>NC_051176.1:143452536-143767654 GCF_013339695.2 Rhipicephalus sanguineus
CTGCCCTCTTAATTAATGATATTACTTAGCACCTTCTAGTGTTTATTGACATTACTGTACGATTGAGACGATGGCAATGAGTGATGCGAGGAAACCGAAGAATTTCATCATGTAAGATTTCTGACAAATTCGGTCCGTCACTTAGCAGGCGAATATTGTGTCTACTAAGTATGAAAATAATCAAAAAGTAGGCCATGCCTTTAAGAGGGGGGTCACACTTTCTGCGAGACGTGAGTCGCGCACTGCAACACACTGATTTCAGGGTCATTGACTGCAGCACGTGGCTTCAGTTAAGCTCCCATTGCGAGAAGCTCAATGCGGCCACTCTAGAAGCGCCACGAACCAACACACAAAAAAAGTGGGGCTCATCACGTAAGAAAAACAGAGTATGTCCATTGCCTACGGTACGTAGCGAAATGCAGGGAAAGAACTCCGCTCGCAGACTTGCAGACCATCGCCGTGGTATAGGTAAGGCCTGCGTTAATAATATCCGGGATTTAACGTCCCAAAACCACGATATGATTATGAGAGACGCCGTAGTGGAGTGCTCCGGAATACTTGACCATCCGGGGTTCTTTAACGTGCACTAACATCGCACAGTACACGGGCCCCTAGCATTTCGCATTCATCGAAATGCGACCGCCGCGGCCAGGATCGCACTCGCGACCTTCCGGTTAGCAGCCGAGCACCATATTTACTGCTCCACCGAGGCGGACAAGGCCTGCGTTGACAGCAATGTTTACCTTCTGGCAGCATGGTAACAGGGCAGTTCAATGCCTTGCAACTGTTATAATAGTGGGTACACCCCGCTATTGTAAGAGTTGCACACACACTAGCGATGTGTATGTGTGCTTCTTTTCGTTTTCTGCCCCCTCTCGGCGCGCTTTTTCACGCTCAACAGTGAACTAATTGACTAAAAAAAAACAAATATATTCGTGGAAGGTTGCTCAGCTTGCGTTTAACAACTTTCAGTGTAATCCACTATTTGAGAAACATCGCCTCGTGAGGTGCTACGTTGTCTATCGGTAAACAAAGGCACGACGCAGAGAATAAACATAAAACGGCTTTTCGAGAACCTTCCACGTCACTTGCTCACATAAGCAAAAGATTTCAACTCGTAATGAAATAATAAATGGGTCCTTACGAGAGACTTTTTAACGAACTTTACCATGTAAAAATAGAAACAAGCTATTTTGTCCAGAATAAAACTGGC
This sequence comes from Rhipicephalus sanguineus, assembly GCF_013339695.2. NCBI lineage: Eukaryota > Metazoa > Arthropoda > Arachnida > Ixodida > Ixodidae > Rhipicephalus > Rhipicephalus sanguineus. The sequence goes on from NC_051176.1 coordinate 143,453,750, forward strand.
CGCAAGAACCGGGTTTCAAGCCGCGACCTCCTGCAATTCTACAGAGCAGCATAATATAATAATAATAATAATAATTGTTGGGGTTTAGCGTCCGAAAAGCCCGATATGAGTATGAGAGACGCCGTAGTGGAGGGCTCCGGAAAATTCGACAACCTGGGGTTCTTTAACATACACCTAAATCTAAGTACACGGGCCACTAGCGTTTTCGTCTCCATCGAAAATATGGCCGCCGCGGCCGGTATTCGGTCCCGCCACCTGCGGGTCTGCAGTCGAGCACCTTATTCACAGACCACCCTGAAGGGTTGCAGATCAGCATAGGCAGTCAAACAAGAAGGCGGGTTTCACGATACTTTATATCAGTCTAATCTGTTTCATCCCTCTTTCACCAGCACATAGTCGAGAGGAAAACGCGGCCTGGGTAGCATGTCATGAGCATAATGAAGTCGGTGCTTTCCGGCGTCTTTAGTTATCGACTAAAACGCGTTCTTGGGCTAGTTGGTGCATGGTCTGACAAAAATTTGGAGGCACAAAGGAACGAGGACAAGAAATGACAGGACTGGTGCCAAACTAACAACTGTTTTGTTGGAAAGAACATTGCATTCCATGTAGCCTCACGCGCATGGGCGAGTCACATTGACAATCACGGTAACAGAACGACAACCTACTCTGAGTTATCAAGACTTGTCTAAAAAGTGCGATTCGTTGCGATATAAATTCAAGGAAGGCACACTAACACATTGGGTACCCTTCTTATTTATGCAAAAGCCTCCGGCAATTCTCTGGCCACCTGGTTTCGAATTTTCCCAAGCACCCTGGTTTCGAAAAACCGGGGCGCGCATGCGTAGGACTTGCAGTGCGAAGGCAAGTGTAAAGCAGATACATTGTTTATGGAGGCTTCATGTTCCATTAATCGAATATTTAAACATCGAACAGTGTGGCCGATGTATGTCCTACCACAGCTGAGGGGTATTTCGTAAACCACCCCTTACAAAAATGGCTAGTAACATTGAGTAGACCACCTAGTAACCATCTATTGACATTGGTGGCCGTCTAGTAACATTTGCGATCTAGTAACATTTGTCAATAGACCGTCTAAAGACCTCCTTCTTACTTTTGTATAAAGACTATTTTATGTAGACCGTCTAAAGACCTGCTTCTTACTTTTGTATAAAGACTATTTTATGTAGACCGTCTAAAGACCTCCTTCATACTTTTGTATAAAGACTATTTTATGTGGACCGTCTGAAGGCCTGCTTCTTACTTTTGTATAAAGACTATTTTATGTAGACCGTCTAAAGACCTCCTTCTTACTTTTGTATAAAGACTATTTTATGTAGACCGTCTGAAGGCCTGCTTCTTACTTTTGTATAAAGACTATTTTATGTAGACCATCTAAAGACCTCATTCTTACTTTGTGAAAGGCTCCCGCAAAATTCGCTAATTAAAAAAAGTCAAGGGTGGATCTTTGGCCTTGTTGGTGCGACATATGCATAACGTTAAGCGCAATACTGAATCGACGAGGACGGGACAGGGAGTGACACACACACAAGCGCTAACTTTCAACAATGCTTTATTGTGAGCCGGATCACTGCATAAATACATGAAAATTGCGGACATCAGGCATGCGCAAATGTGAAGGATCTAGAAATGACAATTCTTTTCTGGACAATGATAATGAAGGTGCGCTGACACAATCTTGGCCTAACTCGTGTATGGTGGCTGATTCAACTATCAACCGCGTGGTCTCATCTTTGTGCGTGCGTACGACAGAGCACTCATGAAAAGCAGGCGAACACCCACACGTGCTGCAATGCGCGGTTAACAAACCATCGCCACCCTTCTTCACATTGTTTTTGTGTTCTCTAAGCCTGTCGTTAAGGCAGCGCCCTGTCTGCCCCACGTAGAATTTCCCACACGAAAGGGGGAGCTTGTACACGACCCCTTCTTTGCATTCCACGTGGCGAACTCTGTGATTTTTTACGCAGCCGCGCGCTTTGTGAGCAGTTGGGTTGCTGAGCCTGCACAGCTTTCCCAGCTTGTTTGGAGCCGTAAAAGCGACGCCAATGTTTGCTCGAGCGCCCACTTTTTTAAGTGGGCGCTTATTAAAATGATTCTTTTTAAGAAGATCATTGAACAATATTGTGCTTGCAAAGGTATTGTTGCTTTACCTCTGCTGGTAAGTGAGCTTTAAAGGAAAATGTCTGTGGGCAGCGAATATAACACGGCAAGACGTCTCGTAAAAGCGCAAAAATATTGAATTCAGCACGTGTGGGTGTTCGCCTGCTTTTCATGAGTGCTCTGTCGTACGCACGCACAAAGATGAGACCACGCGGTTGATAGTTGAATCAGCCACCATACACGAGTTAGGCCAAGATTGTGTCAGCGCACCTTCATTATCATTGTCCAGAAAAGAATTGTCATTTCTAGATCCTTCACATTTGCGCATGCCAGATGTCCGCAATTTTCATGTATTTATGCAGTGATCCGGCTCACAATAAAGCATTGTTGAAAGTTAGCGCTTGTGTGTGTGTCACTCCCTGTCCCGTCCTCGTCGATTCAGTATTGCGCTTAACGTTATGCATAAAAAAAGTCGTTGAATGTTAGGCAGATTTTTAGTAAAAGATAGGTGTGCCTCAGTGGTATCTATAAGCCCACCGCAAATTTACACGTACGCCATGAATGTTTGTTGCTTAATTACACGGTAAAGAAGTGTCCCATCTGAGCTACATTGGAGGTCAAGATGTGGTGCCTATATATACTCGGTGACCAAAGTTTGGTTGTGAAGAGCGGGTGGTGAGCGGTTGTCAGTGTGAGTGCTGTATTAATTTGCGAATGTTGTGTGCATGTTTGTGTACGTGTGATCGAGTTTGCGTGTTTCGATGCTAATTTAATTAAAGATTCTCTGGCGCATAGTGCGACAGCGAAAAGCTCCCCTATGGATGTAAACAAATACTCCCCTCAGTCCATCCAAAACCTCCGTCCTTAAAGGGGGTAAATTTTTACTCCCCTGGACGGAGTATATAAAACCCCCATAGGCGCGTGCGCTAGAGGACGAGTCCATTTACTCCCATCTCGGCTTTTTTTTGCTCACAGTGATAGGGTGTCTGTTGAACATTGTTGATAGGGCGTTACTACGAGGTCACCAGACAACCTATAAACATGAGTCTGTTCAAAGTTGGTGGCCAATTGCAGCCAGAGCGTTGATTGATTGTTGGTACAGACGTCTAAAGACAGTTGGTAGACACTCTTTTGATTGTTGGTAGGTTCTAGTAACAATAGTCTTTAGACCGTCAACTTAATGTTACCAAATATTTTTGTAAGGGACCCCTACTACGCATGGGCAATACGGTTTTACATGCTGTATGTCACAGGCGGCCTTATTGTTTTTGTCAGACACACGGGCGCATAGCCGCGAGAGCTTGTTAGGGGCGCTGTTGAAACTAAGGTGATTTTATTAAAATGATTCTTTTTAAGAAGATAATTGAACAATATTGTGCTTGCAAAGGTATTGTTGCTTTACCTCTGCTGGTAAGTGAGCTTTAAAGGAAAATGTCTGTGGGCAGCGAATATAACACGGCAAGACGTCTCGTAAAAGCGCAAAAATATTGAATTCATAAATTGAGGCCAACTGAAATTAGGGACGTCAAGCGTCTGTCTACACATTTTGAAACCCGCGATCGTCATCACCGCCTCACAATCTTGTATTATTTTCTGGAAGTTAGCTTTTTTCACACTACAAAAACAGCAGCGCTAAAGGACGTTCTTGCTTTAGAACTTTTAAGAAACCCGTGGGAGCCAACAACAATATAAACGGAGGAAATATATTGAAGAGGCAGGGGATGCGAAGAAGGGCAGCACGCTCTTTCGAGAGTTCATCGTTATCAAGCGCAGCCAAGCGACATGTAAGCCTCCTTTCATTGCAACAGAACTGCTGATTCACGGTCGAGCAGCCCAACCGGCCGCTCGTTGCATGCGCTGCGGTTATCAGTCGTCGATTTAGGTTCGCGCTCGCTGCTTGTAGCGGATATCGTCGTCGTGCTTTTTTCATGTATTGTGGTTTTCTCGATTCGCGCGACTACGGCAAGCGTCATCGCGCGAATTTTGAACGTTGAAGGTCCGTACGCCACGTGGTGTGAAAAAAGGTGAACTAAAAGCGATGTCCCGAATTCCTGGGTATGCATGTCATGATTTTCATGCTACCACGTCTCACTTACGTTCGTCATACAGTCGTGTCGCGTAACACCAATTTTGGTGTATATCACGCAAGCGAAACGGACGCGAATGCACCATGAGCGTGGCATGTAAATCATGACATACATGTCATGGATGTCATGGTTTTCATGCTACCACGGTCATAAAGTCACATCGCACAGTACCAATTTTGGTGTATATCAATCTAGCGAAACGGCCGCGAGTGCGCCATGAGCGTGGCATATAAATCATGTCATACATGACATGCATATCATGATTTTCATGTTACCACGTGACAGTTATGTTCGTCATACAGAAATGTCTCGTCATACCAGTTTTCGTATGCATCCCTTCATTTAAACGGCCGCGAGCGCCCCGAGACCATGTCATGTAAATCATGCTGCACATGACATGCGCGTCATGATTTGCATGTTAGGACCTGTCATTATGTTCGTCATGAACTCTTGCTATGCCGGGCCAATTTTGGTATATATGAAATTAACGGAACGGCCGCAAGAGCCCAAAGGCCGTGGAATGTAAATCATGCTGTTCATGACATGCGTGTCATGATTTTCATGATATGACCTGTCATTTATGTTCGTGATAAGGCCATGTTATGACGCACCAGTTTTGGTATACATCCGATTAACGGAACGGCCAGGGAGCCCAAAGGCCCTGGAATGTAAATCATGCTGTTCATGACATGCGTGTCATGATTTTCATGATATGACCTGTCATTTATGTTCGTGATAAGGCCATGTTATGACACACCAGTTTTGGTATACATCCGATTAACGGAACGGCCAGGGAGCCCAAAGGCCGTGGAATGTAAATCATGCTGTTCATGACATGCGTGTCATGGTTTTCATGATATGACCTGTCATTTATGTTCGTAATAAGGCCATGTTATGACACACCTGTTTTGGTATACATCCGATTAACGAAACGGCCAGGAGAGCACAAAGTCGTATGCGGCTAGATAGATAGATAGATAGATAGACAGACAGACAGATAGATAGATAGATAGATAGATAGATAGATAGATAGATAGATAGATAGATAGATAGATAGATAGATAGATAGATAGATAGATAGATAGACAGACAGACAGACAGACAGACAGACAGACAGACAGATAGATAGATAGATAGATAGATAGATAGATAGATAGATAGATAGATAGATAGATAGATAGATAGATAGATAGATAGATAGATAGATAGATAGATAGATAGATAGATAGATAGATAGATCTTGGGTGGGGGCTAGTTGGAACATACTGTAGAAAAATTTTAGCGCTGCAAAGTTGAGGACGAAAAAACATGGACAACACAGACGAAGCGCATCTAACAACTGAATTTATTGAACCAAGAAGGTCAAAAAGGAGAGGAATAAAAGACGTAACATACGAAAGAGCCCCTTATAAAAAGGGGCTCTTTATGCCCCTTTTGCAATGCCCCTTATAAAAAGGGGCATTGCAAAATCGTGCATGATGCAGGCGACTAAAAAATCATGTCAGCACAGAACGAGTGAAAGCATGAGCTTGCAAATAGAGCGCTTAAAAAAGAGTGGTTATCCAAACGGGGTCCTGTCGGCAGTGGCAGAATGCTGCCTAAAAGAGATTAATAGCACCGAGAAGAAAAAGGAAAGAAACAAGAATCCGGTGGTAGTGTTGCCGTACTTGCACACCGTAGCGCATAGATTAAAAAAAGTGGCTTCCCGGTATGGTGTGCAAGTGGTATTCTCGGCGCCCAAAAAGCTGGTAGGCTTGTGTAGTAAAGTCAACTCCCAGAGTAGTGAAGGCGACGCCCGAGATGCAGAATGTGGCGTCAGACACGTCAAAAAATTTGTAGAGTGCAAGGTAGGAGTTGTATACAGGATTCCTTTAACCTGCGGGGCATCTTACATTGGGCAGACGGGCAGGTGCCTGAACAAAAGGCTTCAGGAACACAAAAATTTGTGTAGTAGGGTTGCAATCGAAGGGAATCTCGCTCAGCACTGCTCTGATTGTAAATGTAACCCAAATTTCAGGGACACTTCCATTGTGGCGCACAGCAAGGACAAAAACAGAAGAACTATCATTGAAGCTTACAGTATGATGTCGGGGAAGTTTGGCGCATGCGTTAGCTCCCCATCTATAGCACTCACGGAAAGACAAGTGTCATGTTTAGCGACACAATTATAAATGTAATCGGATCATAAGTGACCTCATTGATACAGATGTAAAGTTTGAATTAGATTTATGCACGTGTTTCACTGCATAGATAGCACCGATGCTTGGCTCATGCGTGGTTTGCCTACAGTGCCCTTTCTTTCGTATGTTACGTCTTTTATTCCTCTCCTTTTTGACCTTCTTGGTTCAATAAATTCCGTTGTTAGATGCGCTTCGTCTGTGTTGTCCATGTTTTTTCGTCCTCAACTTTATAGCGCTAAAATTTTTCTACTAGATAGATACGCTCAAAGTCGCAGAAGTTCGCTAAGAAATGCTTCGCATTTAAAAGCGGTATTCTTAATCGTCAATATCGGTCTGCCTGCGGACACGGAGGCAAAGAAAAGAGAAATACTGCGAAGAACCCTCAGCCGTTGCTCAATGTCATGAGATTCTTCTTTTTTTTTTTTTTAAACGTATTGTTTCAGGCGGCACTTCTTTGACTGCTCTTTCGCGGTTAGGCAGATCAAGCACGTGTCTTGCCTGAGTGGAGACCAAGGCGCATCCCTATCGAGGATGACAAAGGATGAAAGGAAGGCTGTTCACTAGCCTCCAATATCGGGTGCTCAAATCATGTTCGCGCCGGTTAACTTGAATAAAATGTAGCGGCGCTCTAATCCTAGCTTCACGTATACGCTGAACTTCCAGTAGTCAGGCGGTTGCGTGTCTGCCGCTGCAGATCGCAGTCGTCTCGTGTTCCCACTTGTTCAGCGTTGAAGCTTTCGTGCGTGTGTGCTGCATGCATACGTCCGTGCTTCCCAACGTTTGCGTATACACGGTATACCCCCGGTGCCTGTCGCCTGCAAAGGACTGTACTTCCTACCTTCAAAGCACCACTTCTACAAAATAAAACATTACATGGTGGTCGAAAAATTCGCCATGCTTCACTTCGCCGGGTACGGCGAAGGACCTGTGCAGCATACACTACGTGGTCGTGCAGGTAACCTAGTACGGTTTTGGCGAAATAACACTCATGAGAATTTGCACAGCCTTGGTCGAGATTAAGAAATTCGCGGGGATGACGAGGCCGCAACACGCGCAGGACCGGCTTAGTTGGCGAAACATGGCAGAGGCCTTTGCCCTGCGGTGGGCGCAGTCAGGCCGATAATGATGGTACGCGTAACGAGAGTATAACCACGGCCATAAAGCATAAGCGTATACGCACAAGCTTGGATACAAGCAAACGCATGATTAAAGAAGCTCCGCGTCACATAGATTCGAACGTTTCGCTGAATGTCCCAGTTTCTTTCTTTCTTTCTTTCTTTCTTTTTCGACATGTAAAGCAAGTACTGAGATATAATTCCGGAGATGTAGAACCTGCCACTCAGTTTTCTTGCACGTAAAACGACACCTCTGCAAGTAAGAAGGTTCGACAGATACCTAGCGGAATACGGAATTGTGTGTCTAAACGCTGGACCTGGTATCTTCAGGTGACGTAAACCAGGTACGGTATAATGACGTCATGACACTGTAGTTTGCCGACGTCGTGTAGCAAATAAGGCTACATACAATACCTGCATATTAAATAACGTAAGAGCACTTCGCGCGTTTAGTCTGGCTGCGTACGTACGTTGCCACCGCAGCGACCGCGCAGGAACGGAAAGAGTACAACATGACGCCATAATGTACCATGACGTCGCAACCAGGCCCGTAGACGGGAGGGGGAGGGCTAGGGGCCCGCCCCTCCCCCTCCCGAAATTTTGTTGAAGTAGGTGTTTTTACCAAAAATAAATAACAAAAATAGCTGTTTTTCTCAAAAAGTCAAGGTTTTCAGCAAGTGCCCCCCGCCCCCCCCCGCCGAAACAAATTCCTGGCTACTGGCCTGGTCACAATGCATCCAACGCCTGCGTGCCGACGAAACTGGAAACTCTAGTACTTCGTCGAAATAATGAGGCACTGCCAAATAAGGGATGTCGCTAGAGCAAGCGCTTGGGCAAGAATACTTGTCGCGCTAGCGACGTTCATTGCTTGTTCAGCTTCTCACCACTTCATAACTTCTCGAAAATTGCTTTGTTTCGGGGAAGGAATTACTGCAATAAGTTATCTAGGGAGCTCAGGCACATGTCAGGATTTTTTGGTGGGGCTCATGAGTTTTGGAGCTTTCTAAATAAAAAGAAATAACAAATCACATCAATTAATAAACAGACAAGTCAAAACTGTCACACCAGTGCCCGTTAAATAGCGCTCCCCTTGCACAAAAGTGGCCTCGCCGACTGTCTGCAGAACAGCGTGCGGTAGCTGCGGACAACTCGATTGGGAGAACGGGAGCATTCAAAAGCAAGTGCTTTTTTCAGAGCCGGCGTGTTTCAGTGGTCGGAGTAGGAACACTGTCATCCTGTGGTAGAGCAAGATCACTTTCGCTGCGCCGAGAGCGGCCAGGAGCGGTTTGATCTGCTCTCGTTTGAAAAGCGGAGTACCAAAAAAAAAAAAAGACACGTGACTTGCAAAATGCCCTGCTCATTTGTTTTTGTTTTGCTTCAGCCGGCGGCGAGTGCGGCTGTAATGGCAGCAGCCAAGTGCAGTTGGTGTTCTGGCTCCAACGATATTGACGTTGTTGAAGCGAGCGACGTTCTGAACGATTATGCGCTAAATCCTGGCAGTCCCCGTTTATCTGGCCTTTTGTCGCACGGGGCACTGTGGCAGCACAGTGTCGCCGCGTAGCTGAAATAATGGAGGCGCTAGACAATGACATCAGCGATAGCGGCTGGAGCTCAACTTCAGAATCGAGGCGACAACCTTGCGAGGAGCGTCGTCGTTGCACTAAAGTGTCTTGGTTACGTGAAATATTCATCCTCGATGGTCGCTATCCCATCAGTGTAGCGGATGTGCACAGTATTTCCGTGACGAATCGAGTGGCCCTGCTCTCACTGCACTGCCACGCTCTCCACACTGCGCGGCCCCTGTTCGCCCAGTGGAATTCGCCATTACGAGAATGACTTTTGGACTTGAATGTGTTTTTGATTTGGCGCGTGGGTTGTATAGACGGTCTCCTTCCTCACCTTTAATCCACCATTTTCCCTCCTCCAGCGCAGGGTATCAAGCCGAATTTCGCGATATGGTTAACCTCCCTTCCTTTATCCCTCCCGCTCTCTTCCCCTTGCACAACCGACATGATCTCGCAGATTTCACAGCGGGGCATGTGTACAGCGGGGCATGTGTACGCCTTCGCGTAAAGTAGTAGCGGCAGCAGAACGCTGAAGGCGTAATAGCAGTCTAACGGCCATTGTCGTTTCCCTGGCCGCCATTTATACGGCACGCTGTCGAGCGGACGCCTCGCGGAGCCACGAGCGAGACTCTTTGGCCTCCGAAATAATCTCGCCGATTACGTCGACAGACGGGGCACGCGCGTTCGCGCGTAACAAAGACACAAAGAAAGAAACAAAAGCAGAAAAAGCAAAGGAGGGCGGAAGGTCAGGGGATGACATACTTTATAGTATCAGGGTTTGTTTAGTGCGCCCTGCCGACGTGCGCCCTGCCGACGTCCGGCAGAAAGGAAAGCAAAATCTGTCTCGGTGGGGTTACGTCGTCTTCGCGAGCGCAGAATCCCGGGTTCGATCCCGGCTGCCATCGCGGGCTTCTTGAGCAGCCAGCGAAGCACGCCTACAAGGAGGTGCTTCACTCTTAGCGGAACTACCTAATTGATATTCACTGCGACACTTTTGTGCGTACTTTATGGAAATAAAATTACCCATACGACGCCGCAGGCGCACATCTATTGAAGAAAGATTAGTCTCCACTGCCTCATACGCCAAATTTGGGCTGATGTCAGCGCTGGAATGCTAATGAGGAGCCCACCGATGAGCGCGTACGCTTTGTCTAGTTTATTTTTTTTATCGATGAAGCCTTGCTATGTTGCCTTAAGAAGAGGGGGGGGGGGGGGCGAGAGGAGGTAAAATGTAGCTTGAGCGAATCAGATGGAAAGAACAAAGGAGAAGTGATGAGAAGAGCGTCCGCCACACGACAACGCTAACGTCTTTTCCTAAGGTTCGATTCTTTTCTGAAAACCCATCCCGACGAGTGGTCGATTGCAGAGAACTTGAGTGCATACGCGGCTTCTTTCGAAGCAATGCCGAAGATTGGGAGAGAAAATATTAGCCGTAGTTGAACGCTGTTTAAACCAAGTTGGCGGTGCGATAACTCGTGTTTGCTTGCTTTCGGGAAAGGATGAGAGAGACCATTGGTTTGCAGAGATTTAACTTTATTGCATGTCTTAGTTTAGGCGAGGACGACGGGAAGTCAACACGCTTCGGCTACACACCGCGACAAGGGAGCCAACGTGTTGCACCACATACGTGCCTGCAACACACAGACGCTGCCAGGCACCGCCTGCGCTGCACTAGCCTTTCGCTGAAGCTCTTTCACCGGTGTTGACCTTGGCTGAGGTTGAAGGTCAGATTCGCGGAACCAAGCGTCTTCTCGGTTTGTAGCTGGAGGAGTAGAGCTATCGCCTTAAAAACGTAAAAATACGGACTCAGTCGTGTTTTTCTTGTGGACATCATTCCATGAGGTTAACGTGCGAGCCCAATGTCCTAATATTGCTTTCTGCGAGCGCTGTACGTCCTCTATCACCGTACAGGTAACACGCAAAGAACAAGATTTAGATAAGAGGGCGTAAAAGGCTTGTGTTACGTCTGTGTATACGCAAGACACTTGCGTCCCATCGCGAAGAATGAGCACATGTTGAGGTTATTGAGTATACGCATGCCGCACTCCGTGTCCACTAATCTAAAGCGAACTTCATCGGTCGTCAAAAAACGTCCAGTACTAGAGATAAGTATGCTCATTGGTCTCGACGAAAAAAAGTTGCCCGAAGCGCGTTCTCCATACGATATAAGAAAGACAGTACAAACTCGCTGACGCGACATCAAACCACAAGAAACGTATAGCGCAGGTTACCACGCAAGGAGATGTTAGCAGCAGTAGAAATCGCAACGTACAGCTTCTCCAGACGAGAGTTGACGAGTTCCGCTGAATATTCTAATGTGATGCGACAAGCAAACAGCCGAAGTTGCTGCGCTGCGCAAGTCCTCGAGACAAAAAGGGCACGGGCACGAGCTAGACTAAGGACGCTGCCTCGGTGGCACTGTCACAGCCAATTATATCAGCACAATGATCTGGAAAGCAACGAAGGTCCACGGTTGTCGAAAGAGCTCGAAATTTCTGCCGCTCCTTTCGAAACGTTCGTTATACGTCAGACGGAGGAGGCTATATATACGAGTTTTGCGAGAGGAAACGAAAATGAAATGTCGATAGCGTTACACTGTAGAAATTCAATATGGCGCACCCGGGAACGATAGAATAGTGAACGCTGTCACGGCCGACAAACAATGTAACCACACCGATTAACGCGTTAGTCGACGCATGTGGGCTAAGACGTTACTGAATGCCTTGCGAGGCGTACTGCTCAGTTGTGAGCGATCAACGGCTCCGTGTATTGCACCGCACACCTCACGCGTGTGTCAATACAGACTTGGGGGCCTGTATAAATGTTAGTTACTGAGGCAGTTATATGACGCATTGAGAGAGGCGGCTATATGTTTCCGCCATGCTATTAACTAATGAGTTATTTACTTAACTAAAATTTTAAAACGAGTATCTCTAATATTAAGTTTAGGCCGACACTACAGATTGCGCTGGTCAAGGCGCACCCGGGTGAAGGGGCACCAAGGCTTACACAGTTTTTTTTCTAATTCTTACACTAACAAAAGCTTAGATATATCTGCCCAAGAAAGTGCGCGGTAAAATGCTTTCGCGAAGATGGCTTTTGAGAGCAGCAGTACGTAAAATGATAATTAACTTATTTGGCGCAAACTACCGGGACGGCCACTTAGAAATATTGCATCCCTGTGACGATTCCCTGCACCAGTATATATATCACGAAAGCTAGCTGCTTTTATAAAGTGTAATGTCAAACAGCTATTTAGTATGGTAACCATTTATGGTACGGATCCTCCGTCCCCTATCTAAATAAAATATTTTATGCATACTTCGTCAACGTTTGCGTAATGTACTGGGTGCTATAAATACACCTAATCAAAAGCGGTATCTTGCACCGTTCATGATTAGGTGCACAGGGGGAAAAAAACAAGGGAAGGTTATATTGCTGCGCTGGCAGCGTTGAATTCGCGCATCAAACTGACTTTGTGGACTTCGCATCTAGGGTTCTTAATTAATTTCCGTTCACTTCGCGCGCACCTAAGCCTCCCAACAAGCCGGCAATAAGGCTGTTTGAATTGTGTCCGAGCAAAGTTCTGAGGACCTTCCAGTGCCAGTAAAACGCTGACCATAACGGCACAAAACACATGGGCATGCATCTCATTAAAAAGTAACTGCGCAAGGGCACTGCAGTTTCTTTTTTTCGCCCCGCCACGGTGGTCTAGTGGTTATGGCGCTCGGCTGCTGACCCGAAGGTCGCGGGATCGAATCCCGGCCGCGGCGGCTGCATTTTCGATGGAGGCGAAAATGTTTGAGGCCCGTGTACTTAGATTTAGGTGCACGTTAAAGAACCCCAGGTGGTCGAAATTTCCGGAGCCCTCCACTACGGCGTCTCTCATAATCATATCGTGGTTTTGGGACGTTAAACCCCAGATATTATATTATATTAGTTTCTTTTTTTCGAATTGAAAGAGTTTGTTTTATTCAGGCGGCATGACACGGTTGCACTTGCACGTGCATTCCGCCCTTTGACGCATGCGCAGCTTCTTGTCGACGCTTATGCTTTCAATTCGTTTGTATTCCATCTGCTTAGCCCTTCCGTCCGATTCTCCTCAATAAAAATGTACCAACTAACTAACTGACCATCGAGGCAGCAAAATGGGACTATCAACGAACAAACAATGGTCATCATGCGCAGCATTTCTCCGTAGCTAGCACTCCAAACCCATCCTCCGAGCGATCGGGGAAGCAAGCACGCACTTAAAAAATACACCAAGTTAATTATGCCTCAAAGAAACAAACGAGCAAACAAACAAACAAAACATTAATCAACGTTTCGGTGCTGACTCAGCTTTTTTTCCTCAGGCATTAAATGAATGATGGCTGTACAGCGTAGCGTTAGAGCACATTTCTGATCGTGGAAGGAAGGAGATTTCACTGCGGTTGGTAATATAACCCTTATAAAAATGACTCGAATCGTGCTCGAAATACCGATAAGGATTTATTGAAACAACAGACCTCCGTGATGTGGCAGTAATTTTTGAGCTTGCTCAAGATATATACTCAATGACTTTTTTTCCTGAGCATATCGCAACAAAAAAGCCATTGACAAAATAACGTTAACTTGGTGCGTTTTACAAGAGTCGGACGTTTTTACCTATTTATTTATTTAATTGTTTATTTAATCATTATGAATAATGAAGGGCTACGCTAAGCGATTGCTAAGCGTAGTCCTTAATTATTCACGGCGTCTGGCCACTTAAGGTACAATTATCTGGCTGAACCATATTCTATGCAACAGTCTAATTTGCTACGTACCAAGGAACGATAGTCATTTAGCAGGCATTTACGGCCAGAACTCCAGCGCTTCTGGCACATGACTTTAGGGACAGTGAGCGCCTAACTTGATGTTATCTTCAGACTATTAATGTGCGTTAGGAAGTTGAGTTTCTCATCAAATACGATTACTAAATACTATTGCATTCAGTTTAGGGGTAGGAAGAAAACACCACGGCAACATTCTTTTACGCTGAAAACGGGAGCCGTTTTTTATTTGCCCATTGTCTCAACTTCCTCACAGTGATTTGAATCTGCCGTTCGCATGTCGCCACGTCATATGCGCGGAGATCATGAAGGTAAAGTGAGTGCAACAGTGTCGATGAAATAACTTCATTAACTGGGATGAGTGCCAGTGTCACAAATCATCAGTCACGCGCTTCCGAGAAATTTTCTTCTGAACTATTTTTCTTTGTTGGTTTTGTATACAAACATATACCTATGCGTGTACATAATGACGCTGGCGTCAAAAATCCACCGAGAGTGTCTATATCACCGAGTAACGGGGTCGGGACCTCGTCAAGCTCTCGAGCTTTTAGTCCTGTACTCCTCCTATTGGTCACTTTGCCTCCACTGTCTAGCAGTCGATTAGGCTTTAGAACTGTTACAATATTTCGGCGCCTGGTTTTGAATACATGTGAATTTCATCTTGCCAAAAGCACAATGGCGGCTCAGCAATCACTCAAACGGGGCGGAATCTCATACACGTTCGGTATTTGCTCGATTCTCGAAAGTTCGGTTAGTACTCACGCGATTGGCCAGAAGCCAGATATTCGAAATTTGCTTTTGGCCAAATACGTGAGCTGCACTCTAAAGAAGAGATCGGAGTGAAAAGGGCGTCTTTTCGCCCGACAACAATAATCGGTATCTATCTCGCGTGCAATTCCTTGCATTATCGCCGCGCACCTGGCACTTCCAGGTCACGAACGACATGCGCGTTATCAGCATTCTTGATAGGAAAGTGGCGAGCGCCGAGCTTTCAAGAAAGGAAACGCAAGCAACTGATCCAGATGACGATTACTGTTGTGGAACAAAAATGCGCCCTTTTTACTCGATGTTTTCTTAGAGTGTGTTGCCGAAAGCTCGAAAACAAAGCAATGACCTACAGTGTACGGTATTCCGCCAAACTTTCCGCTCTATGGACTTCCTATTAATTTTTCAGTAGTCAATATTCAGTATATAGGTCTCAGCACTTCACTGATATTGCAACGAAAGCATTGCGTTCTTTTCATTGCTGTGTAACACCTTATTGTACAAAGAACTTTCAATATGACTGCAGTGACCAATATTCAAGAGGGCCCAACATTTACTTGAAAAAGTGTTTCATCAAACGCACAATGTTCTATCAAAACAATTACTGAACATTGAGCACTGGTGTTTCGACACTTTCTCAATATCTTTTCGGAAGGGCTTGTTTTTCTTGAATGGTTGGCGCACGGGAATGAAGTCGGACAGGCGAACCCGTGGCTATTTCGATGCTGATGAAGACAGGAAGTTGCCGTTGTTGTAAACCACCGGCTCTTTCCTTCCTTTTTCGTGCAGTGCGCAGACCGTATGGAATGTTACATTTAGAACGAACGATATTGTTTTAAATGTGTTCTGCACTTACCATGACTCCACAAGTAAACCTTTGCGATAAGAATTTTGTGGTCGACACTTTCTGAATGTTCAGTGGCGGCACTGCACCATTCGAGAGGAGTTTCTAGGCACTTTTAGAGAGAAGGCCTCGTCAATTAATTCTCCTGTTACCTTTTTTTTTCTTTTGTTTTGACAACGTACGTCGCTGGACAGTTAGAAGAACGGTAAGAGTAAGTTAAACGTCATGCGCTGATCCACTGGCGAATGCAAGAGCACGGGTGTGCGGGAGTTGGTGAGGATTTCTAGGGCAACGTCAGACGCTCCAGCCACTACCTCTTCTCCTCAGCACCTCCGCCACCCATGCCCTTGGAAGTGCAAGAATACAGCGGCGGCCTGATCGGGGTCCGCAAGATGTTGGACTCTTGCCAGGATAATATGTGCGGCGCATAAACCAAGCCCAAGCACCTTAGACAGTACTATGTCAAAATAGCGCGGGTTTGCTGCTACGCTTTCTTTATTACTAGATTCATTTGCTATGCCCTGACCTATGAGAGGAGTGCAGCGGTGCGCTTCCGGTTACCTTTAACTGACGTAATTTCTCAAGTGCGCTACGATATGCCAGCACACGGTTATCCTAGCACTTCGCCCCTGTCGACATGCGGTGTAACGCAAACGCGCGTATCGATGCCACGATTCTGCTCTCGGCAAATGCGAAAAGTCGTACGCGAGCATGCACGTTCCGCTTTGACTGATACGAGAAGCACTGATATAACAAAACAACAACGAAATATATAAAAGCGAGCTAGCCGAAGAGATGATCAACGGCCTCCATTCGCAAACTTTTCTGGTGGGTACGGGCATCCACCGTAGTTTTTGCGCACCCGTTCCAACCAAGATGAAAATAGAAAATACATATATATCACGCACAGCGGTGCTCAGCTAAATAAAAGGGATTTTTAGCAGGATAGCATGCGATGAACAGCTTCCAAATGCAACCTCGCGTTGGCAGCAGCCTGCCTGAAGGAAAAACTGTAAACATCCGGCGCATCATGAAGAGAAATTCCAATAAACAGTGCCCGTATATATCGACTACACACCGTAGTATAGACAGGATAATGCAACTCGAAGCGTTGACTAAAGAGAAAACCGAAATTCAAGGCGTAGAAATATCACCCGGTGTCGGTATATTTTGACACCAACTTCGGCCTTGCAGTGGGAGTGCCCTTTCTCCGCTCGCCAAGTTAGTACGCGGTCTTTCTTAACGTTGCAAAGGCGCAACCCGATCATACTAATATCACACGCTCAATGTTCTGAACTTTATATATAAAGTTAGGCGCACCGCATCTACGAAAACAACACACAACAACCGGCGCGTTATACAAATGCCAGTAAAAGTGGCGCCCCTGAAACGGCGCCGGACAAGGAGGGGGAGAAGGGCACGCGCGGACCAAAGGAACGCACGAACCGGGGGAAGGGGGCATGCACGCACGCACGCACGCACACACACACACACACACACACACGCACAACATAGAGCGGCGGAGCGAACGGCCCCTGCAACATGAAGACGACGTGCATAAACGACCCGAGTTGGGAGAACGGCTGAATCGGGACCAACCTGCGACATCTGCGGCCGCAGACTCATCTCTTTCAAGTCCACACATCCCGGCTGAAGTTTGTTGAGGAGCTGGCACAAGAGCACACCGTCCCGCAGCGTGTTGGCCAAGTCGATCAGTTGTGCGTTCGCCCAAGTGACACGGTGGTCGGACGGCAGCGCTTGGCAGCGAATCAGCCAGTTCGCGCAATCACGCCAAAGTGCGTCAGCCATGGTCCGGTGTCTGTGCAGGCCACTTGCACGCACGCGTACTTCACTTGCAGGTTATCAGGACATAAACATCGACGCGCGACTGCAATAGGGCGCGGACATCTTCCGCCTGTCCGGGCGGCACTCTCGCCAGAAGGGGAAAAAGAGCGTCCCTCAACGACACCACCGCTGCCTCCGCTGTGGCGCGCTGCCTGACAGGCCCCACCGCGGATATCCAGCGAGTTGTCAAGAGCGCCCCGCGGACGTACTTGAAGACGCGAAAACTGCGCAGCACCAGCGCCACTCGCCGCCCCGGCGCAGAAATGCTTCGAGGGCGATGTCCTTCGAGAAACCGGTCGCCTGAACGCGTGGCGCCATCTCGAACCTCAAAGGCAAGTCGCTGTACGGGTCTTCGCGCGATGCCGCATGCCGCCGCACGCCGCTCGATGTGGGCCTGCGGCGCGGTGCTTTTAAAGCGTTGAAAGCGAAGCTTTCGATTTCTCATTGATTAGTCCATGAGCGTCGAAAATGCAGTGCCGGAAAGCCAACTTACACAGTGGAACTATCTGCGCACACAACAGAACAATGGCACACGACATACGTATCGTGAAACACTACAGTCTACAGTCACAGTTATACCGATAAGAACAAGGGCAAAATACTTTCATTATCGGACCTAGCCTGATAGTCCCGGCACCTCATAATTACCATCTTATATAAGCACTGGCCATCTCCCTTCCAGCGAGACAAATGTCTAGATTTATATATCCGAGTTGTGCAACGTGCGTGATGTTTTCCAGTCATAGACAGTACCAGGGGCGTAGCCAGGGGGGCGGGGGGGGGGGGGTTGGGGGGGTTCAACCCCCCCCCCCCGAAAATTTTCAGTTTTGCTTGCGTATATATACACGCGCACATACAAACGCATGCATGAACATTCATAAAGTACGGTGGAACCCCCCCCGCCCCGAAAAAAATTTCTGGCTACGCCCCTGCACAGTACGTACTCATTCCGCCTTAACCTCACTGACAGAGAGCAAAGCGCCATTAAATATCTAGCTACTCGGAAGGACATAACAATCAAACCTGCAGAAAAAGGAGGTGCCAATGTCGCAATGGATAGAGAACCAGCTACATTAATGAAGTTCGGAGACAGCTTATTGACGCATCTTATTACGAGCATCTCGATCACGACCTGACAGACGGGTACAAAGCTATTGTCCGAGATACACTTACTAAGCTCGTTAAAGATGAAAAATCAGCTACAGTGGACTAATATCTTTGGTTCCGTTAAGCCTGACAGCTGGCAGGTTTTGCCTTCTTCCAAAATTTCACAAGAAAAATAACCCCGGTCGACCAGTAATTTCAGGAATTGCAAGAACAGTCACTAAAAACCTTTGCCGCTATGTAGATAGCCTTATCAATAACATACCGTTCACATTTTCTCCCTACATTAATGATACTAATAATTTTCTCACAGATAGTGTTGACGTGCAGGTTCCTCAAAATTCATTTCTCGTTACTTTATATGATATGTGTCACTATATACCAATGTTCTTCACTCAAATGGCATCGGAGCAGTTCTTTGCGCGTATAATAATTGCAATGGCCACTAACCAGTCAACTCACCTGCTTTACTCAGGCTAATTGTGCAGCTTTGAACTTGAGGGAAAGCTCAACGTTCAAATCGGTGGCACTTCTACATCAACCAGAATAGGGCCAAATTATGCAAAAATCACAGCATATCCACGGAGTGAATGATGATGAGTGGGCGAAGCTGCGGAGGTTCATCGGTAAACCGTGAATCTTCCGTGAATTCTGCCCAGTACATCATCACCAACGTGAGATCGGGCGCGTTTATACTAAAGGTTCGATGAGTTATGACGACTTGCAGCGCACTTTAATTTTACATGTACGCTGTGAATTTTCATTGTTTAGAAAACCATTGCTTAGAAAACATCTGGCGTCTTTCGTTAAGCAGCTGGCGTCTTTTCGTTTTGCTTTAGAAACATGTGGCGTTCTTTCGTTTTGCTTTTACAAAACATCTGGCGTCTTTTGTTGGTTTATTTCATCAATCAACGGCGTTTTGAACAAAATTTTTATTGTTTAATCACGCACAGGAGAAATCTCACCAGGCACTACCTTGGAGGTAAAGAATGGCTGCTAATGGGAATGAGAGACAGAAGAAGTCGGCTTTTAGCTAACGCTGCGAATTTTTTATTGTTCAACAACGCACAGGAAAAATCTCCCACCGGCACCACTTTGCAGGTCAAAGCGTAAGACTGGTTACATACTACGCTACGAGGGACGAACGGGTGCCGCTATAAGGAGCTTCGCCCCTATAAACAAAACAAAAAGTTAGCACAGCTTGCACTAAGTCGCGCAAGCCTGGGTCACAGCAGAGCTGGTGGGCACCTAGCTGGTCCTGGCTTGGCTAGGCTCTTATATGCCCTCTCACCTGTCTCTTTCCCACCCCTTACTATACTACATAGAGTTTCCTACAATACCCTAGAGAGGAAACTGGCGCTGCGATCGTTCAACCACCATGGGAATGATGGGAAGTACAGGCTTCGGATTGGATAGCGTTAGCTAGCGAACTGTCTACGGATCTTTTTCTACAGTTTCTGTTTCGTTCTTCGCGAGGTGTGGGTAGTGGGGTGCGTTTCAAAGCATTCAAGCAGCGCCTTTGTTGTTCAAAAAGGCTGAAGACCGCTAGATCTCTTGGTTTGTTGCGACGCTGCAGCTTTACAGGTTGTATTTGACAGTTTTAGCAAAGCGTCGTGCACTCACCGCTGCGCACAGATGTAGCGTCCCATGTCAGTGCAGTAAAATGCATCGAGTTCACGTTTGTTTGATAAGCGCGTCTTACCAAAACTCGTTCAAATCAGCTGCAAAACGACGGCGAAGCTAAGTAGACGCACCGTCGCGCTCCTCTGACTCGACTTCACAACAAAACGAGAGATGCGTTGGACGCAGACCACTTGAACAGACGCACCTGGCATCGCAGCAGACGATACCTTAAGTGTTTCTCACTCAATACAGTACTGTTATTTCCATAAATAGATAATGCGTACTTTCGAGGGAAAAACAAGCGTGTTTCTTTTCAAGTGTTGTACAAAAATAATTCATTATTTGGTGATGCCAAATCTGGAACACAGTTGCAGAGTAATGCATACCCTGGTGGTTGAATTTGTTCAGGTTTCAGTTCCATCTCACGGTCACGCAAACTTTTTGCAAAAGGTTTTACATACAAAAGAATTAAGCAAGTTTTAATTGGAATTAACTTCATATCACTTTGTTTTACACTCGGCAAACAAGCGTTGCGAATCTCAAGAACCTAATCCATCCGAAGCAAATCCGAAGCCTGTACTTCCCATCATTCCCATGGTGGTTGAAGCGCGTCTCAAGGAGCCCGCGTAGACACTAGCGCCAGATTCCCCTCTAGGTATTATTGTAAGAAACTCTATGCTATACTATAACTATACAAAGCTATATACAAGGAGGTTATATACTATTTCTTCTGGAGTGGAGGTGGCGCCCCCGTAAGTGAAGCCGGTCGCCGCCATATTGCAAAAGGAAAAACTCGGAAGCAGACGACGGAGTGCACTCCGTTGCCCCGCCGTCGCAGTTGTCTTTGGGGACGGTGGCATGCTTTTGTAAAGCAGTTAAACATTTTACGAGGCCATGGTGACTTCGTGCGTCGCTTATGGCTGCACAAATCGCAATAAGAAGACGCCTGGGATCACTTTTCACGTGTAAGTGTCCTCACTTCGTTCGCTGACGATTGTCTGTTTTTCGTGCATGCTGTTAAACTGGAAACAATTTGAAAGGTGCGCATACATGTAATACATGCGTACAGTTGTAGCGACGAAAATTTTACGCTTTAAATGTTCGCTGACACGACGTTGTACGTGCTTTTTAAGTGTATACACGAAGTGGGTGCAGTCTAGCTGGATGTACCGAGCATTATTGGTACGAGTAGGAAGTCAACGCCCTTAGAATTCCGAGCTTTCTGGTGTTTTCTTGCAAGTCAAGACTGGCGGCGTGCATGCATATTTATCCGGTGCATGGATATCGAATTTGATGCATGTTTATCGAGGAATTGGCAAACGCAACATTCCATGACGTGATTATCCGTGTTACATGTTTCCAAAAGACTGCGCGCAGCGTTCTACCTGGGAACGTGCCGGTCGAAGAAGTTGTTAGAGAGCTAAGGACGGTGACCAGCTCTGACCACCTCTGTTCCATGTAAAACAATTTTATCTCTAAAATAAGGTGCCGCCCGTTTCATGGCCGATCCCCCGCGGTAGGTTGCGCCAGGTTGCCAAGGAACAACGAACCAGTGCTGGGCAGTATCGAAGATACATGTATCTTAGATACTATCTTAGATACTGTATGGGTATCTTGTATCTGTATCGCGATACGTCTCGAAATACGAGTATCTGTATCTGTATTTCCGATACATTCGATAATGTATCGTGTATCTTAAGATACAAGATACTTCTATTGCAACACAACCGTGCGAAACAGTAATCGTTGGCCAAGCTTCGCTTCTCAAGCTGGTAATGGTGCCACTAAGCCATCTGAATAAGTAAGGGCAGTATCGTTTTATTTTTACGCCAGAGTCATCCAGTGAGGGTAGAAGATCAGGAAGACAAGCACGCGGACGTCTACTCCCTGCCCACGTACCCTTTGTTTTCTCGATTTCTTTTCCTTTTAGTTGCGCCAATGCCGCGACACTTGCTCTTAGCCACTGTCGTGTGCCGCGTACTCCACATCGTGCGGCGTCTATCGCGCAAATTTTGATGATGCTACAGTGTCGTTATTGAAGATTCGCTTGCGTCTTGCTCCGTAACAAAATGTGATGCGTGCAAGAATGGGGTTGCTTTGCGTCGCGTGGATTTTACATATCAGCGATTTGAAGGATCTCGTGGATGTAAGTTTGACTTGCATGGAATTAGCTAACTTATATGCAAATAAGATTCTAACAACTTTAGCACCACTGGTACTGATGCCAGACCTAATAGAGCGAGCGTTTACCTAACAGAAAATATCTTGGCGTACCGTATTTTTCACTTCCATCTACATTTATTCAAAGAATTTATGAAGTCATAATTTGATCATTAGCACAAGTGCTTTCTTGGCTGTCATTTTGCATCACATACATTACCTAGGTCTCTGCACTGTTTTCCCGGTCTGGTCACCGCAGTATGTCTTTTGTAACGCGCTCCCAAAAATAGGATTTCTGCTTTACTCTTCTAACTGCTTTATTTCTACTACTGTTTACGTTTCCAAGGCGACTTTGAAAACAAATATATTATTATGTGGGCGTGCCTTGAGTACACAACACAAAATATTCTGCTTACCGCTTAAGAAAATAGCGAAATTGAGTTTGCATTATAATAATGGAAATCATTAGATACCATCGTAAAGATGTTAGGAAGGGGATTTGAGAAACGCTGTTATTCCGAATGCTCCGTTTTACTCATGAGCGTCCCAACGAGCCGTTTCAGGCAATTTTCCATAGGCATTGAATTTTCTATTGTCTCAACAGGTAAACCTACGATACTTGATGCTCATAGCTATTGCACGCCGTGTGTATTGTGTTTCTGTACTCATTCAATGTGAATGTTTGATACAAAACAACCTCTATTTTACTTATATTTGTTTTCCTGTTTTAGGCCTTAAATATTTTTCGCATTACTAATCGCCACGTAATGGGAGCTATAAGCGGCAATAGCGCGAATAGCGGCGGTGTCCTGCGACGCTTTGTGCAGCTGTACAATACGTCTGAGACATTTCTGTGTTGCACATGTTCTCTCGTTGAAGAAAAATTGCTAAAAGATTGTACGTTAGTGAGTATATCAACAAAGAATCCCTTACGCCAGCAGCTAAGCAGGACATGGAAATTCATTGCAGTTTTACGTCATCTACATATACACAAGGGGTCTCAAACTCAGCTTATAGCCGGCGGGCCGTAGTCGTGAAATTTAGCTCCAAAGGCCGGGACAGTGAAGATGGTGGGGTCAGAGAGAGCTTGAACAAAATGACGTTGCCATTTGAAAGGAAGTCTTTCCCATTTCTCATATATAGGTCATTTCTGAAGGGGATTTGGAGACAGGATTCGAGAAACATCGATAGCGATGTACACAACGAGTAAAATCTACGCGGATTGAAACATAGAGTTTTTGTTCCACGGTTATGTTTCAGCACATGGTGACCACATGTTCCTCACGAAAGAAATGCTTGAGACCATTCATGTCTTTGTAGCTCACGAACCTACTTATTTAGAAAATAAAACAAATGCGACGGAGACGGTCATGCGTTGCGGCCGGGCCGCTAGCGAACGGTCTCAAAACCCGTATACACCATGCGTTCCCACCTCCTCCCCCCCGTCCAAAAAAAAAAAAAAGCAAGCCGCTACCAGCGTTGTTGCTGCTGTACGCCTGTTCGAATATACGGTATTGTGCAAACCTTCTTTTACGGACAAGGCAAATTCTACACCGGTATTTGCGCCGTCGTGCGAAGGCTTCCTATTGACGTTATTGTGATTATACGGCAACCCGCTAGCTGGTCGACAAGCTAAGCAGCGACTCCCATCAATTGAAAAAATGACAAGCTAGACCCGCTGTCAGCGAAGTGTATAAAGAGTTGTCCTGTGAAGAAGCTAAAACAAACCCCAATAAGTTGTTTTGGAAGGAAACTAATGTACTTTGAGCAAGAAGGGCAAAACTTTTGAGATACTAAGAGACATTTCATTCAAGTCAAACAAAATAGGTCACAGTTAAGAAATTTCCAAGCAGACATTTTTGTGTATAGGCGTTTGCTGCTACATTATATGGATCTATAATAATAAATTTCAGAATATATCGAAGTATCTTAAGATACAATTGGCAAGTATCGTATCGGATACAATTATTGCTGCAGTATCTTGTATCTGTATCTCCAATACTTCTTGCCTGAGTATCTTGTATCGTATCGCGATACGATTTCAAAGTATCTTTGCCCAGCCCTGCAACCAACCAACCAACCACCTCTGCTCTATTCACTTCGCAGAATACTGCTTCGACAGAACGGGGCAGACGGCCTGGCAGTGTACCTACAATTTTTCCTGCTTTCCCAGCGCATCTACAAAAGCCTGTTAGTTTCTACCTCCTTGACGTAGCTTCAACACAAATAGTTACGAAAAAAAGAAATTGCGGCAAAAGCAAGATGCAACTCTTTTGAAATCCGACCAAACCGGAACCGAAACACCGATGGACGCGGCTGCTTTACTTTTTTTATGCGTCTAGTCTGAGAGGGCGAGAGCTACCTCGTTTCGAGGCTGTGCGCGCTGCGCTTGTCGTGATGGCACACGTCGCCCACGTAGGTTAATGCTTGCGAATCCTCCTTCTGGCCAAATGTTCGCGTGATGGATGTGTGCTTATGTAAAGAGAATAAGTGCGTTCCACGTTAGGTTGTGGTTACCCCTTGAACACTGACGCCGTTACAACACAAAAACCCAGTTCCTAGTTACACATATGTAATTACAGTGCGCCAGCGCGCTCGATATACGAAGCACCCCTTCGACAACAGATTATTCTGAAAGTCTGCAGCTGACAATGGGTGTATGACATAATTTGTTTCATAAACGAGAAGAGGCAACTGTTCGTGGGTTTAAAGCAGTTTCCATCTCATTTTTTGATTGTGGGACTGCAAGCCAACGCGCGCGCCGCGCGTATTCCATTGCCGTCTATGGCGGTCGCGCCGTGTTTTTCCTCTAGCTACATGGCCGCCGGCGGCTTCACTTGCTCCCGTTGGCGGCGGCCGGGACTGCCACTCCAGAGGTTCTATAGAACCTCCTTGGCTATATACTTCCTCTCGCCAAGCAATTTTTTTTCGCCTAGAATTTCTCTCTTTTTCTACCTTCAGTTACTTTTCTTTCTCTCTCTCTAGCACCGCGATACCGTTTCGTGCAGTAAGCGTTTCTTCTTCTTCCTCCTCCTCCTTTCTCTCTTTTTCTCTCTCTGTACTCGTTCATGGGCGCACGTGTTTAGGAGCGAAGCAGAAGACGAGAATGAAGAAGAGAGGCGCTAATATCGGAACTACTTTCCTTCATTGCTGGCTTTAACAACGCGCATCCGAAAATTTCCTTCTGGTATTCTTATTCGCCTGCAACCATAAACTTCCTTGACGTCACGGGCACTCGATGTAGCGGGAACTCGAAAACTAATATTTACAGGAAACCACAGACCGTCAACAGTATCTTCATTTTAGTAGTAGTCAAGTCAAGCTCAATAAAAATAGCGTTCCATACAGTCAGGCAGTCCGTTTAAAAAAGAATATGCTCTGATAGTAGCGAATTTTCACGAAAATGTGAGCAATTTCAGATCGCGCTGCAAATACGAAACTATCAGCCGGGCATGATGCAGACGCGCGGTAGGGGTCGATCGCTCGCATGTGCTGAGTGCTAACGAGAAACCCGAAAGAATGTTCGCATAGTAATCTAATTTTAACATGCGTGACATCAGCTCCAAACGTTAGTCACATTTTAAGGAAACATTTCGATATTTTAACCCACAGCGAGTGCCTTAAACAAATCTTCACGTAACAACCACCAGTGGTCTGCATGAGCGTCGGCAGGATTTTGTCTTGAGGGGTGCAAACCAGCGTCGCATCGCGGCTGGGGGAGGGAAGAGCGCTGGTGCAGCTTGGGTGGGGGCAAGTGCTGGTGTGGCTTGAGGGGGGCAAGTGCCCCTTTTGCAGCCCCCTACTGGCGCCCGCAGTGGCGTAACTAGGGGAGGGGGGGCAGGGGGGTACGAGTGCCCCGGGCACCACTTGGGAGGGGCGCCGAGCCAAGTCCGTCCGATATGCGCTCGGGTACTTCCTGAGGACACAAACGGGGCGCTAGCGCCCTGTGCCTCGTCCAAAGGTCGCCCCTACAGGTTCGAAACCAGTGGGGGCATGCCCCCACACTCTTCCAACACCCCCTTCCTCGCCTTTTTCTCCCCTGGTACCACCCGTGAAGCTAGAGACTCCTTTGATTAGTTAAATGGTGCTCCTTTCCTTCAACAAACAAACGCAATCTTCTGAAAGCCTGTGGCTTCCGCACCACTGCTTTTTTTCGTCTGGTCCAGCGTATCTTCTGCCTTGAAATTGTTCTCGAGGAGGTGAAGGCTTGCGCTATATTCTGTAGCCCTTGCATGAGCACGTCTCTGCGCCACGACTTCGGAATGCCTCTCGTTCTCTCCCCCCCCCCCCCTCCTTTTTTTTTGTTCCTCACATCCAAGCCCATGAAAAGCAAAAAGATAAAAAGGTTGGTGTAAGCCCGTTTTCACATAAGCATGATTTTAACCATGAATGTACCTATCCGGGGTCGTAGACAAGAACTTTTTTTCTGAGGTTCTGACTTCCCTTTATGTGTGATCTGGTACAGGGTTGCCAGGTCGAAAAGACAAAAAATAGCCAATAAATCGGAAAAACTAGCCAGAAAGTAGCCAACTTGAGCCAAGGGCACTAAAAGTAGCCAAAAGTAGCCACACGTGTGTGAAAACGACTGCGACCTTGTTATTCAAATGAATAAATTCAGTAGCCTTTTGGTGGAAACGTAAAGAAGTACACCAGAAACCCTTCAAAATCATAATTTCTGAGAATAAAGCATAAATTGTTGACTTTAGCAATCATTTCGTGCCGGATGATGAAGTTTCTTACGCTGTTGCAGAAATGACGTCCTCTTCGCGCGCCTTACGTGACTTTTCTTGAAAGGGCTACAACTACCACCGACAATAAAAATTAATGCTGCATAAGTGTGCACAAAGTCACTTTCCGTGGTTGAAGCATAAATTGTACTCACTTCGGCAATCGTTTCTCACGTGATGACGAAGTTCGAGTAATTAATATTCTCGAGTCGCAGTCCGCCCCTAATTCCTGGAAACTACACAAGCAGTTCGTCAGATATCCGATTTCTAATGTCGACAAGTGCGTAGCACCTTGGATGCGGAGCGCTTTCGGTTGTCCTGTTCACTTTCAATTAGTTTAAAGTCGCGTTCAGCAATAGGTGGTCTGCGAAATGAGACGCCATGCAACAGTTTTCTCCAAAGTCCCAGCCACTTATGCATAAGACTTTTCTTTTGTATATGCGAGCGCCAAATTCAATTTCGGGAGCTTGTAACACGCCTTGATAACCATGTTTTGACACCGAATACTCGAATGCCAGCGGCTGCGACGTCACAAGCTATTGATAATTTGGTTCAAATTGAGGCAACAAGAAACTATAGCCAAAAAGTAGCCAAGTAGCCAACACACTTTTTCTGCCGCCACCGGCCTAAAAAAGTGGCCAAATTGGCGCAAAGTAGCCAAACCTGGCAACCCTGATCTGGTATGTTTTTGTATGTGTGTGTATATACATGCATATACAAAGTGTAATAATATCGGGGCGGTGGGAGGTTGAACCTCCCAAACCGCCTTCTAGCTTCGCCACGGAACTTATCGCTCGAAATATTCGTTTTCTTCTGGTTCGGCCCAAAGCACCTTGGTTCTTCCACACGTAATAACCGTAGTGAAAATCGGAAAGGGAAAGCGCTGCCCACGGTCTTGTTGCTTCTGGGTTGCGATCGAGCAGCTCTTTACCAACTCATCAGACATGTCAGCCTCCAAGCTTACGGCGAGCTTTCATGGCCAGACGTCGGGATGAAATAACGAAAAGAAAAAAAAAAGAAACCTTAGAATGGGCTTTCCTGCAAGGTTTCTTTCTTGCCTTTTCTCAAATCAGAAACTCGTTCACAGACTGCTTTCTGCCATCAAATTGCGTCACCCCACCTCATTTTTCCCTGTGTATCGGTACCTTCCCCACGACATTTTCCTCGATCAGCGTGTGTAGGATGGGGTTGACTATGTGGAATGACGTCCCCGAAGTAATTTTTGAGAAGACTTCGTGGTGTGGGCGTCTTCACGTGAAGAGGGAGATGTCACGTGTGAACTCACTGTCGCTCACCGAATTAACATTTGCGTTCCTAGTCTGCAGACAAAGTCGCCTTCTCGGAAGTGCTTGCTGCAAACATGTGCGCGGGACTTCGGCTCATTGTCCCTTCTAAGCTAGCTTTATTAGCCACGCATCGAGATGTTCGTTATCCTTGAAGTAAAACCGTAAATGCGAAATTACACCCTGCTCTTTTTGCATGCGCGGTGCACTAATTGTGTCACACAGCATCACCGAAAACATTCGTCACGCTTTCCAAGCTCTTGTTGTCTCTAGATGCCAGTGCACATGAACTGGTTGTGAAACGAGGCTGCCTGAAGGAGGAAACTCAAAGAAACAAACGCGTTCGGGCCGCCGGCTTCCAGTCTTTAGAGCAAGGTTCCTTGAAACAAGGTGACATCAAGTGATATCATCGTGATGTCTAGCATGTCAACTGCAGCGCCCGTGTCTCCAGTAGTGGGCCTCCTGCACAATAGCACCAGAGACACAGGAAGTAGGACTGCAATGGGAAATTATCCTATTACGATCACATTCTTGTCATTATTACACTGAACTCAGCTTTAGCAAACGAGAAAATTGCGAAAAACTGAAGGATATATACATGTACTAACGCCCCTACACGTTTCTCGCAGTGATCACAAACGCAGTCCGGCCGTGATTTGACGAGAGCTATTCATATTGATATCTTTCTCATTCGTTTCGTTTTGTTATTTTAACGCGATAGCGATTTGCTTCTTCCGATGAGCGCGGTGGCAATAACAGCAGCCAGGTGTAGTCTGACCCCAGTGATGTTGACGTAGTTTATTATACGAGCGAGCCTCGCAGCAATTCTGCGTCGGATTTCACACGTGTTCTGCCGCTGTCCCACAGAGAACTATGGGGCTTCGGTGGTTTTGATCTCATGGCACATTTCTCCTCACTGGTACCCTCCCTCCTGCGCTTAGGATGCGTGCCGCATTCCACGGGCGGATTGAGTGGCCCTGCATGGCCCTGCTCTGCCGCGGCTCTCTTCACGGCATGGCGCCTTTGCTCGACTTCTCCAAAAGGAAAACGCCATTAATAAAAACGAAAAATTAAATACGTGAGAACATAAGCAGTACTTGGTAATCGGACGCCTCGCATGCCGTCGACGAAAACGACGCTTCGCTTTCCGTCGGTTGGAGCATGGTTGGAGCCAGGCTTCATACGCAGATGCCGCCGCCGCCGCGAGAGCACGGGGGATCACTCACTGAGATGCAATCCTGCTTCCATGTTGCGATCTTCGCTCCCAGGTTCTAAGTCTGCAACCACATCTATCGCGGCAATCATGAAAGCCGTGGCTTCACTGCACCGCGGCCAAGCAGCGGCCGATTGCACGCGTGGTGACGTGTGATGGGGCTTTCTTACTCGCTGAGAGCAATCGAATTTGTGACGACATCGCTTCAACACCTGGGTTATTCGGTCTTCGCTTCGGATATTTGGTCTTTGCTTATGGCCTTATCTCCGCTAATAACTTATCTTATCACACGCAACCTGCACACATTCTTCAATGCCCCTGCTCATTCCACCTCAACTTCATGTTTCTCGTTAGCGTACCTTTAAGGTTCCTAACTGACTGTGCGTATCGGACGCCCATGCAGGAAAGTTACGCCAGAAAAAGATTTACACGCTCATGTTTTACCCACTACCTCGGGGGAGAAGGCGGATCACGAACATCGACTTCACTTTCGGCTTCAGTGAGGCGGTAAGCTACAATGACACTTCATTTTCTGCTAATAGAGCTCAAGATTTTGCGTTTGATATTTCATGTAGACGGGTTATGGTGGCTACATGAGATGGTATCAGCGTCATCTGGTCGATATATACTCTGGATGACGCACAAAACACACATAAAAAAAGCTAATGTTTCAAATGGATCACGTTGCCATTTGAAATAACTTTCCCTTATCTCATGTATGGGCATAGGTCGGCAAAAAAATTGGAGCTCACGCAGACTCACTCAAGAAATATATTTTGCTCTGAGGGCTCACTCGGACTCAGACTCACCAAAATTTTCTCCGACCGGACTCACTCGGACTCACACTCACTAAACGTTTTCTCAGCTGGATCGACTCACTCAGACTCAAGCTCACCAACATCAGACTCAGCCGGACTCACTCAGACTCAGACTCACGGCTTCACCTGAGTCTGAGTGAGCCTGAGTGAGTCGACTCATGAGTCCGTTGGCGTAAAATTAGCTTCTTCGATCATGGTATCAGTTCTCTTTAACGCCAGTGTGTCATATAATCAGTGTTCTACGATACGCTTTTTAATCTTGTATCTTCAAATGCGAGTTATCATTACATATCACATGTCATCATTATCATGTATCGATCCAAAAACGACATTTTTATGAAATGCGCGTCTCACACAAGATATTTTTATTAGGAACTTCCCATGAAAGAGTGTGCGGGGGGAGGTCATAGCACCCCTTCCACTAACTCACGCCTCTGATCAATAAATATTGAGGTGGTGCATGAATGTTAGTGTGCTGAGATATGTGTGAATAGACTTGAGTATAAACGTAAGCCGATATAAGGTTGATAGTAATGCTGAAGATGAGTAGATAGGACGATAAGTCGGCAACAAAAGGTGGAGCTCACTAGGACTCACCCAAAAAATATATTTTGCGCTCGGGGCTCATTTGGACTCAAATTCACCAAATTAATAGTCACCCGGACTCTCAGACTCAGACTCACGGCCAGACCTGAGTCTGAGTGAGTTTGCCGGCCTACGTATAATATGGGTCATTTC
This sequence comes from Rhipicephalus sanguineus, assembly GCF_013339695.2. Lineage (NCBI taxonomy): Eukaryota > Metazoa > Arthropoda > Arachnida > Ixodida > Ixodidae > Rhipicephalus > Rhipicephalus sanguineus. The sequence goes on from NC_051176.1 coordinate 143,484,749, forward strand.
TGAAGGCGATTTGGCGCCGCGATACCAACAACATATATATATAATATATATATATATATATATATATATATATATATATATATATATATATATATATATATATATACCTCCAAAATGACTAAAATCTGGATGACGATTCTGAAATATAGAGTTTTGTTTCACGGTTATGCATCAACACAAGTTGACCGCAGGGGTTCCCTCAAGAAGAAAATGTTTTAGACAAATCATGTCTGTGTAGCTCATGACCGCACTTATTAAGAAAATAATAATAACAAAAAAAAAAACATGAGATGAAGACAGTCACGTGCGGGTCGCTGTTCGCTAGCGTGAGGTCCGCGTGCCGCGTGTTTGAGACCCCTGGCCTAGGCTGCAGCCGACGGCGGAAATGTGTGACCGGAGAACGACAGCTCCTTTCTTAATGCGCCTGCGCCATGTCAAATATAAAGAACGCGTTTTTCTTAGCAACCATTGTTCACAATCAATATGAGCACTGCCGCCGAAAAAGGCAATAATATATGCGACAACATGGTTTGCCGGAACGAATTTTTGAATGGATCATTAGCATTGATAAAAAAAATGTAGGCATAGTACTATGTAGATTTGATGTACGCAATGAATCATTTTTAACAATACATTTCGTGGTGATGTAGCCAAAAACGATAAGAACCGTTTACATGCCTACGTCGTCGATCTCTTCTGTGTGGTTGTATGTAATTTACGAACTTTTCGTGCAAAGCGAGACGACGACAGGACAGCGGCAAGGTCCATTTCTTCTTTCACATTTTTTCTAACCTTGTGTACTTCTGGTGTGTCGTAGGATGCGTCGAAGTGCAAGACGGCTTTAGTCCACTGTAGTGAACAATCAATTAAGAAACCGCTCATTCGCTTGCCCATAACAGCCAGATGGCTTTTTCTTGCACATAAGTAATAATAATAATAATAATAATAATAATAATAATAATAATAATAATAATAATAATAATAATAATAATAATAATAATAATAATAATAATAATAATAATCACTATCATTACCATCATGAAGGGCGCGGAAATATATTTGCCATGGGCGCCGTCCTATCCACTTACGCCACTGGACACCCATGGTTTACCGACGATCGCGTAACCTTCGAGATTTACTCACATCACCTAAAACCATGCCTTTAGTTCATACAGGATGTGATCCCTGCAACAAACCGCGTTGCAAAGTGCAACAAACCGCGTTGCCAGGGTACACTATAAACATTGGCGTAGACGGGGCGGGACATCGCCGATAAGCGAACCAACAGGACGTCGCCGATAATCAGAACCAGGTGCGTAGCCAGAAAATTTTCTCCGAAGGGGGGGGGAGAGGTTTCAATGACCTTTTATGCATTACGAATGTTCCTACGTGTGTTTGTATGTGTGCTTGTATGTATACACATGCGAAATTGAAACAAATAAAAATTCGGCGGGGGGGGGGGGGCGTGTAGAGACGTCTCAACTTTCCCTCCAACCCCCCCCCCCCCCCTTCTCTCCTGGCTACGCCAGTGATGAGGACGTCGCCGATAGTTGCTGATTCAGCGCACATACACCAATATACAGCGTCATAACAAAAAAAAAATTGGTGAAGCTTACACTAAGTCGTGCAAGGCTTGAAATAGCGAAACTGTATGATTCTGAAGTCTAATCTAGTTGCGTCTAGGTTGTTGCTAGGCTTTAGCTTGGTTAGTCAGGCACGGGTGTCCAAACCACTGATCTCCACTAGGAGGAGCTGGATGGCGCATCGAGCACGCGGGCGTGAAGCCACCGGAAGCCCCCGTTTTTGTCCCGGAAGAGAGCTTTTCTCTTCTTTTTTAAATAAATACCTGCCTGCAGCGCAGTAAACTGTACGAATCGACCGGAAAAGTCGTCAGGGAAGACATTTCACGCGTAAGTACCTAAAGTTGCATTACTTTTTACGCATTTTGTACGTTGCAGCACTCCGCCCTATTCGGATGGTGTCGGCACGGCGTCTGTCATCTTTCGTGTAGCGTTCGTCGGCGTCTAAAGTGAGGCGTAATCGCAGAGTTTGAAAAAATAAAAAAGAAAAACGATCATAACAACAGCTGTCACCCGAGGATATCTGAATTGCGCGACTGAGACGGACAGAAGACGCCAGCTTCCGGGACAAACAGGGGACCTTCCGGTGGCTTCACAAGCACCCGCCTCGCAGAGCGGGGATGCGCCGTCCAGCCTTTTTAATGGAGGTCAGTGGTCCAAACTCCAGATCCGAGCGTTCGCACCCCTCATAGAATGACCCTTTCTTTATCTCTGCTTTTATCTCTTTCTTTCAGTGTTTGTCTTTCTCTCTCTTTCTCTGTATTTATATGTTCTTATGTATTTATTCCCATTATTTCCCTCAATTGTTCTCTCTCTCTCTTTCTTTCTATAGCTTTCTCTCTCTCTCTCTTAGTGAACCGGTGGTGAGTAGTGGGATTTGTCTAATTTATGTGGCTCATACCCGTTCATGATGATGATGGTTTTCTGATAGGCCGCACAAATTACGGCTAGCTTAAACAGCTGCGCTGTTTAAACGCGAGACTAAGGTGTGGCAACCGCACGAATCTGCCTACACCGAGCGAGACGGTCTTCCGTCCTCGATTTGCCGCGCTGCGTACAGATGGCGCAACGGTCGCGAATTTCGCCTTCTTTGTATTAAACAAGCGACCAGCCTGTACGGCGCGACATATGTTATTTTTATTTAGTAGCCTGGTTAAACAGAAAAAAAAAAACTTCAAGCAGAGAATAAAAGGAATTCAGAGCATAAGCTCTTAAAAATGACGCCTCGGCGGTGGATACAGTTTGTGTCATGGAAGACAGGTTAACTGTCTTGTTATACGTAGGTTGCCGTGGAGATACAGGGGTAAGGAGCACCTGTACTTCTCCCTTTCTCTTTGCTGTCCACGAATAAATAAACGAAGAAACAAACAAACGAGCAGATAAATAAATAAATAAATAAATAAATAAATAAATAAATAATAAATAAATAAATAAATAAATATTAGCCCAAGACTCTGCTATTACCATAGTTCTGGTGGCAATTCTGATGGCTTTATGTACATTCATAACTGCTAACCGCCGTGACGGCGCCCAGTGACTATGCTTTGATTACTGGCTGACCTGAACTGTGCAATTTTTAACATACCACCTGAACGTAATACCACCTGAACTTACCACCTGAACTTTTGGTAACGAATAATTGCAAATGAGATTATTGGGAATATTTTGCGTATGCAGCGATCATAATTCTCGATCGGTAAATTGATCCTTTTCGCGAATGCCATGTTTAAAACAATCCGAGAGGGTCACGCAGGATACGCGGTTATTGAATCCGTTAGTGCTCTCCTTCGCGCTTGCGCGGTATATTTTTGTTGCTCACTCCCGTTACCTAATAAAATTTTGGCGCTATCATTAATGACGTTTATTTAGCGCATCACACACTAAGCGGGAATGAAGTTCGCTTTCCTCACGAACTTACTTCTCGAGGAAAGCGAAGAAAGTCCGCAATGCAGCTGTAATCCACGCAGCAATAAAAGACGCATGTAATGACACTATTCCCAGAATTGCTTCTGCGTCCGTTTTCGTGTGAGAATGAAAAGCATACCAAACTAAAAAAAAAAAGAAAGAAATTCGGATCGTACAGCTGAAAGAAAACTGTGAACTTGAAAGCTCCTGCAGCTTGATCATTATGGACTCCAATAAACGGACTCGGGCGGTCACAGTTCATCCAGTATTTCGGGGAATTTGTCTTCACTGTGGCGAGAGTTTTGAAAATGAAGGTGTGCCAGTCGTTTGAGTTCATTCGCAACAAATCTATATGAAACGTATTACGGGGCCTCGGCCCTTCGATTTCTCCTTCGTCTTTGGGAAAGACTAGGGAAGGAAGTGTTTTCCACTGGTTTGAAAGCCGCCACAGATAAGGCGCCTTCGTTTGATTGGCGCGCAGGAAGCGATTTTATTTAAGACAAAGTATTACTTGCGCAATAATTACGAATGACATGCAATACTTTGTGTCGTATTAAAAAAAAGCATTAACTAAAAGAAGACCACGACGATGAGTCACCCTGTTCGCTTCCTTACTTACGTTTATGAAACGAGCCAGAGATCGGCCGAAAGTAAGCCCCCACCGTAATTGCCAAGTTTTACGAATGTCTTAACACGTATATAAGAGAAAATTAAAGTTTTTAATGACACAGCGTTTTTGTTCATAGTGACCGATGCATATGACATGGTTCCCTGCTCATATGGGATCCGTGGGAGAAGGGCTTATCAGTCTCAATGAATGAGCCCACATCAGGGCGCGAGGATTAGCTCTCCGCGACCACGGAGGACCTCTGGGTCAACCTGGAGGATTGACAAATAGCGATCGATCGGCTACTTACAATGAAAGTACTCAACGTTTCGCTATGGGGAGGAGAGTTTTTCCTCTTCCAGACAGGAGGTTAAACAGGGCGCAGGTGCTGACATTAAGGTTGCTTCAAACGGCAACGTATCCTAACCCGGATTTTCTCGGTACACTTTATCCTGATGCTTACCGAACTAACCCCTGTACCAAATGTTACGGTTTAGCCACCTTACACCAGATGCTCTGGGAGTGCCCTTCGATACGTGGCATAGATACAGCATCGGCAAACAAGTGGAGCTCCGCTCTGAGGAGTCCGGACATACAGGCACAACTTTGGGCGGTCCAGAGGGCCCAGTTGCGGTGGTACGTTTCGGCCTGACTCTCCCGTCGTAGGAGCGGCCCGCCGTGGGCTAGCGCACACGCCTCCGGACTTTTACTAATAAAGTTTTCCCAAACCAAATCAAACACCATCTAGTAGAGGTAGTGTTTGCTGTGTGAACATTTGTGTCGTATATAGTACTGAAACTTTGCGTATACAAACCCATGCCCCCTTTTGTCAATTGTGTTCCGAACAGTAGGAAAAAAAAACACAACAGAGGCTATAGATACGCTGTAAACTCTCTTTAAATACGTTTTTATTAAAAAAAAAGCATCTCAACATTTTCATATTCATATTCCAGTACGACTTTAATTCTTACTATCATCATGTCCTCGGGTGGCTGATTACTGCTATAACTGGATGCCTACGCATACATTATTCTGGAGCATTATCGCCATATGTCTTTAGTGCGGAGCTCATGGCTGCAGTTGACATGAATGTCAGCGTGTACACGGATGATATGCTTCCGGCGCGATGTGTCCACATATGCGGGCACGACGGTGATGATATGCGACTTGAAAATCTAAGCATTTGCAGCATCAGGGGACGGAACTCGCCGCTGCAAAGTGTGCGATATTTGCTTCCAAGAACAATTTCATTTAACATGATACAATCACCATAAAACGTGCAGACGACTCCGTCTTCGACCTGTGATAAATTTCTGGGCGGTGTCAATGAGTGTGGTATAAGTCTCAACGCATGTATTATCAATATTATCAATATCGGTTACTGGTCTTTAACAGCGAGAAATCGTTGAAAAAGGATTGTCGCTAGAGCCGGCGTTTCGGCTAGAGGACTTGTCTTCGTCAGGGCAGCCGCCAGCGTCAGGGCTAGACGAGTCCTCTTGTCGAAGCGTTGGCTCCATAGCGACAGTCCCTGTTCGACGATTTCTCATAACGTCAATCCTCCATCTTCCGCTGAACATCCGCCTGTGTTTGGTCTCTAACATTATATTACGTTACGCTGCATAGGCATATCACTCGAGTGGTCCCCGCATAAGCTGCACAAGGCTCCTTTTCGTAGTGTTCATGCCTCGTAATTTAGTGGAGAGTTCGACGGAATGCCGTCTGGTCACGTAAAGACATTGTTAATAAGCAGGTCACTGACCAATGTCACAACAAAATAAAATGACGTTTCGAGATCGACCCCTTGTTCACAATCCTTTCGGAATAGGATCGGGAAACGTCATTATATTTTATTTTTAGATTGGTCAGCGACCTGCTTACTAGCAATGCTTTGTAATTACAATTCTCCGTTCTCCGATGGAACCAAAAAAAAAAAAAAAGGACGCCAACTTATTTTTCAGGAATTCTGTTTCACTGAAACCGATTAGTGAAAGCAACTTCACAGTAAAGCTCGCCGCAGTGGTCTTGTGGTCGTGGTACTCGACTGCTGACCCGAAGGTCAGGGGCTTGAATCCCCGCCACGGCGACCGCATTTCGATGGAGACGAAATGCTAGAGGCTCGTGTACTTAGATTTAGACTCACGTTAAAGACGCCCAGGTGGTCGAAATCTCCGGAGCCCATACGGCGTCCCTCATAATGGTGTCGTGGTTTTGAGACGTAAAACGCCAACAATTCTTAAGTTTACTGGGAAGCTAAAACAATGATCAGAGGCCAGCTACAATCCTACACGCGCTCCGACGAAGCCTGGAAAAGTAAACTTCGCGCATCAGTCTCCCTCCGACGTCATCTTCGCTTTTTTAAGTGCACGACAGTAGCTCCTTGGGAGAGCAGGTGCCCAGAGTAATGTGGCCTAATTGGTAATGAGACACAGCCCATGCAAGTGCTCGAGCTTTCACGATCCGAGCGCAGTCTTGACTAGGGACGCTTCAGAAGCTAATAATCTCCCTCCAGCATTTACCTCCAAAGAAAGATTGCTTACATACCGCGACATTTGCGGGCATTGCCGCCTATAGGTCGCCAAACCCTCCCGCCTGTACTGCGACGGTCCTCACGCTGGCGCGAGGTTCTATGGCGTAAACTGCAAACCCGCACATTTCTCTCCACTGCCTTACGCCACAAAATTTGCCCAGGAATGTACCCTAATTCGGACTGCAGGTTTTGTTCTGTCAGGCGAGTGGACCTAAACCACATTATGTGGCAGTGTAAAAATCACTCCCCTCCCCCGAGCCTTCGTAAACATTTGAGTAGTCAGGAGCTGTGGGAGGCTGCCATGCGCAGCTACAACCCCGCACTTCGGGACGCTATCCTGAGGTTGGCTGAGGTGGTAGAGGAGGCCTACCGTGAGTAGGATCCCTCGCCTCCTACTCGCAGCCCCTTTCCCTTAATATGGGATAAATAAAGTTGTTTCTCTCTCTCCTTAGGTATACTCACCCAGGAACTTTCTTCGTGGCCTCGTAACCGAATAACATATCTCTTGTTGGGATAGTTGGTGAAACATAATGTCAGGTATGCAAATTAAGACATACACAGATGATGGATACAGGACGTGCGTTTGTCCCGTTTGTCTTGTCTCTATCATCTGTGGTGTAACAATTTGCACCGTTCATTTATAAGCGCCACCGAAGAGCTCACATAAAAAATAAATAAACAATCGCACTTATTGCTGGCGGCCGCTATCGAACCAGCGACACTGCGTTAAATGGGCGATCGTCCTTGAATAGGCGATCGTATTGAATGCGAGTGCGAACACGCCACTGTTTCCGACAACGATTGCAGTGGTGTAAGTTCTTCTGCATTTGTTAAACTACGTGCCCCGTGAGTGCTATCATGGCAAGCGGAGCCCGCATCCGCACCAAGCGAAGTAGATGGATGGTTGAAGAACATATAACGACTCTCGCTCATTCTGCACTTCTTGCAATAATATGACAGTTGCGCTCTTCGGGGCTTTGGTTTTGGCTTCGCCGGCAAAATTGGGCGGATTTCACCACTCCACAAAAATTACCAGGGATCGCTTTCGGAAATCTGTGAGCTTATCGCAGGAAGCACTTCAAGTCTCTCATTTGACCCGACTGCCTGTGTCCTTTAATTAAAATATAGCTAAATTAATTTCTATAATTCCTGCCGTAATTAATGTCCCTAGTAAGCTTAAGATGTCTGTAGCCACAGAAGAAGTGATGCCGAAGGCAGCGAGCAAATATCTCAGTTTCCTTATTTTGAGGATTTTCGGACACAATTTTTGAAACACACGCACGGCATATACTGGCGGAGATAGTTACACAAAGCTGCCACGCCCCAATTCTCGCTCAAACTTTAAAGCTGCCGCAGATTATTTGCAAGATATGGCGCGCGCATCTTTTTTCACGGCTCGTACAGCGCGTAGGCCGCCGCCCTTTGACATATATATGGCGGTTCTTGAAGAAGAGGAAAGGGTGGCGCTATCTTCTGCAACTCCGTACGGAGCACGGCCGTGCTCAGTGCCAAACTTTGACCTCGTTATAGCTGGCGTGCTGAAGGAGATCGAGACGCACGGTGTGCCGCGCTCCCCTGCCTCTCGTCCTCCACAGTCCTTTGCTGGTGCTCGCTCAATTAACATCTCTCCTCGTCCACGCGCGCGAGGACGACGCGCTCTCTCGCATACTTTCTTTCGATTCGAAAGCATGCCGCACGCGGGACGCGAAGATCTTATCGCGCTTTAGACCTTGTACAGACCATCACGGCGACGACGACGCCGTCATTAAATTTTGGACTGGAGTGTCCCCGCAATTGTTATCGCAATAAGGAAAGAAATCGAATATGACGTTCTGTACTGCTGTCGAGTCCCCGTGTCCTCGACAGATAAGTACACGACGATGAAGAGAAATTACACACGGAGAGGGGGACAAAGGCAACAAAGAAGAGCTGAGTGCTTTCGCGCTCACTGTGGTTTCAAGGCTTTTTTAGAATGCGCCTACTGCTTAGGACAGACGTCTGGGGCGACAAAAGGCCTTTTTGGAGAGCAGCTATCCAGGACAACTGCCATCTGAAACACCTGTAGGCAGTGAGGTTAACCAGACCGCATTTCATCACCCTCCCTGTCTTTCGCTTTTCCTTTCTCTCTCCGTCACTTGAAAGATGGCTTCATTGATGACGTCATCAAGAAAAGGTGAAAGTGATCGGAACCATTGGTTGGATCTCCATCTTGTGCGGAACAATGGCGTTGGTATTGATCATGTTTACGTTTGTACATCTTACGTTTAGCGAGATCGAGTTTCGAATATACAGGTACACGTCCGAATGAGTCGTGAGAATTCAAGCAAGTTGGAACGTGTACCTAAATAATAAATTTTGTGAACGAGGAAAGGAGAACGAGATTACTAAGAAAGGGCAAGCGACCACTCAGTTCTACAGCCGACTTATTAATTTTATTATTGAGGCGAAAGCCTTACGTGGCTCGTTGCGCGATGACCTTGAGCTACACATGAGAGGCGAAAAAAGTGGTACAAAGGCCCACGTGAGCTACGTCATCAATGACGCCTTCTTCTGATGACGTCATGATGTTACCGATCGACGGTATTTGTGACACCATGACATGTGTTCGTATGGGGATGTCATCACGCGACATCGTCGCTTGGTCAAAGGTGGGCCGATTCCAGAGGTAGTGCAGCACCGCATGAGGTGCACAAAGCTTCAGAGGGATGGGGGGGGAGGGGGGGACAATGCACTCGACTGAGAACGTAAACGTACTTGAATGCGTCTCTCTCACCCTACGGGTCGTTACGTCTTGCAAGAAGTCTGGTACCAGAATGTGTAACTTAGTGCATTACCAAGTGTGCAGAAGGCTTTCGCTTTCAAGTGTTACAGAGAGTGTCACGTGCTGCTGAACTTTTGAAAATACAAGACCATATTTATAACTATCACTGAGAAAGCGGTGAAAAACCCTGGCTCTCAAAATCAAGGTGCAGTCCACCACTGCGACATCTCTCATAACGAAGGTATTGCTGTGAGCCGTTAAAAGCCAATGACTGGATGAACGAAGCACATGCATTGTCGTGGCAGCACGTACCTTGTTGTCGTTAACCGTGAGACGTGACCCAGATGGCAGCCTGAAGCCTCGCGTGCCGACAGAACATTAAAATTGTTTTGCTGAATCGCGGCTGTGCCGAGAGACATATAGCGCCACACTATAACTTTATGACTATCCGAGCCTTCTACGCATTTTTTTAACAGCGAAGCTGTTGAAGCTGGCCGTAGTTTTTCTGGTGTTGCAATAAACTATCATCATCACGCCGGCGCGCGCTCTCTTCGTCGTCTTCTTCGTCTCCCCTAGCACGCGCGCCCGTCATCATGACGGCGCGCTCTCTCCCGCTACGGCGATTTTTCCTGCGTGGGATGCAATAACTCGGATGGGCGAGAGAACGTGGGCTGAGAGAGAGAGAGAGAGAGAGACGGAAATAAAGGGCTAGAAAGAAAGAGGCAGAAAGAAAGAGAACGTCACACGAAGGAAGAAAGGAAAGAGATAAAAAAAAAGACAGAGAAAGAAAGAGAGAGAGATAGATAAATAGATAGAAAGAAAGAGGAAGCGAGAAATATAGAGAGAGAAGGAAGGAAAGGAAAGAGGATGGGAATGATACGTAAAATCACGTAACACTAGTCACGTGACATGTCCTCGCCAAAATCACGTAACACCAGTCACGTGCCGTAGAATCCCGTAACACTAGTCAAGTGACATGTAACCGTCAAAATCACGTGACACTCGTCACGTGACATAATCCCGCTAAACCCACGTCGTTTAAGCGAGGAAGGGACACGGGCAGATTCTTCGTCGGGAGCTCGAACACTACTATACGCCTAGTGCGCGCCGACAGAAGCGCCATAGGCGGCGAACTCAATCAATGCTCTCGGGAAAGCAAGCAGACGGCCGCCGTGGTTTCCTACGTCGTTGTCCGTGTGTTTCCGCGTTGTTCACGTTTCCTTAGTGAAATAAGCAACGTTCGTCGTATGTGTGGTGGCCGAAACTTCAAGGAATGTCGAATAACAATTGCTGTGGAGTGGAGTGCTCTAACACCCACAAAAACGCGCCCGGAACACGGTTTTACTCACTTACCGCAAGGCCTCCTGAGCAAGAGCGACGGAAGCAATGGATCGCCGCTGTTCGTTGGCAAAGACGAGCCGCTTCGTCACTGTGCGGGTTAACACGTCGCTTCTTGTTGTAATGCTTTCGTTCTGCCATATCGGTGCTCGCTGGATGCACTCGATCATGTTGACACTTTTAGACGACTGTCACGACTCGGGGCCGAAGCACAAGCTTCTCCCAAGATGTGGCATGGGGGTTGGGCGTCTGGTGTATGGCTTGCGCCAATCGCCGGTATGAAAGAGTCAAGGGCCTTCTCCAATCAAAGAACAACAAGCTTTATTAACCAAACATTTATCTTGAAAACAAAGGTGAATTAGTTACACAGTCTACAATTATTCCGAATAAGTAGCATGCATGAAAGTTGAAATATGTAGCGACAATGAGCAATATCGGATGGATGACCAAGCAGCAAGAGCTGAACCAACAATTAGAGTTCGCAGTCCACTAAGTCAAGCGATTGACATACGTAACCGGGCGCAGCAGAGTCCTTCAACACCGGCGCCGTTCTTGAGCGACCGTCGAAGCTGGCGAGATGGGTCAGCGGCGGCTCGACGATGACCGGGGTGATGGGTGGCTGCGTTGTGTCCCGGGAGTTGCCCAGCGTGGATCTCTTCTCCGGCGCAGAGCAGACTGATGAAGCATAGGATGGGGCCGTATTTTATACGTTTCTCCGGCCGCCGGTCCCAGCTTCTAGAGTAGTGTCGATGCATCCTTGAAACGGTCACGTAGGCACTGGTTGCTACCGGGCATGGTTCACACTTCACTTTCGGTGTCCTTCACGGGCGAACCAGTAGCTCACAGACAAAACACCAGTCACGCGGTCGCGTAGGCACACGGTCTAAGACGTAGCACGGATACAACGTCCCGTGATTCAGATTCCGCCGCCGGTGACGTTTACGGCAAGCCGTTTAACAATAGACAAAACAAAAGCACATGATCTGCAACGTGGCTCGGACACAACGTCCGGTGGTTCAGACACAACACTAACAAAAGCACATGATCTGACACGTAATTCGGATACACGTCTTAAGGCTCTGGCTCTGCTGGCGGTGACCTTCACGGCAAGCAGTTCCATACTAGACAAAACAAAATCACGTCACGTAGCTCAGATGTTCGTCTTAAGGCTCATGCTCTGCTGGCAGTGGCCTTCACGGCAAGCAGTCAAAACAAAAATAGACAAAATAAAAATAGACAAAACAAAGACACATGATCAGGAGCAGCTCGGATGCTCGTCTTACGGCCCACGCTAACACACACTAAGCGGTGCGCGTACGCTTACGGCACACCATTCTTAGCGAAGAATTAGAGCCCTTTCGCCTTGGGCGTAAGTGACAAAAAAAAAAAAAAGAAACCCTTTTCATGGCGTACGTTAGGACATTATGCGCAGGCAATGTTAATCATATGCGACTTTTGTGACAACGACCAAAGTTATCAGCCTGAGCATGCGTTGGTCAGGTTCGACCGCCGTGCAGGGCACTTCGCTCAAACGTTCTATATTTGAAAAGTGTTGTAGTTCGGGCGAGTTGGTCATCCATGAACTTAGCTTGTACTAGCGCGGTACATGTGCCGCGCTATTACAAGCTAAGTTCTATATTTATTATTTACAGAAACAGAAATGCAGCAATGGTTGACTTCAGAAAGAACGAGAAGTGATTGAGACGTAACCTTTGTAAACAAAACAAAGCGGATGTTCACCACGAGCTGCACCTCATAGCTGGATCTGGTTACGCTGGTCTGCGCGACGCACCTTTGATATTCACCGGCATGACGATTCACTCCACACGGACATTCGTTCTCGTCCGCAGTCGGTCATCACATGTCTTCTCGCGACGCTCTTCAAAACTTGTCACTGTCATCTCTTGATACGTAACTCACAGCACTAGGCCATCAAATAACACGTCTTCTGCGGTCGAGCGAACGATGCTATCACTAGAACGACATAACTTCTTCGCTCTGCCCCCGCGCGCTTGCTGCGCTTGCATTGCCTGTATCGGCTCGCGCCTGGGTTCGGGAAGGCGCGTATGATTCGTCTGTGCGTAGCACAGCGAAAGCTAGGGAAAGGGCGAGATCCTCTCACCGATTCGTCTGCGAAATCAGACGGCACCGCCGGCTCGGCTTTGCCAGCTTTGCTTTCTCGAATATCCCGATCTTTCGCGTTCGTTGGCTGTGTCGGTCGTGTCGGTGGCGTCTTCTGCGGAGAGGGTAAGGGGCGCGCGGGCGCGCTCCCGGCGCATTTTTATACTTTTTTTTTTTTTTTCGATGCGCGCGCTCTGTTGCGCACGAACCGTCGGCGCCGTCGGCATTAGGCTTTCGTGCCATCGTTTGAAATCGGCGACGTGCGCTTAGTTAAGCGCTCGTTTGTGACAAACATCGTGCACAAGTCCACTTTCGTAGAGGCCCGCGCCTTTCCTGCTGCTGCCAGTGCAGAATTAGTTGTCTGGCACCCGCACGAAGGGGAAATAGCAGCCGCGAACTTCATTCACCTCCTCACAGCAAAGCTGTGCAAAGCGCTGTCGTCTACTCGGCTTCCCGCACGTACTGTTGGCGGCGCCCGCTAGGTGGCCTTGCACCACTAGCGCGAGCTAGCTTCGCTGCTACCTCAGAGAGAAATATATGAAAAGGAAACGCAGGGAGGTTAACCTGGCGCGAGTGACCGCAAATATATGAAAAGGAAACGCAGGGAGGTTAACCTGGCGCGAGTGACCGGTTTGCTACCCTGCACAGGGGTGGGGAAATAGGGCTAAGAAAGAGGACACGGAGAGAGAGATAAAATGAAAACGAAAAAAAAACACACACACACATGCACACACACGCAAGACGTTCCAGTCAGAGCCGTTCTGAGAGACCGGTTGAACGCAGAAAGCGCAGTAGCGCTTGCACAGCCTTTTTCTGTGGCGTTGGGTCCGGTCGATGGCGCAGGATTCTTTCTTCCGACAGAGTGCGGTCGTACAATTTGTCGATCGCGTTGTAAAGTGACTGTCTCTGTGAACAGTACTGTGGGCAGTCGCACAGAACGTGTTGAATAGTTTCATCACTGCCGCAGTGGTCACATGATGCGGTGTGTCAGCCATTCCTATGCGGCACGCGTACACGTGTGTAAATGCAACACCCAACCATAACCTGCACAGAAGGGTAGCGTCACTTCGGCGAAGGCCTGGAGGAATTTGAAGGCTCAGAGTTGGGTCCAAGGTATATAGTCGCGCATGCTTGAAGTGCGGCTCGTTCCATTGCGACGTAGAGCATTGACGAGCAAGCATGCGGAGCTTCCATGCAGCGTCAGTTCTAGAGAGCGGTATTATTTTAAAGACGATAGTCTTTCTTGGGGAACTTAAACGCAGAAATTTTGGTCTGTCTTTCTGTCTGTCTTTCTGTTTGTCGGCACGTCACCCGATTCAGCCACACGGCCAAAGTTGAACCACTTGCTTACCGCCCAGCCATCTTGAACTGGTACGGCTGTTCATACTTGTGAAAGTTGTCGATCAAAAAGCAAATATTACGCATATCTGAGGCGCAACATCATTAGGTCAGTATTAGGTGGTGTGTTCCTTTAATAGAAAATGCATAGATAGGAAATTTTAAAGACCCTAGTTTCTTAAGCTGCGCTGAAAATGCGACTGCGCTGAAACTTGTCTTCCTCCGTGTCCTCTGAACAAGCTCATGTTGTGTTTCGGTTTCGGTTCAGTATTGCATTGTACGAATGACAGGGGGCGCCGCTCTGGCATTCCTGTTTTACCCAGACGACATGTAAATAAGAGAGTTTGTGGAGAGTACTCGCTGAGTGCGGACGTTTCTTCTCCTTCGGCGCATCGCGCCAAACAGCGTGTTCGGGCTGGCCGGCGTCCCCACTGGTCGCGTTGGTCACCGCCGGTCTTCGCCTGCCGCTGCGCCGGGACTACCAGCCCGCAACACAGCACTCATGTTTCCCGACGTATTGCCAGATGGCGTCCATATCTCACGCAGCGCCTCTTCTATCGTCTTTAGACGACATTTGCAGCGAAGCACGCAGATACGCGGCCAATTTTTTTTTACTGTTTTCTGTATGGGCTGAACGGGCAGCTTGATCGGCCCGTTCATTGCCGATAATGCCACAGTGACTTGGTAGCCATTGAAAAGTTATTTCATGGCCTTTCTCGATTAAATGGTGCGTCTATGCTGCAATCTCAAATACCAGTTGCTCGTGCGGGCCGCGGCGTAAAGGTGACAGAAGTGATTGCAGTGTTGCCTTTGAGTCACTGAAGATCGTCCATTTTTGTGCCCGTTCATCAGTAATGAAACGTAATGCGGCAAGAAGCGCTGCGAGCTCTGCTGCTGTCGATGTCGTAAAGTGAGAGGTCTTAAATTTGATTGTTGTGGCTTTCACGGGTATCACGACAGCTGCGGTTGAGCTGTTCGGCATAACGTAGCCGTCGGTGTATACGTGCATTGAGCCTCGGTACTTCTCATATAGCATGAGCAAAGCGAGCTGTTTAAGAGCCAGTGACGACATGTCTGCCTTTTTGCGGATACTGGGTATCGCCAGGCTGATGATAGGCTGAGTCAGGCACCACGGAGGAATCTAAGGTCTCGCGGCGGGCGTGAAGCTTGTCGGTAAAGACTCGCGGTACATGGCTACCGTTCGGCAAAAGGAGGTGCATGGTCTGTGTGCTGGTAAAGAGACTAGGTGGTGGCGGGGAGTCCGAGCAAGATGTCTCATATGTGTCCTGAGTATTTCAACGTCAAATTGTGTCTTGACGAGGTGGTCTCTGGCGATCGCTATAGAAGCCACTGTCGATGAGCTTAGAGGCAAGCCTAGGCAAATTCGGAGCGCTTGGGCCTGAACACTTTGTAATATTCGTAGGCTTGTTCTGCTTGCGTTGGTTAACGCGGGCAAGCTGTACCGCAGGAAGCCGCGGAAAAGCACCCTGTACATTGTAGCATAGCACTTAGTGACATTTCCCAGGTCTTTCCTGCGAAGAACTTCAATAGATGACAAATGCCGATCAACCGCTTTTTTATGTGCAACACGTGATGGCTCCATGAGAGATCCCTGTCAATTATGACACCCAGAAAACGATGGAATATACGGTATAGTTTGGCCATTGATGATTACGCCGTAATTATTCATAGATTTGAGCGTGAAAGCCACTAGGGCGCATTTCTCGGAAGAAATCTCCAAGCCTCGATTACGGAGGTAACGGGCAGTTTGAGCGGCTGCTCTTTGAATTCTAGCTCGCAATTGTAGGCGTGTTACGGCGGACGTCCAAATGCAGATATCATCCGCGTACATTGATAGCCTAACTGTGCTTGGCAGGTGCTCAAGGAGAGCAATCAGCGTAAGACTGCTACCTCAGTCTTCGCACCACTAGTACAGAGCTGCCCCATTTTTTTTAGTGGAGTAGCAATTATTATCGCAGAAATTACGGCGACTCCCACTTGTTACTTGTTTATAAGTGGATCCCACTTTTGCTCAGCATCACGTACATTTAAGCGTAGGAATCACACTTTTTCATTTGGTGACCTCTTCGTCATTTATTTTTGTGGGTTTAGAAGCAAGAAAAAGAGGGGAGAAAAAGAGAAGGAAAACAAGGCATTAGAGTCGATTTTCGACGGCATCTTTCCGGAACGTTCATATCTGATAAAGAAAAACAAAACATAAACGCCTAAAATAAAGCGATGTGCCGGCAGTCTGTGTTTACTGCACGTCGAAATACACAAAATATTAGGCCATCGCGCGTAATCGTAGACTCTATGAGACACCGTTTCATGTATTATTTGTTATTTTGAAATCCGGAGCTGTGTACTCTCTGTAAAGCGCTTCAAATCCGTGCGCTCGTTCATCACCGGAACCGGCAATTTTCTCCTTTTAAAGGAGACACGCTCGAAACTCTGAACCGCTAAAAGACGTGGTTAGAGGGAAGGGCAGTTTCCGCCTTCGAAATGGCTTTCGATGCGACGAACATGCCTTGCGCACGCCGCCTGTACCGAGCCGCGAGATGGAAACGGCAAAACTATAGATGGACGGCGGCGACCGGAGTGATCAAGAAGTTTGCGGCCGCGCAGGGATAGAGAACTCTCAGTATAGACGGGCGCGCCTTTTCGGTCTCTCCCGTTTATCTGTATAGCGTCTCCGGTGCGGCAGCAGCAGCAGCACTTGAAGCGCTGGGTCGCATGCCGGGCTTCTTCTCCGACTGGCCACGGGACGACTGCTCCTGACAGCTTTCGACGTGAAGGCAGTGGAAAACACTGGCGCTGTTGCGGGAACAGCTGTTACACCTCTATTGCTGGCATGCCTCCTCGGGCCTCGCTTACGGTGAGTGAAAGGGAAAGGCCCGATCAATAGCGACTCTGGCGAGGCCTCCTCAACTCGGTGTTGTTGGGCTGCTGCCGTGCATGCCCTCTGATCGGCGCCGACCGGCCGGCTTCCAATTTTCCCGCTCGATTCATGCCTGCTTGCGTTGCCTGATAAACTATGCGCCTGTCGTCCTCTACGCGCGATGTATGCTATTCTCTCCGCACAGCATTCGCTGCTGTTTACCCCCGCTTCGCTTTGCTCGCTCGAAGCTGGCCTGCTCGCTCGCGCGGCTTTCGTGAGGGGGGTAGAATAGATGAATGGTATTAAAAAAAAAAAATAGCACTCGGAAGAAGTTGATAACCGGATGTTCCTGTTTGCCTCTATACGCATCTGCGTCGCTACGAATAGAGCAAATGTATAGCTGACTGCGAAGTAAACATTTTCGGGGGTATGACATCTGCAAAAAGGCATTACATTTCACTTCTTTTTTTTTTTTCTTGTCCGGCGGCTGTTTTGTCACACAACTCTGCATTGCAGCCGCCATTGTTGCAGCACTAGCACGAGAAGGTTTCACTGCGTCTTCACTGATCGCCAGGTATGCGTAGCTGGATTACACTTACACAGTGTGCTACATATAACCCTTACGGCAGGATATCCTCGCGTAGTAGAGTTTGGAAAGTGCAAATCCACTCGTCATATTCTACTCTTATACAGGGTGCACATGGCTGGTGCACAACTCGCGCTTACCAATATAGAGTATTTCCTATAGGCAGATATAACAAATTTACGGTTGTATCGAATGTGCGTATCCGGGCGTGTCTCCTTATGTGATGACAACACAGTCAATTTGTTCTTTGCGTCAAATATTAACTACTGCACTCATCGTAAACGAACAGTGGCATACAGGACGTTTCAAGAAATGTGTCCGAAAATCCTCAAAAATAGGGGAAGTGGAATATTTGCTTGCTGCCTCCACAATTACTCTCTCTGTATCGGCAGACATCTTAAGACAGCTATAGACATCAGTTACGGCAGTAATTAAAGAAATTAAATAATTAACTTTTTATTAGAGGAGACAGGTGGTCGGGTCAAATGGGAGAGTTGAAGTCCTTCCTGCGAAGAGCCAATCGCTGCTTTGAGATTTAGAAGCAGATTCTGGTAATTAGTGCGGACTAATAAAGATTGACCAAATTCCCCGGCGAAAGCGGAGCTCAAGCACCAATGAGCGCAATTAGCAGACGACAAGAATGACTTTAGTGTTCACTACAACGATTGCAGTGATGTTAGTTCTTTTACATTCGTTAACGTAATCGGCTGCTCTTGCAGTTAACGCATGCACAAGCAATTATAAGTACAATATGAAAGTGCCACGTGGGATTATACACGTTAATCTTTATACATGCACCATGTGTGTTGTAGTCGCAAGCGCAGCCAACACACACAGGAAGCGAAGTCGATTGATGGTTGACATAAGGACACTCGCTCATTCTGGGCGTCTGGGTAGGATGTAGCAGCCACGCTCTTCCGCGTTTCGGTTTCGCCGGCAAAACTGCTGAGATTTCTTTACTCTGCTAATATTACCTGTGGCGCTGTTTGGAAATCACAAAGCGGCAACGGGCTCTTCGCAGGAAATGCTACAAATCCCCCAATTGACCCGGCCGCCTGTCTCCACTAGCTAAAAAGCTAATTAACTTAATTTCTTTAATGATGACTGTAACTGATGTCAATAGACATCAAGCAAATATTCCCTTTCCTATATTTCAGAGGATTTATATATATATATATATATATATATATATATGATGAACCAATAACTAGCATCAGTGCGCACGCAACGCTCCCGCCACCTGATTATGTAAAATGCAATCTGAACAGATGACCTAGCGCTTTCAAAGATCGCCAACTGTGTGCAAGAGCTAGAACACGAGTGCCCTTGCTCCATTTTTCTATGCGCGTTATAGGTGCCAGAAATGCGCGAACATAATCCCGAATACAGAAAGGACAGAAGAGATCGAGAGGAGCGGCGGTGCACGAGAAGGGAGGGCGTGCAACACTTTAACGCAAAACCCGTAGCGGCATCTGCAGCACTCGAGCTATATATGTAGTCCTATCCTGACTACCTCTATAGGTGTGTTGGCTGACGATTTGTTCACTAATTACGCTGTAAAGCTACAAACAATGTCTAAATAATATAATATCTGGGGTTTAACGTCCCAAAACCACGATATGATTATGAGAGACGCCGTAGTGGAAGGCTCCGGAAATTTCGACCACCTGGGGTTCTTTAACGTGCACCTAAATCTAAGTACACGGGCCTCAAACATTTTCGCCTCCATCGAAAATGCAGCCGCCGCGGCCGGGATTCGATCCCGCGACCTTCGGGTCAGCAGTCGAGCGCCATAACCACTAGACCACCGTGGCGGGGCAAACAATGTCTAAAGATCCTCAGCGCAATACAAATATAAGACATATAAAGAGCCCAATTTCTTCATTAAAGCAAATTTCTTTACGCCTCCGTTATCTAGTTCGTGGTTCGGGGCGGCTGCTTGTTCGGTCACTCACCAACAAAATGCAATTACCCGCCACGGTGGTCTAGTGGTTATGGTACTAGGTTGCTGACCCGGTAGTCTTGGGATCGGATCCCGGCCGCGGCGACCGCATTTTCGGTGAAGGCGAAAATGCCTGAGGCCCGTGTACTGAGATTCAAGTGCACGTTAAAGGATCCCAGGTGATCGAAATTTCCGAATACCTCTACTACCCCATATTCATATTGCAAAGTTGCAATATGAATATTGCATATTGCAAAGTGGCAAAGTTTCCTGCACCACAAGACAAAAAAGCAGTGAGGCGCTTCTTAGGGCTGTGCGCCTATTACCGCCGATTCATCGCGGACTTTTCATCTATTGCAGCGCCATTGACACGACTCACACGAGAGGACGTTCCCTTCCTTTGGGCCGAAAAGGAGCAAATGGCATTTAACGAACTACGTCAACGCTTGCAAACACCACCAGTTCTTGCGCACTTCGACCAGGAAGCCCCTACAGCACTCCACACCGACGCCAGCAATGTGGGTCTGGGTGCCGTGCTCGTGCAGTGGCAAGACGGCTCTGAAAAAGTAATAGCATACGCCGGCAGAACTCTCTCTCGCACGGAGGAGAACTACTCGACAACCGAGAAGGAGTGCCTCGCCGTGGTGTGGGCGGTAATTAAATTTCGTCCATATTTGTACGGCCGCTCATTCAACGTTGTCAGCGATCACCATTCTCTTTGCTGGCTTACTAACCTGAAATACCCATCTGGCTGTTTGGCGCGCTGGAGTCTGAGGCTTCAAGAGTTTGACATGACCATTATTTATAAATCCGGGAAGAAGCATACTGACGCCGATTGTCTCTCGCGGTCGCCTGTCGAGCCTGCCGCTATTGATGACGAAAGCATGGACGCTGCATTCTTGGGAGTCGTCAACACGGCCACCATTGCACAAGAGCAGCGCGGCGACCCAGAGCTATTACCGCTCATTGATTTCTTAGAAGGACGATGCAATGACGCGCCGCGAGTATTTGCCAGAGGACTGCCGTCTTTTTGCTTGCGGAACAATGTTCTGTACAAGAAAAACTTTTCTCCCACCGGGAGCGCGTACTTGCTCGTCGTGCCTGAATCACTTAGAAAAGAAATTCTGAACGCGTGCCATGATGAAGCCACTTCTGGTCACCTAGGCTACACCCGGACATTGTGCCGACTGCGAAGCAAGTACTATTGGCCAAAGCTACCTGCTGCCGTTAAACATCACGTGCAGACTTGTGCCGACTGCCAAATACGCAAGGCGCCCCCTGGCAAGCCAGCCGGTCTCTTGCATCCAGTCGAAGCACCAGCAAAGCCATTCGCCCAAATTGGAATGGATTTCCTAGGCCCATTCCCAACTTCTACGGCGGGGAACAGATGGATTATCGTCGCCACCGATTACCTGTCCCGCTACGCGGAGACTAAAGCTATGCAGCGGGGCACAGCAGCAGAAGCGGCTCAGTTCTTCATAGAAAACGTCGTCCTTCGGCACGGCGCCCCAACAGTTGTGATCACAGACAGAGGAACTGCCTTCACCGCAGAGCTTTTGGAGTCGGTTCTCAGGCTCAGCGGTACGGCTCACCGTAGAACAACTGCATACCATCCCCAAACAAACGGACTAACGGAGCGCCTTAATAAGACCCTCACAGACATGCTCTGCATGTACGTCGACACTGAACATAAAAACTGGGATCGGATATTGCCTTACGTGACCTTCGCTTATAATACCGCTCGACAAGAAACTACTGGCATGACACCGTTCAGTTTGATCCATGGTCGCGAAGTCACGACAACGTTGGACGCTATGCTGCCGCACGAGTGTGACGACATTCATACAGACGCCGAAGAATTTACTCAGCGCGCCGAGGAAGCCAGACAGCTTGCCCGCGTACGCATCTGTCATCATCAACATCAAGATGTGAAACGGTACGACCTACGACACAAATTCATTAGCTACACACCAGGCGACAAAGTATGGGTCTGGATACCAATACGTCGACGCGGACTTTGTGAAAAACTGCTAAGACGATACTTTGGGCCATACAGAGTCACCCGACGCTTGAACGACGTCAACTACGAGGTCGTTCCCGACAGTGATTGCAGCTCCAGTCGCCGGAAACATTCACCCGAAGTCGTTCACGTCGTGCGGATGAAACCGTACCTATCCAGCTAACTCTCGTGCATTGTGTGGGTTCCACTGCATATGTGTGTGCTTTGCTAAGTAGAGCGCCTAGGTTGCGCATCGGGACGATGCCTCTTTCGGAGGGAGGCAAATGCCACGTGCATGCAATAAGAAAGACGACGACAACACAAATGGGCATACGCTGCGTGCAGAAGATAGAAAGGAAGAAAGAAGAAGAGCTCGCTGCGCGCGGTATTAAAAAAACTCCGACCTGCTGTTCTTCTCTTGATCTGTGCGTTACGACCTCTCTCTTGACGTCGCGACAATATTGTGGTAAAACCCCCAACAATTATTATTGGCAAAATGCAATTCAGTATATACTGCACCATCTCCAGCATCGCCCCACTCCATAGAGTCGGCGCACCCACCCTGCGGTCAGTGTCGAAGCAAGGTGGACCGATCCCGCAGTAAATATAATAAGCGTCACGTGCTGAGTCTCCACATCTATTCTTTTTGCCTGTCAGACACGTAATCTTTATGGTGCAAAAGGTATTGCAGTATATGAATGCTACGCCCTATATGAGAATTCCCGAGTAGAATTCCCCAACATTGTTCGCACTAACCAGGCTCACGTCATACCTCGTCAATGTATGGAATTTACCTCTGTTCGCTAATAAAATTTCGGCTGAAAGTCAGCGTTTGTGTCGGTCTGTTATCTTGCCGTCGTCTTCAATACTGCGCGCATGAGGCCTCCGTTATAGTATGACAGCAGTGCTAATAGCAATGGAAGATATACTGTGTGAATGAAAGCAGCAACAGCGTATTATGAATGCAAGTGCGTATTGCGAATGACGACAGGTGGTAGCGTCGCCCAATTGCTGATTCCGCATGCGTGTCTGCATTCAAAGCGCCACGTGTTATCGTGAAGTTCCCAGAATCGGCTGGCGACAGCGCGATAGCTTGTGCAGCGTCGGCTCCGCAGAGCCCAGTATTTTAACGTCGCTTCGATTGAGTATGCCCGTTGAACGTGCAACCGAGCAGGAAAGTGCCACAAAACGGTCGACGTATACAGCCAGGGCGAGGTCGGGCCTCTTGGCCTCAGGGTTGCGAATGCAGAAGGAGCAGGCAGTCGATTAAAAAAAAAAAAAGGACTGGATTGGGGGAAGGAAGAAC
Source organism: Rhipicephalus sanguineus (assembly GCF_013339695.2). Lineage (NCBI taxonomy): Eukaryota > Metazoa > Arthropoda > Arachnida > Ixodida > Ixodidae > Rhipicephalus > Rhipicephalus sanguineus. The sequence continues at coordinate 143,507,637 of NC_051176.1, forward strand.
AAAACAAGACAGAAAAAGGTGCGGCTTTGCTGCGTCGAGGACCCTTGATTACACAAGGCAGATGAAGAGCAAGGGTCCTGAAGTGGCAGCGAAATGAGATTTTTCGCAATATGACGGTCGTCGGGAAGCCTCAGAGGTCGCGGAGCTCGGCACTCTGCGCTGTCAGCATGCAGTCGCGTCTTCCAGCGGTTCCAACCCCGAAGAAATACCGGTTATGTGGCTCGATTTCGCGAGTCTCGTTATTTGTTGTTCCTATAGTGCGCCTTAACAGACGTGGTTTGGCGCAGAAGTCCTTTGAAGTCGGCGAAGCGCGTCTTCAAAACTCTCAGAAATGAAGACCTATATACCCGATCGGTTGAACCCTTTTTGCCTTTTTTTACAAGGGCCTATATAATCGGCGACAGAGCTCGGTTACTGAAACCATTTGGTGAGGGTCTCAACGAGGACAGCCCTACAACCGCGCCTGCGATTATTATTATAAGTTCGTTCAAAAAGTGCCGCACTCAGCTGAGCTTCGCGGGCTTTCAACCTACATACGTCGAGTTAGGAGCGCGGTTATATAGTGAACGCGCCCTTCGAAACTGTAACGCAACTAGAAAAGCAGTAATGAACGAGTTCCGTCGTTCTGCTTGCTGGAAGGACGCTTTTGTGTAGCACGAAAGAATATTTAGACCACACGCAAAGTTTTTTATTATTGCTATTTTCTCCGCTCACGTTAACTTTGAAGCGCAGGCATTTCTCGTATTTCGTATCTGCAGGAATGCGAGCTGTGCAGGTGGGAGTCGAAAAGCATCCTAGAACAAAAGAACGGCGTGTTTTAGACATCGAGGCACCACTGCGAGACAAGCGGAAAGAGCGTCAGTCCTCTGGGTGTCGTCTCCCGTATATCAAGGGGAACGCACGGTCGATATAAGATTCTACATTTTGTCTTAAATCCCTTCCGTTGTAAGTACATGAACGGAGCTTTAGCATAGCATTTTGCAGCGATATATTTTTTTGTACGTGTTAGTTTGAATGGAGGTGCCGCCAAGGCCCCTTGCCCAACATCAATCTGTGGCCGTGCTTCGACTCCTATGTTTCTCAAATTACGTATCGGGTATGCTAATGCAGCACTTGCAGCCTTCGCCTATAAGGACAACGCCGAGCTCTTCAGTACCACGCTCCTGGACACTATACGCAGTGAAACCCTTGAGCATAGGTAACGTTTTTTTTTTTTTTTTGCAGTCTAGTTGGTGATGCATAGTTCTATGCATAGTTCCTAGGTATAACAGTACAAACACGTAACAAGAAAACTTCAGCACCCTGTCCTGTGTCTTCCCGTTTTATTGTTACGTGTTTGTGGTGTTATACCTATGAAACTACAACACTGGTTGTTCTCGTGCGCTCCTGAGCAAGTTTCATCGACATAATCTTGCTCAAGTGTGCATAATGGTTCTGTTTCTGATAAGTATCCTAAACCTGATATGATGATCTGCTTGAAAAACGATTCTTTGGCATAGGCAGGCGTACGTTGTACCCCTCTAGGTGGCAGTTGCCAGCTTGATCTCTCCCTCTTTTCTCTGTGTCCTTGCGTATCTGTGTATGCAAATAATAATAATAATTACAGAGACTATTAGTTGTCCCTCTTCTTTTGCAACAGCTCATTTCCTAATTCGGCGCTCGAAATCAAACGAACTACATGTCACGACGTTGGAACTTTCTTAATATATACCGATGGACTAGTTTGTAAGCCATTATATTTATGTCGCGATGTGTCATTGTAACAGACCGTTCTCAACGAAAAGGTGTGAATCGAACTCACGGTCATCTCCGATCTCAGTTACGATAAGTTCACTTAGCCGCTGATTAACACGTCGTCCATCCACAACGCTGTCCTGATATAGTGCTTGTTCAGGAGTCTTCCCCACCTCTGGACTATAATCAGGCGCCTTGGCCTTCTATGCCGCTTGCAAAAGTTGTGTCTCCACATCAATCACCTATTCTGCGGGCTATTATTAAGGTGAAAGCCTTATATGCCTAATCTAGCGCTTGATTAAAAAAAGAAAAAAAAAACGTTGTCGTTGATCGAGTGAGTTCAAGAAGGCCCACGTGATCTTCACCTAGCCAGCAGCATGTGGAGAGGAAACAAGCGGCGAGCGCAGACAGAAACGCTGTGTAATGGAGACGGAATTAAAAATGGTTACTGTGCTCGATTTCATTTATAGGCGTATTTTCTCATAGTCGAGGTGCTACTGAGTGGAGTGAATTGCGTCTAAGCAAAACAAAACAAACAACCAACAAACAGACAAATGATTTAGGCAGTGTATTAGGTCTAATTATTTAAAAAGATTGTGAATGGGAACGTCAGTTGGTATACGTTCATGGCTTCAGCTCAGCACGAGTGGAGACAAGGACTAAGAAGAAGAAGAAGAAGAAGAAGAAGAAGAAGAAGAAGAAGAAGAGGAAGAAGAAGAAGGGGAGACCACAGTCGCTCACTCTCACCTGAAGTTTGTTGCAGAAAAACGAACAATACATCAACTGTCACATCGTCTCCATCAATTCGGAATACGCTAAAGGTCACTATTAAAAAAAAACATCGAAGTACAAAAAAGGCAGAGTGTCGAATGTATACCACACGGTTCATACGGATACCATGTAATACATAATACAGTATATGCAGCAGTACAACAAAGTTGGGCGAGTCGGTAACCATTCTGCCGCGCGTACAAAAGACACAGCTGCAGTATTTGTCGACTTAGCTGTGCCTTTTGTGCGAGCAGCGATACTAACATGAACATAATATAATAATTGCAGGATTTTACGCCCCAAAACCACGATATGATTATGAAGGACGCCGCAGTGGAGGGCTCCGGAAGTTTCGACCACCTAGTGTTCTTTAAGGTGCACCTATCTAAGTACGTGGGCCTCAAACATTTAACCTCCATCGAAATGCGGTCGCCATGGCAGCGATTCGATCCCGCGATCTTCGGGCCAGCAGTCGAGCACCACAACCACTAGACCACCGTGCCGGTTTTCTGACACGAACAGTATATGCATGTGCAGTGAACTCTCACTTAGACCAACGTTGGTTTAACGAACATTTCAGAATAACGAACTTTTAGAAAATTCCCGGAGGTTTTCCTATGCATTCTATGCCAAAATCTTTCAGTTAAACTAATTTCTGAATTGTGAATATTTCAGTTGAACGAACTTGATCTGCAGACCCGGCCTCATTTTTTAGATCAATTCAATGAAGTTTTGCGCTCCGGAGCACTGGCTTAGCCGATGCGTGCCGCCCCCAAATCGCCCATCCATCGGCGGCGGTGCAACATCGCCTGTGCATGCAGCGCCGCCGAGGCAAAGCGGCCGTGCGGGAGATGAAAACGAGCGACGTGCGCTCCAGTACCTGCGCAGAACAATCAGAAATTGTTTCCAGTGTTCGTCTGAAACCGGAGGAAGAGTGCGACGAAGAAGTGATGGCTGAGGCAGGTTCAAATCCTGTATATCTAGCCGAGGCTCTAGGATATATCAGAAAGTTGCGAGATTTCGTGTCACAGCAACAAGCTGTGCCAGAGGCAGCGCACAGAAACTTTTAGACTCTCGGGACAGCTTTGGCTCTTCTTGCGCTTGAGGGGCGCTAGTCTAAATGAAAATTACAAGATTATTGTAAAAAAAAATTGCATTTCACAGTTTTGACTTGATATCTGCTGTGCCCAATGCTGTTCCGTTTTCTAGTGAATATTCAATTTAGAGAACTTTCAGTTAACTGAACTGTCTCCTTGCGTCCCTTGAAGTTCACTCAAGTGAAAGTTCACTGTTGTATGCATGCTATAGCATACAGTATGCCATAGTGTGGTAGAGTATGGCACAGTATATTACAATACAACGTAATACGCACAGATGTGCGAAGACCACTCGATTGCTCCGAAGCCTGAGCCTCATCATCACTCAAGGCACCGCCTTCAATTGCAGCCTCCTCATGCAAAGGTGCAGTTCGACCCGCGGCACCCGGTATCTTGGCAACAACCGGAGCAGCAAGAAGCCGACGCTGAAATTGAAGAGTAACATATGGAATGTGCAGCCGGGTGCGCCGGCTGCCGCTCACCGGCCCCTTTCCGTCTCCTCCTTCCTCGTAGTTGGCTCACAGCAGCCGCCTGCGTTGCTCCAGAAAATCGGTCTTGGTCTAGACTACGAAAGCACCGGATGATGAGAGGCCTCGAGTTCTGTGATGTATCTGCCTACCTACCTCGCGCTTTTTTTTTCTTTTAACGAAAGCGACGTAGGTAAAACTTGCGTGAGAACCAAAGATTCGCTTGGCTATGTTCAAATAGGCTTTTGGCTTTCGCTATTTTTGATTCACTAGCATCGAAAATGAATGTTTCGTATCCAGGTACACTGTCGATGTCTGCAACGGCAGCCGATTTAACCGACGCTGTGACCAATGACCACACTCAAAAGTTCAGCGTCGTTTTTTTTTCTCGCTTCATGCCGAGCCTTATGAATTAGTAACTGGGAATGGGAGCGCGCACTTATTCAGTACGGGACGAATTAGCGCTATGCCCATTCAGCGCTCTCTATCCCGGCGAAAGTAATTTCATATGGTGCATTCATAACTTATCCACCGAACTCTGCAAAGCCTTCCTGCTTTCTTTTTTTTTCTTTGTGAGGTCTTTTCGTCCGTGGTCGCTCAATCTACATATTTTTTTTTTCTGAAGCGCATAGTTTATGCATTCGTGCAAGTTGCAAGTCAATGGCCATGTACATCCAGCATTGAAATCCTCGAAAGCAGCTTCAAGAGGCAAGTGGAGAGATGAATATAAATGCCGGGAAGAAGGCGATGGGGTGAGGGAGGGGGTACCAAATGAATCGTTTCAGCACTGAAAGTAATTTATTACATGCTCAGGTTTAGTGAAATACTTGTTGAGGCAGCCTTGCAATCTTTGCTATCAGCCCTGCGGCACGGACCATACGAGCAGTTTGTCATCGAGGTTAGGTGTCTCCTCCATACTTCGTTAGAGAAAGGACACCACGTGACATTTCAGTGGCTGCCAAGTCACTGCGGCGTGATAGGCAATGAGCACGCCGACAATGCTGCTCGATCAGCTCCTCAAGGCGACATGCTCGAGAGAATACCCCTATCAAGGACCGATGCTGCTAGCCAACTTCGAGTGGCCGCACAATCCTCCACTTGGGATACAGCAAGCAGATTGCACAACCACCACCACCACTGCCCAACCACTTTACGTCTTCAGACACCTACTGGACTACGCCGAAATGATGGCACTCTGCTTTGCCGTTTATGGCTAAGAGTGGCTTTCACGAAGTCATTCTCCTTTCGAATCGAAATGGCTGACAACGTGTTTTTTGACGATTGTGGTAGCGAGGAGACACTACAGCACATATTCTGCGACTGTCCTCTCTACAATGCGCAGAGAAAATCACTCGCAGTCGCTCTGGCACGCATAGATCCCAGACCGATGACGGCAGAAACCATTCTGGAATGTCGTCCTGAGAGGTCATCGCGGGTAAAGGCGACGAAGGCAGTGCTCAACTTCTTGAAGACATCAGACTTGCACCGGCGGTTATAGACCAACGGCCTTATCATGACTGTGAGATGTGTGTGACTTTGTGCGTGCGTGCTCTCCTTCTCTCTCTCTATTTATCTTGAAAACGCCCCCATCCCTTTTCCCAGTGTAGGGTAGCATGCCGGTATTTCTAGACTGCTTAACATCCCCGCCTTTCCTTTCTCTCCTGTTCCTTCCTTGTCGAGGCACTGCCCGGACGCGGTGCTGGAATTAAAAGTCACAGTGCTGCTTTTAGCTGCCCACCCAAGGGGCATATTGCAGCTAATTTTTGTCAGCGAGAACACATTATGCGCGCAACAGTTTTGCGTAGAACTAACATACCGCGAAATCGCTAAATCGACGTTATGTTCCCGTTTCACGATGTCGTAGGGATTGCAAGCAGCCTCGATCGACGTCAGTTGCGCCTTTCGCATTCAATACGGCGGGCATGAGACTCTGGTGCGTGAAACCGCGAGTTGAGCTACTTTGAATAATCGCGATAACGGCCAGACGGGTTATCCAAATGTTTGTACGCTCAATACCCATACCATCAGTGGGAGGGAGAAGGCTGCCTTTGCAGGCAAAACGCACTGTGCGTCTCTCGCATCTCCGGAGACCACGGTCTGCGCGTGGACGAATAGTCGTGAAGGGTGACAAGTATGTATACAGGGATAACGCACGATTCTCTTTATGTCTCGTACGTCCGCAAAGCTTTCTTAAAAGCATAAAAGTGGGGCTTGACTATATGTCACCGAGGAACCGTAAGATCAAGTCAGGGGGCACGTATTTCGGCTGAACGTATACACGGCAGTCCACGAACATTTCTTGCGACAACCTGCACACACTCTTAACTAAGGAAAAGAAAATATGAGATAGTGGAGGGCTGAAGGACGCGAGTGACTTCAACTGAGACTGCGTGTCTTCATCCAATGAAAAAAAAAAACTGCATTGGCTCAGGTTGTTTCAGGTAATCTATGCACTGGAACCTTATAGGCTGCGTTATGATGTTAACCATCTTGCTATTAAAGTATGCATCACGATAGCTTCAATGTTGGTCCTTTATATAGCTGAAGTAAGGGGCATAAATAAACTGTGCTCTAGTCCTTCCACAGTTTACTGGGGGATACTGCAGTTCCACGACGCCACTCAGAATCTTCGCAAGCACTACAGACAGTGTATCAAAAATCTGGACAAACACAACTTGCCGGCCGTTACGCATCAGGTGGAACCGTATTGATATTCTCAACAGAGAACAGACTAGAAAAACACTTCTCAGCACAAAAAAACATTAAAAGCAACTGCCCAAGCATTACATGCATGCCTATAACAACCATTCTTCGCTAAAGTGTCGAAGTGTTTCGGCAAGAAGAAAGCACCTTTCACCCTAAAGTAATAGTCGTGACCTCTCAGCCACTCGCTTGTGACAGCGTTTTCCATCCTTACATTCGGCAATTTGACCACGAAGGTCTGGGTCATTACGGTCTATGACATGCCCATCCTGTAGGGTAAAATTTACTTTTTACGGCAGCAGCTGCGGCGGCCGCTTAAGTTTTGTGAATCGACTTGTACGCTTACTCTGCGCGCAAGTACGGATGTTTGCATCTATGCTCTCATCGCATACATGCCAGTTGTTGGCCTTTTGTGGATGTTGCCTGTAACTTCAGCGTACCCAAGCTACCAACGAAACGCACCATTCCAGCCGCGGAAGCAAAGTTTCTTGTGCTGGACCACTTGAGCACCATGTACCGCGGCCACGTACCTACAAGTGTACACCGACGGATCAATGTGCACACAAACGGATAACTGCGCAGCTTCTTTCTGCACACACTGCCTTGGCGTGTCATGGTCGGGCCGCCTGGATCGTGTGGTTTCGTCTACAACGGCAGAAAGCGCTGCAATCATCGCGGCTTTGCGAAAGTTGCGATACTTTTCAGCACGAGATGTAGCGCTGACGGACTCCAAGTCGGCGCTACGAAGGCTGCATCGTGGCCTACCTCAAGAAAAGTTCACTGGCAATCTCTGGCGATCATTAAACACCTTATTGGCAAGAGCTTTAACATAAAGTTTCAGTGGATCCCATCCCACGTTGGCATTGAAGGCAATGAAAAGGCTGATGCCCTTGCATGCGAAGCGCGGACATCTGTTCCAAAAGTAAGAACTCCTAAGACTTAACAGAACAACAAAGATGCGATACGCAATCATTTCAAGGCGATCTACAAGTCTCCACACCAAGAATGTGTAATCCATGGACTTTCTCGTGAACAAGCGACGCTGTTGTACCGCATAAGAACCGGCTCCGCATACACCCCGGCTTGGTCATTCAAGACTAGGCGATACGCTTCCCCGTTTTGTGCCTTCTGCGGTGACATCGGGGATATTGAACATTTTATTTGGCTTTGCCCGCTGTTTGATGTGGAAAGAGTAGCGATGGTCCGCACCTTGCAAAAAGGTTGTCATAGGCACCGGACAGTTGAAGAGGTCATTTTTCCTGAAGGGCCCGCGGCAACGAGGAGGAGCGTGCAACGAATTTTGCTGCTCTTCCTACGAGACACTGGACTGTCCAACACGTGGTGACAGACACTTCCAATTCAGGAGGTGCTCAGGCGGAACAATTGCCGGCCAAGCAGGCCAGGCTAACCCCGCCTGCTGCAGCACCACCACCACAACCACAACCACAATGGACTACGACGCTCATTTTTGCAGCAGCGAGGATCGTAAACTTACGAGCATATTTAGATTCGTGAATACGCTATTTCTTTGCAGGATTTCTTTACGTGCAAGTTTTTTCCCAAGTTTACTTTGTGTGGTGATGTTAATGGCCTAGAAAGAAGGGCTTAGCCTGCGTAAGGAAATCGTTGCGAAATATTGAAGGTAGTTCTAATGAATTTCGTCTAGTATACATTAAAAGCTGACTGAATAATCCCGCTCGGTCCACATTAGTATCTTCTTAGTACCGTGCCTTCCTTGAGCCGACGTGATTCTAAGCATTCTAGCCCAAAGACTCGGGCTTCTGCAGTCTAAACATACTCACTCGATCGGCGCGAAATCGAATAGTGCGGCAGCAGCCGCAGCCGCAGCTGATCGCCGCCTTGCAACATAATTAGGTGTCTGCACGTCGCAATGATGACACTATGAACGCTAATTTATTCTTGGCCACGCGAAGAATAGACGGCGCTTCGAAGAAATCGCTTATTGAATTATGACATTTTTGCTGACAGCGGCCTGGGCCGTGCGATAAAACACACGGGGGATGTACTACACGGCATCGGATATACGACTGGACCGCTTCTTTGCGATTCTGCGTCAAAAGAGCAAGCGAATTTCCTAATCAGTTCCCAAGTATGCCCTGGAACTGGTAGTCTCTGAAATTGAACAGACGCTGCTTAGAATGCGACATGCAGCCCGCCGACGAGTATATAGAAAAGGGAGCGCGGCATTATTGCGATGCGGCAGTCGGGCGCGAAAGCAACGCGTCCGTTTGCTGGTTGGTATAATTCACTTGTTCTCGGCCTACCACTCGTCGCCCAGCCGGCATTTCGAAACGCGAGCCGACCGCTGTAGTATATAGTGTGCGAGGCGGGTGTTTTTCTTTTGCGTCCCGGCAACGTTTCGCAACGCACCTTCCGGATAGAAGCGCCATTAGTTCCAGACTGGCCCAGGGTAACTGGGGAAGCCAATGGTAACGAGGCTCCAGTCGGGAAGTTTTTGTGGTGCGAAAGCGCACGACGTGTCGTCTTTGTAGTCTCGCTGCTTGCACGGTGGTATTGGCTCACGAGGGACTAACGTTCCTCACCCGGGGTGCTGACGTCTGTTGCGCAAGGGTTATATATGTTCTGGGTACCGTACGCCAGTCGGATGATTGGATGATGCATGCCCGTATCCTTACGCCCTCAAACAGTGAACCGTGTTGTACAAGAAGTGGACTGGCCAGGAGTTCTTCGGCCAGGATCGAAACCGATGATCCTGTGTTGATTGATCAAGAGTGACACAGGAATTCCTTAAATTTCCAACGCTGCGTAAATTCCCTTCTTACGGCTCCAGATAATCTGTAACTGATCTGCAGATGTTTAAATGCTCAAAAACAACCCCGATCTCTGTGTTTAACGTTCACACACACACACACACACACACACACACACACACACACACACACACATATATATATATATATATATATATATATATATATATATATATATATATATATATATATATATATATATATATATATGACGTAAGCAGGCATGCAGGGATGGCTGGTAGAAGCCGACGAGGAAGAAGTGAGCGTGAATGGAATAAAAGTATGGCGTTGTGCCGCTGGACGTCTCCCATTCATAGCGTCACACAAGTCGACAGGATGAAGACCTGGCAGCCACTTCATCAGCCACACATCATCAACGTTCCCACCAAGACGCCCTGACCACATACAGACCATCTGAGCGGATCATCGCTGCACACAGCGACCACCATCATGGCAGCATCATTGGCAGACCTTGCCATCCCACAGTACGCCGGATCAGCGGACGATGGACCGGTAGAGGAATGGTTCAACCTCTTCGAACACCACGCTACCGCTGCATCATGGACGGAACGGGACATGGTCGCCGACTTCAACAACTACGTCACCGGTGAGGCTTTCAAATTTTACCTCACACACATCTTTCAAAACGACGAATCTTGGCAAAAAATCAAAGAAGAAATGATCATTCGATTTAAAGAATACGATGAAGACTTGACCATAACCAATCAGTTGGAGGCCTTTCAACTCGCTCGTCACAGTAACGAAGAACCTTCACGCAGCAAGCATTTTTGCCACACAAAGCCTCATGTGAGAAAATCGTTGCCTATGGCCCCATGTTATGAACGTTCTGATAACAGAAAGCGCATTCGAATGCCGAGAATGAATGCCCAATTTTCAACAGACAAAGCAAGGCCCCAGCTCACTAAAACGCAACCATGGCTTTCGCCGAAAAGACCCAGCCTTCCACCGGGCTTCTCATCTGCTCAAAAATCGGCATCTTCTACCTCTGCGCTGCACCAAGCTACACGAGACGTCATTGAACCACCCAATGCAGCTGATTCGTCGTTTCGCATACGTGACGCACCACCTGGATTTGCATCGAGTGGCTGTTATGTTCTTCGTAACGACTGCCACATACATCAGAAGGTCATTACGTTCACGACCGATCAGCTGACGCGTCGGGAAAGTAATCGACCAAGCCACGACCTTTCTCTTCATTTGAAAGCATCAGAAGAGCTTGTTTCTGTTATTCCGCAAAAAGACAAAGATTCGGAATTGGGTCAAGCCATGCCTGTTGCGGTAACTTCCAGCGCTCAACCACCGGAATGTCGAAGCGATGTGGATTCACCATACAGCGCCAGTTCCAACAATGAAAACAAATGCGCAGGTGTGACTTCTGATGACACAAGCTCCTTTCAGACAACTACCTTCGGTGAACGGTTTATTATTACTGAAGCCCCAAGTGCACTTGACATCTCGTGTCGTATGCATGGCCCAGAATCTGGTTTGGCATCACCTCACGTCAATATTACCGATAAACCTGACGACACACCTCAAAAGACGCGTGCACTCACTCTCAACGAGCTGGGGAGCCTGTACGAAGCCAGACCACACCACTTTCCAGAGCAGGGTTTTTCGTCTGATGTTTGCAGCTCGATAGTTCCGCAAAGCGACACGCATTCACAATTGACCAAGTCTTCACTGCCTGACAAGCAACACAACAGCCCACCGTACACCAGCTACCCAGTGGACATCACATCAACTTGCGAAAAAAATCAGAGTCATGTTCCTAAAGGACTGCCTCATCAGCCAGACCAACACAAGCAAGTCGACGAAATCAAGCGACTACAACGCACACTTCAACATGGGCAACGACGAAAGAAAACCTCATCGGAACCTCGCTCACGGCTTAAAGAAGATAGTCTGAAAAGAAGCCCGAGGAGAAGACACCGCCGAAAGGACCACCGTCATGGACCCCTTCTGCACCAAAGATCAAGATTGCGCCTTCGATCAAAACAACTGCGACATCACCACATAAAACACCCAAAAATACATAAAACCACCCCTTGGACTCTGCAGGCAGAGAGGCAGCGCCCAATCAGCTTCAATCAACAGGCACGCAAACTGCATGCATGGCGTGTGTACCAATCACAACGAAGAATACGACGCCTGCGAAATCCCAGCGGTCGATCCTGCAAAGTCTTCAAACCTCCTCCATTCCTGACACGAATACCAGCTATGTCATTATCAGTGTCCACGTTCAAGGCATGCTTATGTTGGCCCGAACGCAACAGCCAGCCTCGCCCACCAGAGCTCTCCTTGATATCCCTGGACTGCTGGCCTCTCCTGTGAATCTTTTTGTGCGAGTTTACGGAACTCCCTATGACATACAACTACCCGCATTCTGACATTTTTTCGCTTGTTAGACTGCTTCTTCATTTTTTGTTGTCTGTAACTCGCGCATTCTTTCGGGAGGAGGGGGAATCCTGTGACGTAAGCAGGCATGCAGGGATGGCTGGTAGAAGCCGACGAGGAAGAAGTGAGCGTGAATGGAATAAAAGTATGGCGTCTGTGCCGCTGGACGTCTCCCATTCATAGCGTCACACACACACACACACACACACACACACACACACACACACACACACACACACACACACACACACACACACACACACACACACACACATATATATATATATATATATATATATATATATATATATATATATATATATATATATATATATATATATATATATATATATATATATATTGTTACATGCCATCAGGAACAAGAACGCTTCAACAAGACGATGAAGACGAAGAATGAAATAGCGCTCGTGCTGTTGCTGTTCCTCCATCTTGGCAGCAGCTGCGTCTATCTCCGTCTGTATATTTGTAAATACATTTCTTCTTTTTATACTCTCACCCGTGACATTTGGTGGAAGTGCTGGGTAACAACCGCATACAACGGAACTCCGCAGTGGCCGCCGCTTGGCCTGTCCCGCAATGGCAGAAGAGGGTTCGGCTCCCGCTGAAGCGACCGCAACAACAACAACCGTTGTCCTGCCTCAGGTAAAAGATCCTGGCACGTTCTGTGGCACCGACAATGTCGATATTGACGAATGGCTGCCGATGTACGAACGTACAAGCAAAAACTATCGCTGGGATGACACACTTAAGTTGGCGAACATCTTGTTCTACCTCAAAGGAACAGCGAAAGTATGGTTCGAGAACCATGAAGAAGAAATTGGAAGCTGGGACGCATGCAAGGAAAAGATGCGGGCCCTTTTCGGCAAGTCTGCAGGCAGAAAGGCAGCGGCCAAGAAGGAGTTGGCAACTCGCGCACAAACGTCGACCGAGTCGTACCTGACGTATATACAGGACGTTCTTGCCCTTTGCCGCAAAGCAGACAATGATATGGACGAAACCGAGAAAGTGGGGCACATATTCAAAGGCATTGCAGATGATGCGTTCAATCTTCTCATCTGCAAGGACTGTGACACTGTGGATGCCATCGTCAAGGAATGTCAGCGTTTCGAGGCCGCCAAAAGTCGACGTATCGCCCACCATTTCGCTAGACTTCCGAACACCGCCGCAACGTGGTCGTGTGACGACGTACCAGTCGTCCAGGCGCCATTAACTGCAGAGCATGTGACGAAGATCATCCGCCGTGAACTTGAAGCTATGGCTCCTACCTCCCCGTGCTCCCGCGCCTGTGACTCTAGCTCCCAGATGGTACCACTTGTGCAGGCTCTCGTTCGTCAGGAGCTTTCCAGTGCTGGCCTGAATTCGGAATACACTCCAGTCCCTTCTCGACCGATGAACCACCGTCGCCTCTCACGTCCATATGCCCAAGGTCAAAGCCGTCCAGTGCCCCCTCGTGATCCCGCCGAGTGGAGGACTCCTGATGACCGCCCTATTTGCTTCAACTGTCATCGTGTTGGTCACGTGGCCCGCCATTGCAACAACTCGTGGTATTGGCATCAAACATCCTATGGGTACAACCGTCGCCCAAACACTGACCACGGAAGCTTCCAACCTCACGGCGAACCACCTCAAGCCACCAGCGACGACGTCCCTGCCATGCCGTATCGTCCTCGCTCACCGTCCCCGCATGGCCGTCAGTCCCGTTCACCGCAGTCGCGTCGCCCATCGTCTCGCTCGCCCCAATCTCGCCGTCCAACGTCGCCGACTGACCACCTGCCTCGGGAAAACTAGCCGATGCAGCTCCCGGAGGTGACGCTGCATCGACCTTGTGCCCACCAAATCCTCTGACCACGCTTCCGACCAGACGTAACCTTATTGATGTTAAAGTGGACGACGCACTCGTTGTTGCTCTTGTCGATACAGGGGCTCATATATCGGTGATGAATGCGGAGCTTCGTCGCCGCCTTAGGAAAGTTCTAACGCCCCCCACGATACCCCTCGTCCAAGTCGCCAATGGTGGGACGTTCCCCGTGCTTGGGATGTGCTCTGCGCGTATCAGTGTTGCTGACCGCTCCACAATTGTCCTGTTTGCCGTGCTTGAGAAATGCTCCCATGACCTTATCCTCGGAATGGACTTTCTGTCTGCCCACTCTGCCCTGATTGACTGTGGAACCGGCTTGCTTCAGCTTGACTTACCATGCCACTATGACGCTTCCCCGCCACCTCAACCGCGTTTGTGCTCTGTAGATTATGTTCGTCTGGCGCCTCAAGCCGTTACGTATGTGCACTTACGGTCTTCACCTCCGGTTCCGGACGGTGATTACATGCTAACACCTATTGCCGACGTCCTGCTGTCCAGAAACGTTGCCGTTCCACACACACTTTTGACAGTTACGAATAACCGAGTGTCCCTCCCGGTACTGAACTTCAGCTGGTGCACGCAACTGATTCCGCATGGCATGACTCTGGCCAATGTCTCTTCTATCGAAACTGCTATTTCTGCGTTCGCTGCCGATGCTTCTTACTCCTCTGGTCGGTCTTCTTCTCCACAGAGCACAGCCGATGACAACATTGACAAGATGATTTCCCCTGACCTCCTTCCAGCACAGACAGCTGATATTCGGCGCGTGCTGAAATCTTACCGCGACATCTTCGATTTCGATGACCGCCCCTTGGGTCAGACAGCTCTTGTCACACACAACATCAACACTGGAGACGCCAGCCCAATCCGACGGCGTCCCTATCGCGTCTCCCATGCTGAGCGCCAAGTTATACAGCGTGAAGTTGACAAAATGCTCACTAAAGACGTAATCGAACCATCGTGCAGTCCATGGGCGTCGCCAGTCGTGTTAGTAAAGAAAAAGGACGGCAGCTGGCGCTTCTGCGTAGACTATCGTCACTTAAACAAAGTGACTCGCAAGGACGTCTACCCACTACCGCGGATTGACGACGCTCTCGACTGCCTACACGGGTCCGCTTACTTCTCATCTATCGACCTCAGATCGGGATACTGGCAGATTTCTGTCGATCCTCGCGACCGTGAAAAGACAGCGTTCGTTACACCGGACGGACTGTTCCAGTTTAAAGTTATGCCATTCGGTTTGTGTAACGCCCCGGCTACATTTGAAAGGATGATGGACTCCCTCCTTCGTGGATACAAATGGTCAACATGCCTTTGCTATCTGGATGACGTCATCGTATTCTCACCCACATTCGACAGCCACCTGAGCCGCCTGTCAGCTGTTCTTGAAGTTTCCAGAGCAGCAGGCCTTCAACTCAACTCTTCTAAATGCCGTTTCGGCCGTCGGGAAATCACTGTGCTAGGCCACCTTGTCAGCGCTCGTGGCGTGCAGCCTGATCCTGAGAAAGTTCGAGTCGTTAAAGATTTCCCGATACCACGGGCCGCGAAAGATGTCCGGAGCTTTGTCGGCCTGTGCTCCTACTTTCGTCGTTTTGTCAAGAATTTTGCCAACATCGCCCGTCCTCTCACGGAACTCCTGAAAAAGGACGTGCCGTTTCACTGGGGTACCGACCAAGCAACTGCATTCGGCACACTTACTACGATTCTTACCTCACCACCCATCTTGGCTCATTTTGACCCGTCGGCCCCTACAGAAGTTCGCACCGATGCCTGCGGCCATGGTATAGGGGCTGTTCTCGCCCAGCGGCAACAAGGACAGGATCGCGTCATTGCCTACGCCAGTCGCCTCCTCTCCCCTTCAGAATGCAAGTTTTCTATCACTGAGCGTGAGTGCCTCGCACTAGTTTGGGCCGTCGGAAAATTTCGACCATACTTGTTCGGTCGCACCTTTTCGGTAATTACCGACCACCACGCGCTGTGCTGGTTGTCGTCCCTCAAAGATCCCACTGGACGACTTGGACGCTGGGCTTTGAAACTTCAAGAATACAGCTTCAACGTAACATACAAGTCTGGCCGAATGCACCAGGATGCCGACTGTCTATCCCGTCATCCAGTGGATCCTCCTGAGGCGTCAGCGCACGATTCCGATGCCTGTGTCTTAGCCATATCCGATTTCGCCGACATACGCAACCAGCAACTGCGTGATGACTACCTGCGGCCTATCATCTACCGTCTACGTCTTAATCCCGCGGACCCGTCACTTCATTTGTTTGTGCTACGCGATGGCATTCTTTACCGACGCAACACCAGTTCCGAGGGCCTCGAGCTTCTACTTGTCGTTCCGGCGGCACTCCGTTCCACTGTGCTTGAACAGCTTCATGACGCCCCCACGGCTGGCCATCTCGGAGCAACCCGCACGTATGATCGCGTACGGCGTCGATTTTTCTGGCCCGGCCTTTACCGTTCGGTGCGGCGATATGTTGCTGCTTGTCATTCCTGCCAGCGCTACAAGCATTCTTCCTTGTCCCCAGCTGGTCCTCTTCAACCTATCGACATTCCAAATGTCCCCTTCTATCGCGTCGGCCTCGACCTCGTGGGACCATTTCCAACCTCTCTAAGTGGTAACAAGTGGATTGCCGTAGCTACTGACTACGCGACACGATACGCAATCACGCGGGCACTACCTACAAGCTGTGCCACCGACGTCGCAGACTTTTTGCTTTACGACGTCATTCTCCACCACGGCGCTCCGCGACAGCTACTGACCGACCGCGGTCGCTCATTTCTTTCGTAGGTCGTCGAGGACATTCTCCGTTCGTGTTCCACACGTCACAAGCTCACCACTGCCTACCACCCACAAACAAATGGACTTACGGAGCGCCTCAATCGCACCTTGACCACCATGCTATCCATGTACGTCTCCGCAGATCATCGTGATTGGGATAGCACTTTGCCTTACGTGACATTCGCGTATAATTCGTCCCGCCACGACACCGCTGGCTTCTCCCCTTTCTATCTGTTGTTTGGCCGCCATCCCACGTTACCCTTTGACACTCTTCTACCTTCCGCTACGTCCACTCTCACCGAGTACGCCCGTGATGTAACTGCTCGCGCTCAAGTGGCTCGACAGATCGCACGGGATCGTCTTTCTGCCTCCCAGCTGTCTCAGAAAACCCGCTACGATAGCCATCATAGAGTGGTTACCTATTCCCCAGGCTCTTTGGTCCTCCTTTGGACACCTTGCCGCCACGTTGGCCTATCATCGAAGCTTCTCCCTCGTTACTCCGGGCCTTACAAGGTCTTACGCCAGCTCACTGCGGT
Organism: Rhipicephalus sanguineus; assembly: GCF_013339695.2. Taxonomy (NCBI): domain Eukaryota; kingdom Metazoa; phylum Arthropoda; class Arachnida; order Ixodida; family Ixodidae; genus Rhipicephalus; species Rhipicephalus sanguineus. The sequence continues at coordinate 143,524,816 of NC_051176.1, forward strand.
CACGTACGAGATCGCTCCTCTGGACAGTAGTTCGTCATCTTCGGTACCCGTTACTGATATCGTGCACGTCTCCCGCCTCAAGCCCTACTTCTCTGCACATGATCCTGCTGTTCCTTAAGCGCCGAGACGGCGCTACCAACGGCGGGGGTTATATGTTACATGCCATCAGGAACAAGAACGCTTCAACAAGACGATGAAGACGAAGAATGAAATAGCGCTCGTGCTGTTGCTGTTCCTCCATCTTGGCAGCAGCTGCGTCTATCTCCGTCTGTATATTTTGTAAATACATTTCTTCTTTTTATACTCTCACCCGTGACAATATATATATATATATATATATATATATATATATATATATATATATATATATATATATATATATATATATAGTGTGTGTGTGTGTGTGTGTGTGCAAGCCCCTGACTGCCGTATCGAGGGCTCCGCATTTCTTCCTCGCCGACACCTTATACATCCCACAGTTTATACCACAGAACATATATGAATGAAAAGTGAAATAAATAAATTATACTTGCAAAACAAAAACTGGAGGAAGCACCATAGTCATTCCTCTAGCACAATTACTAACGTATGTTGCTAATGAGAGTGGCAATGACGCCTTGCTCGCACATGCACCGCCGTATATCTCAATCTGAGTGCTTCCAGTGACGATGTTGGCCTAAAAAATTATTCATCGACGATTCGCTCGGTTTCTTAGAGCTCCCCCACTCAGTTGCTGATTCATTAATTTGCGAGTATTTTGAGTGCGGCTTTACTCTCAAGATGACGGCATTCGACAGATGACAGAGATCTTGCATTGAGCGAATGCCTTCGTGATGACGCAGTAAAAGCTTCAACAATAAAGCACTTATTTATTTACACACATCACTCACGCCGGTAGTCGATATTCATTACAAGCTAAAAAAAAAGCCAGGCCTGCGCTGAAACCGCGGCACAGTCACAGCGTAAGCTAGAAGAGCGGCGTTTCTATAGCCCGTTGTGTGCTCTCTTGGGGCTACTAATACAAGTACACTAGCATGGTACCCACTACGCCATAAATCAGAATTTTTGTGAAGTTGGGAAACATCTACTAAGCCAATATTCGTCATACTGCGGAGAAGCGAGGCACCAGCTACACGTCTGTAAGGCATTATGCACTTTGTTGAAGCGACGACGCATGACGAAGGAGAATTATGGCTCAGCCCTTTGTAATGGGTTGGAAGCTTTAAACGGCCCACCAGTTATGTAATTTGCATTGGGTGACGCCCGGTCGCTATTTCCCTCTCCCGCCATGCTGTATAAAATACATTGACGTGGGAGAGAGGGAAGGGGGGGGGGCGAAGAACTTTATAAGAGACCCCGAAGAAATGGATCATGCGCTTATGGGCTTCCTTGGCAACCAATGCTAGTGCACTTGCGACGTTCCCACTACGCTATAAATCATTGTAATTTTGAGAAGTAGGGAAGCAGGCACTATGCCATTTTTCTTCATTCTACGGAGAGCCGTCGTACCTGCTAAACGCATGTAAGGCATTATGCGCACTTTGTTGATGCTGTGCCTGATGACGATGAAGAATTATGACGGAGCCCTTTGTAATGGGTTGGAAGCATTCAACAACCTACTCGTTGCACAATTCGCATTGTGTGACGCTGGTTACAGAATTCGCGTTGCGACGCTTGGGGCTTATTTTACTCTTCTACCACGCTATATTGCATATGTTAATGTGGTTCCTTTCCGACGTGAAGCCGGTATAGGGTCTTTTTGCAAAGGAGTTTCAAGCACCGGCATGGCTGAGACTCCTCAACAATAAATAAAAAAAAACCGGCATGGCTCAGAGGTTGAATACTGGACTACGACGCAGAGGGCCCAGGTTCGAACCTCGTTCCATCCTGGAATTTTTTTCTTATTTCGTTTTTTTTTTCTTATTTCGAGCGATAGTGGTTACGGACACCGGCGGCGGCGGCGGTGGACAACTACGGCGCCAAAAACGGCCGCTGAAATGATCTCATAACAGCTTTCACTGTAAAAAACATCGCTGCTTGTAACAGCCAATATGCAGGCTCAGTTTTCTCTGATGGCTTTGTTGCATATAAGAAACGAGTTAATCCGGAAGAACGTGCCTCTGGCCTGCTATTTGTCAGGCGAGTAAATGATTGTATATCCTCGGATGGGCAACCATGGGCGGCTATGACCGAGACAAAGCGTCACATCGCGAAGTGTTTCGCAAACCAGTGTCTCGCAAAAAATGGAAGTGCTCTGTTTTCCGCCCGCAGGCGGGCAGCATACAGAGCTCTTCTGCGCATGGAGTTTCCCGGCGCCTGCCTAAGCAGAAGTACATGATTGAACCAGTGCCGTGCGTGAGCGCGGACGGTCCAGTTCTTACGAAGTGCCCTACGGTTCCCAGTGCTTTCTACCCCATCCCCCACACCCCTCCCTCCTACAGCCTTACCTGTTTTCTCCAAACGTGAAATCGCATTTCGCTTAGTTGCAAAACGCGTCACGCCTTGAAAGCGCAAATTTCGAGTTCACCTGCATGCTCTCCTGCTACACAATTGCGAATTCACTGCATCCAGACACACGGACCAGAAAACAATCGTTTTTTTTTTTTCTTGTTGTTCATCGGAACGACCCTTGTGAATGTGCATTCGGTGAACTGATGCTCAGAGCCGCACGACTGAGGGGCGACTGCCAGAGGGCTCTTTCTCTCGTGAGGAACGTTCCGATAGACGATGCTCGCGCCCGCTCGTGTTCCCTCACCCTTCGTCTCTTCGTCCTCTGATAGATCTCCTGTTCTTGCTACAAGCGTATGCGACACGAATCGAATCCTGGCGACACGTCCTCTTATTTTCCGCGTGAAGGAGAGAAAAAAGAAAGCGACGTGTCAGACGCGTGCCGTGGCGACAGCCGCGTCGGGTCCTCCGCCGCCTCCTTGTGCCGGAGGCCATAGCGGACGTGGGCCACGCGCGCCGAACTTAGGCCACCGGTGCTGGCTGAGCCTTCTTACTGAAATTAAATTTCACTGCTGCCAGCTACGAAGAAGTGACAACGCGTGTTATATATACAGAGAGCCGAGGCGACGCTGTTTATCTTTGTCACTTCTCGCGGCCCTATTCCAACGATGACAGCCGAGAGAAAAATGGAGGCGGCAAATGGCTTTTTTTCCACCCTCGTGCACAGCCGTCGTGTGTCTACGTGGGTTTGTTTCTAGGAAAGTAATAAAAAGTTACAGTAATGCAAGCGCTAGAATATAACAAAATTTAAGTAAAACTGAAGGAGGGAACGTAAGAATGCTGAAAAAAAGAAAGCTCTTTTAGTTGGTTTCAGCCTACCGCTCATGCCCAGGTTAACTTATTAGGCGAGATAAAATAGCGAAATAGCGCTGAAGATGATGTGCGAGTTTCGCCTTCTGCCGCTGGCGTATATACTCGTATAGTACGGAAATGGATGTCGTTGGTTATTGCTTTAGGGACGACGCACGCTTGCCATGGACGAGTTAGTACGTTTCAGTCATCCTTACGCATTAGTAGTCTAACGCTCCACGGTGGTCTAGTGGTTATGGTGCTCGACTGCTAACCCGAAGGTCGCGGGATCGTATCCCGGCCGCGGCGGCCGCATTTTCGACGGAGGAGGAAACGTTTGAGGCCCGTGTACTTAGATTTAGGTGCACGTTAAAGAACCCCAGGTGGTCGAAATTTCCGGAGACCTCCACTACGGCGTCTCTCACAATCATCTGGTGGTTTTGGAACGCTAAACCCCAACAATTATTATTATATTAGCATTGGTATTCTTGGTGGACACTTAGCAAAGTGGCTGTTTTTAAACGCGAAACATTTCTTAGCGCACCTCAGGCACTCTGGCCGTTTCTGTCTACGTATCTATCCAACTGGCCGCCTACGTCTGGGCGCTCCCCTGGTCGTCTCCATAAGTTTTAATATACCAAAATTGGCATAGCAGAGGATCAATGTATGATGAACACGATTCACTGGTCATGACAGGAATAACTCAAGACGCCTGTCGCGTACGTCATGAAATTCTTTCCCTCAGTCTCGTGTGACAAATAACCGCATACCACAGTTCATGTTATGCGGGTATATGCCACAGGTGATTCACAGTCTCAATGAACACATTAACGACGAACATACACATTGAAACGCAAGGCAAGTGAGGGAGCTGAAGACAAAACACCCCTGGATGACGCTCGACTACCATCCACTCGTCCACGTGGTCCGCTAGAATGATGCAGTATTTTCTTGATTTCATATGAGACTAGGCGATGGCCTCATGCTGACCGAGGATGTCGTCAGATTGGTTGAGAGCCGCTTTGTAACACGCGAAGAAGCCGCCGCCAAGTGCCCTGACGGCATACGGCTATACTACAGCAATGCGGACGTCGACCGCTATAATGAACGTTGCCTCGACGCTGCGGACAACGTGTTATGTCATCGCGCATGCGATAATATAACTGGCTATAATAACGAGCTGGTACACAGGGATGCCCTGACCAAGGGGGCCAACATGAATGCAAGCGACATGGTTAGCCTTCCGGCCTCACTTTACCTGACCATCGGCAAGCCGTACGGGATCACGGCGAACATCGACGTAAGCGACGGCTTCGTTAATAAAAACATGGGCATCTTGCGGTACATCGAGCGTGATGAACACGGCAATCTCTTTCGACTGTGGCTTGAATTTCCAAAGTCCACTGTAGGCATTGCCGTCCTAGAGAGGACGAAGCACATCACTACCTCACACCCTCAATAGAATTGAAATGAGTGCCCGTGGGACTGCGAACCACCACAACCATGACATACGCCAGAAAAATATTCCGTGTAAGAAGGCGCAGTTTTCCCTTGCGAAAGCAAACGCCATAACTATATATAAGTCAGAAAGGGCCACATACGCCCAGGTAGTCTTCGGACACGATAAGCGCCATCCACTGAAGTTGGTGCACGTAGCACTTTCCAGGGCTACTAGCTCGACGGCCTATACCTTATACACCACACTTGCACGGCAATAAGTGAATTTGTGTGTTTTACGAAACAAATATCGGTTCGCTTCTTGTCTTTTACTCGCACATTCTTCCTCTGCACAGCGCCACATATCTTACCTAGCTTATTGGCAGCCGTGAAAACAACGTTAACGCCGTATCTACTTCCTACTTTCTTTAGCCTGTGAGATACACAATGAATGTACGGTATACCTACGACACGTTTCTTCCTATCGCTTTCTGCAACCATGCTTGGACTTAACATAATGGATTTCTTTAAACGCTCAGCGGCAGTGGCCACTGCATCACGGTGATAACCTACACCTGAAAGACGCGTAAGCTGTGCGTTAAAGCTATCGCTCATTTTGTGCTCACATGACTTGGTGAGGGCAGACTTAAGGCAAGACATGGCGATACCGTTTTTTACAACCTTCGAGTGCTTCGACAAAAAGTTTAATAGCGGTTTTGAAGATCTAGGAGCATACTGCCAGCACACGTGGTTCTCCTGAAACGTTAAGGAAATGTCTAGAAATTGTATTCTATTATCTTTTGTAGTGGTGAGGGCTTTGAAAACGTGGTAACCTCAGTGAGCGAAAAATTTGAATTAAATAGAGGAGGGCTGAACTTTACTAAAGAATTGCCTCAGAATAATAGAATAAAATTTCTAGACATTTCCTTAACTTTTCAGAAGAACCACGTGTGCTGGCAGTATGCTCCCAGATCTTCAAAACCGCTATTAAATTTTTGTCGAAGCTCTCGAAGGTTGTAAAAAAAAAAAAAAAAACGGTATCGCCATGTCTTGCCTTAGCCCCCGCCACGGTGGTCTAGTGGTTATGGCGCTCGACTGCTGACCCGAAGGTCGCGGGATCGAATCCCGGCCGCGGCGGCTGCATTTCCGATGGAGGCGGAAATGTTTGAGGCCCGTGTACTTAGATTTAGGTGCACGTTAAAGAACCCCAGGTGGTCAAAATTTCCGGAGCCCTCCACTACGGCGTCTCTCATAATCATATCGTGGTTTTGGGACGTTAAACCCCAGATATTATTATTATATGTCTTGCCTTAAGTCTGTCCTCACCAAGTCATGTGAGCACAAAATGAGTGATAGCTTTAACGCACAGCTTACGCGTCTTTTAGATGTAGGTTATCCCTACATCTAACGCGTTGATGTCCCTACAGAAACGCGTCTGATGATTTAGGCATGGCATATCGAGAATAGTGGTAGCGCATGCGTGAGCCAACCGTCGATTAACTTGCATAAAGATGAAATCAAATGCCTTAACAGTTATCTTCCACGTAGACCGCCACGCGTGCCGGATTGATAGGTTCGCCTATTGCATGGACATGCGCAGATAAGTTTTCGTGCCTTCTTTCTTTTCCGCCGTTGTGCATCTATTCAGTTGTTAGTCGGCGTTTGTGGTGTCCTGACTTCTTTCTCGTGTCCGTGTTTGCACGGCCTGTCTTTTTAGAATGGACATTATAACCAGTTGTGCACAGAGCTCATTTCCTTTAACCTCGAATTTCTGGTGCGCTAGAACCAAACCGCTCAAGGCCTAAACATTTGCTCTTAAATCACCGGCCACTGCATCCTAAAGTGATGCTTAAGAGAAAGGAGCTTCAACGGCGACGGCGGGGTGCGGGCCTAAGGAGCTTCGCTCCTAAAAAAAAAATTAGACTAAAAGGTTACATACACGGACTTTACATGGAAGTAGGAAATAGAAAGAGAGCTTTTGTGCTATAGATGCACGGGTTATCCCACAGCTTTAGGAAAGGGGCCAGCAAGATGGAAATAGGCGTTATTCTTTTCGCTCTTCAAAAAATAATAAGCTTTTGTAAGGGTACGGACCCTGTTAGTAAAAAAAAAAAAAAAAAAAAAACGCCGAGGATGCTCGAAGAAGTACCAGTGCCTTCTTGTGGCCTGTGTACCAAGTGTTGTATGCCGCTTTCCCATTCTCGTGAGGTAACGTGTACACAGGCGAGACAGGCCTGAATGACAGTTAACTGTTACCGCGATGGGCACGTGTCAGCGCATTGCAACGACTTTACCTCTGCTTAATGAATGTGCGGTTTTCTTTAAAAGCATGGATGAGGACACATAGGAGATAGTCGAGGCTAATTTGACTGCAAAAGAAGGTACCAACTATGTCAGCGCCCTTTCGATCACTGAGAGCAAAGGAAATCGCCTATCTGGATGATGCTGGCTTGCGTGGTTTATTTACACACACACAGACGCACACACGTGTATATATATATATATATATATATATATATATATATATATATATATATATATATATATATATATATATATATATATATATATATATATATATATATATTTACATATATATAGGAGGTGTGTTACAAAAGTAATGAGACTAGAAAAGTCCTCTTCCTTTGTCACTGTCTCTTCAGCGCTCTGGCCTCATTGAACTTCATGAAGTACGTGTGCGGTGATAACGTCGTATAAAAATCAAGGAGCACGTTATCGATGACCTTAGAAATAAGCAAAACGCCTGCCTCGGTTATTCAGGAAGGGTAGGACTGACAAAAATAAAGAAAAAGCAGAAGCTCGGTGCAGTGTCTGATTGCATAAAACTTGAGCGGGGCGTAGGTAACGCTCGAATAAAACTAATCCTCCGCAGCTAGCAGATGCACCTGCTGTAGGCATAGTCTCGAAGAAAACGTCACCTCACGAGCCTTTCTTAAACTGGACTGCAGAACAGCAGCAGAGAGCAGCGTCACGAAGATGCGGGGACGCTGCAGGCATTGACGCGAGCTTACAAAACTGACTTGGTGAAGATTATTGTTTGTGACAATGAATAGCAAAGAAATATCAGCGTAGTCCTCTGATGTTAATTTTCCGGCCGAAAATGAACACACGTTCTTTGAAAAAACAAACAAACTAATATAACAAAACTAAAATTGCCCAGGCAGCGACGTCCCAAAGCGTATTGTGACATTGAAACCGTGGACTCGTTCGATCAAACGTGGGCTGATTGTATGTAGCTTGCGTCACGCATTAAACTGCACTGCAGCTATTTCCGGTAGACATGGCTGCAAACAGCACTGTTACATGCACCCAGAATGTCTCGATTATTCTGTCCGTCGACGCAAAAAAGAGCCGCGGGCTGCATATGTGGAGGCTTCGTCAAATCTACCGAATTCCGTCTGTCAGATTGGGTATGACGAAAAAGCACGATGTGTGCGCGGAGCATTCCCCCGAGAGGCTATATGAGAAGCCAAGGGAAACCGAGGCCGCCTGGCACGGCCCTTTGCAGCGGAGAGGGCTAGTGCGTCGAGGGCTCGAAGAGTGGCTGGCCAATCATCTTCGGGACGTGCGCGTTTCTGCTCCGCTGGCGCGTATATGTGGCCTGCCGCCGTCTCTCACCATGTGTGTGTGTGTGTGTGCGTGTGTTACATTTGCGCCCGATTCCTTTTCAATTTCGATCCGGACCGGGTGTATTGTACCCGCCGAAACGAGCTGCAATTGGGAACACGCCCTCTGCTCCCGGTTTGTTTGGAAGAGAGGAGCGAAAAAGAAAGAAAGAAAAAAAAAACGAGAAGAACACTCACTTTATGTCTATTGTTTTTCTACATTTGGTTTCTCAAGAAATTTTCTCGAAAAGTGCTTGCCGTGTTTTTGCAAGCACGGACAATAGAACTGTTTCACTTGGCCGAGTCGATTTAAGAAACAGCAGCAGCAACTACAAGAAAGAAACGTACGTACAAAAAGCAAACCTTTGCTGTTTTCGTGAACATTTTAAGCTCAGAGATACAAATTTAAGACGGAAGAATTGGACTTGTTTCGAATCAAGCAAAAGTCGAGGAGCTGGTCATCCGTGCGAAGCAGTTAAGGTGCCCAAAAGGAGAGAGGCAAAAAATCAAACAAGAAAAAACAAAAACAAAAACGCGCCCGTGCAGTTCCCACCAAAGGGCGAAACAGCAGAAAATACGCCTGAAGGTAGAAGAGGGCACCATTGTTAGCTGCCATACCGAATCCGAGCTACGGCCGCGGAACTTACTTCCGCCCCCACGTTCCTTTGTAGCGGACGGGACAACATAAGCAGGAGTGCCGGCTCTGCTGATTAGGAGCGGTCGCGAATGCCACAGCGACCTGCGGCCTGGCGGAGTATCGTATAGATGGAAGTGAAGCATGACGCTCGCCAGTGTCCGTACGTGGAGTAGCGGCCACAGTGGTCATTCCACACCATCTGCCTTTTCATATCTTGCTCTGATGAACATACAGCGTGCTTATAGCCTGGTACATTAATAACCTGGTAACAAGCTATAACTTTGCACGGTGATAACCTAGTAGCCAGCGAAAAGAGAGGATGGCCCGTTGAAGGAAATGGCAGAATATACGGCGTGCGGGGAGCAAAGCAGAAAGCAAGGTGTTGTACGGGCAGACAAAGCTGTCGGGAAAACTTATTGGCAGTCGGAGCTGCCGGCACTCCTGTGTCGCAACTTTGTGGTGGGGACATTGCTCTTTGGTCCACTACATTGAAAATAGGGAAGGTAAGGGGAGGAAGCCAGGTCCTGACACTAACACAGCATGCGTGACTGTCACTTCCGAAAATTGCGCCACAGCCACTGGACAGTATTCTTGGTCATTTCTTAGGAGGGATACAACCTGCAAAACCTGAGTGCCTATGGTGTCAACTTCTGCCGCGCAGAAGCTGAAGCGGCTGCCTTGAAAGAAGGTAGCGTCAAATGTAAGAAATTCCCCATAGCAATAGCATCTTTAGCATATCCAACAGGACGACAACGCCCCCGAACTATATCTTCATGTTCATATAACTGCCCGTGTGTGTGTGTGTGTGTGTGTGTGTGTGTGTGTGTGTATGTGTATAACACACACGCACACACACAAACTCTCACACGCATGCACGCGCACACACACATACACAGGTACGCACACACACGCACGCACGCACGAAATTTCCCAGTCTTCACAGGAGAGAGAGAGATAACAACTTTAATGAAATTCCCGGAGACGTTAGCCTGGTTTATCACCTGACTCGCTGCTCCAGGTGTCGGGCGGTGACTATAATATATAAAATGATGACATATACACAAAAATAGGCTCGCACTCAGTAACTCGCACTCAACTCACACCACCCGCCCTGCTCCCCTTCCGAGCGACCATCTCACACTGGCGCCATCCTTCCCTCTTCATAAAGAGCCAATACATATAGCTTCATGCGCGGCTGTGCTCCCATGCAATAAGCAAGGGCAGAGTCCAAAGACTCTGGTAAGCAAAAAAAAAAAAAAAAAAACGTTGAGGCGTGCTCCCTCACAGGGCTCCCGAAGTAGCATTTTCCCCTAGTTCAAATTCATCTCCCTTGCATGAAGCCACCACACACACTCACGCACGCACGCGCACACACACGCGCGCGCACACACACGCACACACGCACACACACACACACACGCACACACACACACATACCCCCACACACGCACACACACACGCACGCACACACACATACCCACAAGCACTAAATTTCCCAGAGTTCAGAGGGGCTCAACCGTAACTCGCGCTCAACTCACACCGCCCGCCCTGCTGTCCCTACCGAGCAATCATCTCACATTCGCACCTCTTACCACCTCTTACCAGAGTCTTTGGATTCTGGCTTTACTTACTGCATGGGAGAACGGCCGCGCATGACGCTATATATCTAGCGGCCCTTTATGAAGAAGGAAGGACTGCGCTATCTTCTGCAACCCTGGTTGGCGTACGGCTCAACGCCAACGCATGAAGCTTTCTCCTTCTGGAGGAAGCAGTCTCCAGTAAGAGGGACGGGCCCCTTCTTCTCCGGCTACGCATCGGCCGCTCCTGAACGTCTGCCTGGAGCCATTGCCGATGTAGGGCCTCGTTCTCTGCCCGCACCACGTGGGAGCAAATAAAACGCAGAAGCATCGCCTGTATCACTGTCCTACACTGCAACCACAACGACTCACAAGTGGCCTCCACAAACTACCTTCGACTACACAGAGGGAGCTGCTGTTTTCTGCCCGTAGCCATACCCAGTTGTTCAAAGCAGTCCTGAAATACCGTGGAGGCACTGACCTAGATGACCGGCTGTGGAAGCCACCTGCTCCCGCCATGTCCCGAATCATGGGCGCTGCTGTCTCCTCCCGATTTTCCACTATCCTCTTCCTACCCTTTTCCTTCCCAGAAAACGCTGAGGCGTGCTTCCTCACAGAAGTAGCATTTCTCCCTGCTTCAATTTCGTCTCCCTTGCATGAAGCCACTAACCTTAAACCACATCCTCGGGCGCTTTCCCTCGAACCTACCGCGCACGGCACACGGGATCTTATCGCACAAGAGCTGTAAATCGAGTGAGTTGGAAATTATCTCTGATAGCGGCGTACAGTGAAACGCATTCACAGGGGACAAAAAAGGCCCACAAGAAAAACCAAAAAACAAATAAAAACACAGAACGTAGGATACAAATAAAAATGCTTCAATTGAAAGAGAGCACTTGCCCCGCCCATTCCTTTCATTTATACACTCGTAAAGGTGACTCCACTCGCAACTGTGACGCAGCAGCCATAGCGTGTTGCTGCTGAGATTAAGGTAGTAGTTAAATTATCTGAAGGCGGCCACCGTACTCGGATGTGGGCGAAATGTAACCCTGTTTTCTTTTTATGTTGAAATGCATGTGCTGCGGTCCCCCTTTTTTCATAACCAAGTTACCTCTTGGAGCCTTGGAACGTTCGCCTCGAGCACGTGAACTCGAATAAGTCGATGTGAATATTCACTGGACCTTCCTATTTCTCAGAACATAAATGATACAGTCAGCCGTGGGTTTGTACCCTCACAGGGACAAACACATACATCAAAAATGCCGAACACGAAACAGTCCAAAGAACGAATCTGAGAGCGCATCTTCCTGCCCACTGTATGTAGATCTCGTTTGGACCGTGCCTACAAGTAAAAAAAAAGACTCGCAGGAACTGTTACAAGCTTATCATATTCAAATAGTGAAGCTCGAGTTAGCCGAACTTGACTGTCCTTGCACAGCGTAAAAATAGCATTTTAGGCACCTGTTACTGATGATCATTCGCTTACTCCTTCTTACACCTCTGTATGTGTGAGCAAGAGAGAGAGAGAGAGAGACGGAAATAGAGAAAGCCTCTTATTTGAAGGCAGAGACTTTTTTTGCCGTCGTCACGTGTTTGCAGAGTATAAATATGTGTTGCAAGCTGGGGTTTTTAACAAATAGCGTTAAGCGTAGCGCCTTTCTTTCTATACTGACTTCTCTCGGTAGTTTTTTCTTTGCATTTCTAAATTCCTTCGCCATAAAAAATTATATCGGATGGCTATTCATCATGGCGAAGAATGCTTAAGCGGGCGCTTTTCATGACACCTCGGCTCCTCCCTCCGTGTCCCCCACACCCGACCAACAATAAGATAAGAAAGTGAAATGTCCCCCCCCCCCCTCCACTTCGCTTTCCTTTCTCCACTCCACCTTGCCGTAGGCACGCGTGGAAAATGAACAGGTGATCTATCACTGCCGAGGATTTACGGCATATTTAGCGTGCAATAATCGACGATCCCCTTCCATTGATATTGAAGAACTTGGGTTCGCATTTGCGGTATTTACAATATTTTACTGTTTTCTTACTTAGTTTCCTTCTTTTTGCTTTCTTTCATCCTTTTGGTCCAAAAATGGAAGCCGTGAGCCATGCCTGATGTTTATATCGCAACCCTCCCTTCCCAGCTTGCCCAGGGTTCCGGCGGAAGAGATCGGTTTCCCGTCTGCTACAGCTTCTGGCAAACTAGAGTTTCGTTCGTTCGACCGTACCAAGCAGTGCATTTGCAGAAGCCACATGTGGCAGCGGACTGTTGCTTGAGGTATGACCGTAAGTAATGCCACTAATTCACGCATTTTAAAAGCGCGCAAGCAACATTTATCGCCAAAAGCCCCTGCTAAATTGCGCTTCAGGTAAGCATATATTGATGTGCAAGTGGTCGAAATTAATGCGGAGCCCGCTTCTACGGCGTGCCTCATAACCATATTTTCATTCTGGCTCGTAAAACTCCAACATTTATTATTATTACTATTAAATGCGCAGCATTTCTTAGCGAACCGAAGGCATTTTCAACGTTTCTATCTATCTATCTAGCCGCCTACATCTGGGTGCTCTCATGATCGCCTCCTTAGCTTGGTGTAGACCAAAATTCGTATTGGAGGGTAAGAGGTTTTGACAAATATGGCAGTCTGGTCACGACGTGAATAACGTAAAAATCCTGTCGCGTACGTCGTCAAACCCTTTTTTCCAGACACATGTGCCACATACCCGCAACTGGCGCAACGGTAAGGGGGTATTTTGCCCACAGATGATTGACAGTTTATATCTTCATAGAAACGGTGAGACAGACATTGGTAACAGACATTGCTAACATAAATGCCAGAGCGTAAAAAAAAAAAAAACCGACATCGACAGCGTTGAGCCGAAGACTACAAAGAATAAAAATCAGGATCCCAGCAGGAGTTGAACCCACGCATTCTACGTGACAGTCAGGTATTCTACCACAGAGCCAAGCCACGTCTTGAAACTGCTTTGGAAATAGACCCTATGCAGGCATAATGCGGTGCAACGTCAGTTGTGGTCGCTGTTCTGGCTATCTAATTTTACAACGAAGCAATATGTACTCCTATGACACAGGCGTCATGCCGGGCTAACGTCAAATGTGGTTCCAGTGTGGGCTGCGCTTTTATGGATGTCTAATAAGCACTACGTATTCCTATGATTCAGCAACCTATATTGAAGCGTTGCTCGACCCCGACAGAATGCGCTAACGACAGTTGCGCATGATATTGACATCATCGCACCTTAAAGTGCACTTCGGTTCGATAGTACTGACGTCTGCGCTCTAAAGCGAGTGCTGACGTTACGTCAGACCATAAGTTGCCCTTTAAACGCCAGTCTAGTCGACGTGTCTGGTAAAGCCACGATGTGCACACAACTACGCTTACAAGAACACGCCGATCCACCTCGTAAGACATGGCTCAAATACAAAAAATGCAGCACAGACAACTACTCGCTGATTGCTTCGCATGAAACCGATTGCCACAAGGCGTGGGATCTGCCAAATTATTATTATTATTATTATTATTATTATTATTATTATTATTATTATTATTATTATTATTATTATTATTATTATTATTATTATTGTCGTGCCGAGTTGATAAGGCATAACACACACCTTTGCATATAGATGTCTGCTTTCCGCAAAAGGCTAGTTCTTCCCAGCTGTAGATAAATTAGTTATAACAAAAGTATTCGCGGAGTCAGCTCTCTCTCTCTCTCTCTCTCTCTCTATATATATATATATATATATATATATATATATATATATATATATATATGTATATATGATACAAGCATACATATTTAGGCTCCCTGCCACCACACCAGGGAGCCTAAATGCAAGTGCTGCTTATCATGCAAGTGCCCTACTCCCTACGTTACCCATACGCGAGCACTAAGAGTAACAGGTACTTCGAGCACTGGCTAACATTTTTTTTTAAACACCGTATCGTATAAGGCTCGTTCCAGGCAACGGTTGCGGTCGGACGCCCTGTGAATGTTGACCGGTTAACCGACAACAGCAGGATACGAGAAAGTTTTAGACGCCACGCCAATGCTCAAGCGGGAGCCATGCTGCGATTACGGCTTGGAGATTGACTGACCGCAACCCCCTCGTCCCGGACACCATCTACCCCGCCCTCTCGCCGAAGCGTCCGCTCTTTTTGTTGGTTTATTCCGACACTTTATTTTTTTCCTTGTCGTTTCATCTTGCCTTGGAACTTGCTCGTTATTCAAAAGTTTCCAGAGCTTCGTGGCCTAGTAGTCGACGAATCTCGTTAGGACGCTCGCGTCGCCACTCCACGTCTTCGTTTTCATGCTCTTAGCACATCTTCGCACAACTCAACTCCGTGCACATCATTGCACAGTTGAATCGAGACATTCGTCGGGCCGCCGGTGCGCTCTGATATAACAGCCGGACATGTCGTTATTTTCACGCATGCCATAATCTGAATGCACTGCCGAGTTTCGCACTTGCTACCTTTATTCTGTCTCACGAACTCCGCGCAGGGTTTCGGAACAGCCACTAAGCAGTGAGAGCCGGTTGCGTGCTCGTAAGAAAGGAGAGAAAGTCGTTTTATTGTGCGCTCTACATAATGTAATCATTTCCGTGACGATTCTGTCAGCGTCCCGCGGAAGGCGTCAGAGAGAGAGACTAGCCCTTTTCTGGTTATCTTTTCTGCTCGACTTACACGAGCCATAGCTTTCACTGCGCTGCACGGAGTTTGCAGGATGCGGTATGCAGTGTTCAAAGGCGGAACGCCACAAGGACCGCGGGCATTAAGCCAGTGCAACCCGCGAAATACTTTACGAGCTAAAATGACCAGGCGCTCACACATGCTGGCGCGGAAGTCAGCACGCTTAATGCCCCTCGATTCATTCTCCGACGGAGTTAAGTCTGTTGCGCAGCCAGCGGACATCTGTAACAGTTCTTCGTTGTTGCGTGCCTGCAACGCCGGTCGTCGCGCTGAACCAGTGCAGTCTTTCCATCGTCTCTTCGCGAGTGCAGGCTCCTCATTTCTCTCGGAGTTGGAGCGTATTTCTGCAACCGCGCAGCCAGAGCCTCCTCGAAAACTCTGCACCTTTCTTTGTTTGATCTATCTTTCATTATTTTTTAACTGCGCCGTGCTTCGCTCTTGCCGGAGCTTGTCGCCATTGTTCTCAGCACTCGGTAAGAGCTTGCATCCAATTAACCCGAGTGCTCCGAGTGCTCGTTGAGTCCTTTACGGCGTGCTCTCAACGGGCGGTCGTGGGAGGGAGATGGAAGAGGGGGGAGGACAGGGCGACGTCACAGTGTTGCCGACATACAATCGGCAGCTAGAAAAAAAAGCGCTTCGAGGGCGCGCACTGTGCGCGTGATCTCCGGTTCTCTGTCGCTTGTGACAAGGTCGATACTAACCTGGAAAAAAAAGAAAAACGCTGACGCAAACTCTGCTGCATATATAGCGCAATAGTCACGGAGGCGCTATATAATGTTAAGTGACAGAAAATGTCCTTCTCGAAAGTTAGAGTAGATGAAAGAGAAACTTTCGTACATTATCTACAGAAGCGCATCATGTTTCCCTTACAGCTTCACCAAATGGATATCCTGCTTCATGCAATCACTTAATCGTTTCTTGAATTTCAATGAAGTTCAAATTTAAATTTCATTGAAATTCAAGAAACGATTAAGTGATACTCGCGCATTTCGACGAATATGCCGATACCGAAATCCACACCGATGCAAGCAGCGTAGAACTCGCCGCCATCTTTGTGTAGAGGACTGACAGACTGGAAGGGGTTATCAGTTACGCTAGCCGGTCGCTATTCAAGGCGTAAGTCAACTATTCCACAACAGCGGAGGAGTGTCTTACCATCATCTGGGCTACGTCAAGCTTTCGCCCCTACCTCTAAGGCAGGCCTTTTAAAGTTGTGTGCGACCACCACGCCTTGTGTTTGCTTGCTAACTTGAAGGACCCTTCAGATCGCCTCGCACGCTGGAATCTGAGACTTCAAGAATGCGGCAATACCGTCGTTTACAAGTCCGGACGTAAGTACTCTGACGCCGACTGCTCGTCCCGCGCACCAGTTGATCCGCCGCCGTATGACGATCCCGACGAAGACAGCTTCTTGGGACCCATATGTATCCATGACTCCACCGAACAACAGCGAAGCGATCCTGAACTGAGAAGCCTGGCAGAGTACTTGGAAGGCAAAACCACCGTTGTACCCAAGGTATTCAGACGAGGATTGGCGTCATTTTTCTCTCAGAACGACGTCCTCCTAAAGAACTTCTCGCCTGCCCGAGCCAACTACCTTGTCGTTGTACCTTCGGCCCTGCGGCCAGAACTTCTGCGGGCCCTGCACGACGACCCGACGGCTGGCCACCTCGGTTTTTCCCGTACGCTCGGGAGGATACACGAAAAGTACTACTGGACACGCCTTACCGCCGACATCGATCGCTACATGAGGAAATGCCAGGACTGTTAGCGACGCAAGACACCACCGACAAGGCTAGCGGGATTTCTTCAGCCAATGAATCCACCTTGTAGACCTTTCCAGAAGACGGGGATGGACTTGCTGGGGCCATTTCCGACGTCGACGTCCGACAACAAGTGGATCGTCGTTGCCGCGGACTACCTCACCCGCTACGCCGAAGCCAGGGCCCTGCCAAAGGGAAGTGCCGCCGAGGTAGCGAAGTTCTTCGTCAAGAACATCCTACTGCATCACGGCGTCCCAGAAGTCCTTATCACCGACATGGGTTTGGCTTTTACGGCTGACCTAACGCAAGCGATATTGAAATACAGCCAGACAAGCCACCGTCGGACCACAGCCTACGATCCATACCCCAATGGCCTCACCGAGCGTCTAAATAGGACCGTCATCTTAACACAGCGCACACACACGAACACAGAAGAAAAGAACCGACGACACGAGCGCTGACTATCCGGCGACACCGGCGACACGAGCGCTTTTGTGTGTGCGCTGTGCTAAGATGAAGATTTACCGACTTTCCCAAATAGCCGCCTTATTCACGGTTATTATTAAATAGGACCATCGCGACGTCGGCCATGTAAGCCCACGTCGAATACAAGACATGGGACGCCATTCTTGCGTACATAACATTCGCTTACAACACGGCAGGGCAAGAAACAACGCGCATGACGCCGTTCATGCTAGTTTATGGAAGAAGCCCCTTGTCGACGCCGTCATGTCCCGGATATGTATACATATGTATATATATATAAAAAGGCACATAGAAAAATAAAGCAGAAGAAAAAAATTCCGAAGTGCTCGACCGCGGATTCGAACCAGCAACCCCTCGCTCCCCAGCGCGCTGCGTTAAACTCAACCACACGCCATCGATGCGCCGGCGAAATAACGGCGAGCTATTTATATACACCATGTACCGCTGTTGGTAAGCAAATCAAGGAGGAGCGTGAGCGTGTTTTCAGTCACGCAACGCTCCTAACTTTCTTTCAATTTGAAAACTGCCCTTTAGTCGCGCACGACAAAGTGGCCCTTTTCTGTACTGGAATGTGGAATGAAAAAAAAAAAAAGAAAGAACACCGGGAACACCTTGAAGTCCCTGCAACTTCGTAAAGTAGCGACATACGTGCATAAAAGCGTGCCTCCTCTCTTTTCTCCCTCCTCTGCCCTCTCCGAGACTGACGCCGCGTCGGCATTGGTCAACTGCCGTCACGTGGGACCGCTCGGAGCGTTCGTTTGTTTACAGTCGCTCACGACTGCCATGTGTTCTCGAAGCGCGGGCTCGCTGGTTCTCAGCGCATGTGTTTTATGGCACTTTCCATTCCGCGTGTGTTGTGCTCTGAGATACCTTGCACACAAGACCGACGTCACGGTTGGTTGCCATGGGCTTCTGCTGCGTTTTCGGATGCCGAAACAAATCAAGTGAAGGCAAAAAGCTGTTCATGATACCGTCCGGGAAGCGCAACGAGTTGCGAAGGAAGGCTTGGTTACACCGAATCGGCAGGGAGAACTTTCGGCCGACGTTTTCGACGCGACTATGCGAGGTAAGTTGCTTTCCTCCCAGTATAAGTACCCGTCGGGGTTCGCGCAAATTGCTGCGTGCTATAACGCCGTACACACGTCTCCGTTAATTGTGCAGTACTCCTCACACGTTTTATTGCTGCTTCTGCGGGGTTTGTACTACGTGTTTTTTTTTTCAAGAATATGGTTACGTTTTCTGCTTGACGTGATGCGCATGCTGGTTTGAGTTTGCGGTATTGGTTTGTGCGCCTAGCATGGCACGCCGACTACGGAGGCACGCCGGCTGACGATCGAAAATGTGATTGTGAAACTTCAGAGATTCGGCGCAGTTCTTTTGAAGAAACAAAACTGCAGTGCGAACGCTCACACTAGGAGTGGTACTCTCTGTTTGTTTTTGTTGCGTGCTCGGTTTCATTTTTTTTCCTGGAGCAAATGGCTTTCTCTGGCTCTTTTACGTCGACAGATCCGCCGGTGGATTTGCGATAGAAGGTAGGTAGGCAAAGCGTGCGTGCCCAACCGAGTCGCAGGGTGCATTCATCGTTTAGGAACATCACGTATACGTGTTATTTAGCGCGAAGGTTTACGTGCCATTTCGTGTGGAGGTTTATATCCGCGAGTGGCTTCCCGCCGCAGTGTAGCAGAGGTTATGGTGCTCGGCTGCTCACCCGAAGGTCGCGACCGACCGCGGCGGTCACATTTCGATGGAGGCGAATAGCTTGAGGCCAGTGTGCCGTGCGATGTCAATGCTCGTTAAAGAACATCAGATGGTCAAAATTTCCAGAGCCCTCCACTACGACGTCTCTCATAATCATATCGTGGTATTGGGACGTAAAACACCAGATATTATTATCCGCGAGTGAAGCTCTCGCGAAGGAAACGTTTACAGTGGCAGGCTAGTTTATTCGTTGGCTTGCTCGTTGATTGAGCAGCGAGTATAGTTCGTATGTCAAGTACGTCTACGAGGCGCACTTGCGCACTATGGTTGGTGCGTCTAATCTCTTATCGAATCAACCAACGCTGTCTAAATGTATCGACTTTAAATGATGTACGATTTCTGGCGCATTCTTCTTTCAATGAAGCTCAGAGCTGCTGCTTGCACTGACAGTCATTTTCTAAATAAATAATAGTCGCCACTCTTTAACTAGCATAATACCGCCAACACCCATTTTCCACGTGTTTCTTGCATTCTAAAAACTGTCCGCACCCTTTGTGTTGTCTTCTTGCCCCTCACCATTAACCGTGCTCTGGCTAGTTTGCGCTTCCTTCCTTAAAAACTCGGCGCTCGCCACTTTCCTATCAAGGATGCTTTTTAATAACACGCACGCCATTCGCGACCTGGAAATACCACGCGCCCGGCGATAATGCAAGGAAAGACATGCGAGATTGATGGTTATTGTTTCGGGACAGGAATACGCCCCATAGCACGCCCTTTTTGTGAGATTGCTAAGCAGTTAACAGGAAATAGCGAGCGCGAGATTTGGTGAAAAAAAGAAAAGAAAACAAGTGAGCCAGATGCTGGATATTGTTTTGTGGAAAAGAGATGCCTCAAATACGCTCTTTTGTATCGCAGTATACAGTACTACATAATACAGGCACGTATAGCGGCGTTAACTATATTTACCCAACCGATACTTCGGAACGGCTACCTCTAGTGCGTACTGGCAGCCTCAGTGCGTCATTGGTATGCGCGGCGAATTCGCCTCGCGAGGACGACGTGTATAGGTTTCAGAAGGCTTCATCTAGAGCGGGACGTTAACGTTCAACATCACACATGTCCTCTACAAACGTGTCCTAAGATCTCCTAAACAACATATAATTCAAAAAAAGGATACCAAGAGCTAGATGGCTAGTGCGAATGCTTCAAGCGCGCCGCCTGGCAAGCAAGCGCTCTCTTTGCGAAGCGCCGCCTGCTACGTAGGAGCAAGGTAGGTGGCGCCATGCTCGAAAAGAGAGTGCGAAGGAGAGGAGAACGAGGAGGAACGCAAGCGGAGGAGAGAGAGAGAGAGTACAACTTTATTAAGAGTCCAGTGCAGACGCAGAGGTTGCCCCGCGCCACCCGGCTACTCCCACGTTGGGACCGGCAGATCTAGCCTAACGGCCCTGTCGCGGGCGCACTGGACGGCCAGGATTTAGTCCTGTAGGTTTGGGCTGCGCAAAAGCGCATCCCACTCGGCCTTGCTGTAAGTCGGGCCGAGCGACCCGCACTCCCAAAGCATGTGAGCTAATGTAGCGGCCTGCACGCAAGCGGTGCAGGCGGCGTCGGGGAATTTGTGTGGATAAATTTCATTTAAGCGTGCTAAAGATGGGTACGAATGGGTTTGAAGTAAGCGGAACGAGACTGCCTGTGCTCGATTGAGTTTTGAATGTGGAATCGGGAAAGCCCGCCTCGCCATGTAATAATACAGCGGAAGCGCAGCAACGAGCGGAGGAGGAAAGTGTCGCTACTTTACGAAGTTTCAGGGGCTTTACCTTGAATAAGACGCCCCCGTGTGGCTGGAGACGCAGGGGGTAACTCCACGCGCCACAGTTTAAAAGAAAAAGAAATATCTAAGAGCGTCTGATTCTCCATTGTCGACACTTGCAGACGCAGCGCTCCTAATTTTCTTTCATTTCGAATACTGCCCTTGGGACGCGCACGACAAAGTAGCCATTTTCTGTACCCACTCGGGATGTGGAAGAAAAAAAAAGACAAACAACACCGGGCACACCTTGCATCAGAAGCCCCCTGCGGTAGGAGACGCAGAGGGCCACTCCACGCGCCGCAGTTTAAAAAAAGAAGAAATATCTAAGAGCGTCTAAATTCTAAATTTCCCCACTTATATTAACCGCCGGTTTCATGGCCAATACCCCGTAGTTGGTAAGAGCCAAGAATTAAGGGTCAAGAAAGCAAACAAGGAAGCTAGCGTCGGATTCTCCATTGTCGACACTTGCAGCGTGTTGCTCAAGCACATAGGCGTCACCACAACTGTGACAGTTGTTAGTTCACGCTTGCCCTGTGCATGCCTCATGGAAGGACGCCCGTTCATTTAGGGCGTCCAAGCCCAAAGCCACTTCGGCCGTTTCTTTCTTTCTTTCTATCTATCTATCTATCTATCTATCTATCTATCTATCTATCTATCTATCTATCTATCTATCTATCTATCTATCTATCTATCTATCTATCTATCTATCTATCTATCTATCTATCTATCTATCTATCTATCTATCTATCTATCTATCTATCTATCTATCTATCTATCTATCTATCTATCTATCTATCTATCTATCTATCTATCTATCTATCTATCTATCTACTATCTATCTATCTATCTATCTATCTATCTATCTATCTATCTATCTATCTATCTATCTATCTATCTATCTATCTATCTATCTATCTATCTATCTATCTATCTATCTATCTATCTATCTATCTATCTATCTATCTCTCTATCTATCTATCTATCTATCTATCTATCTATCTATCTATCTAGCTAGCTAGCTAGCTAGCTAGCTAGCTAGCTAGCTAGCCAGCCAGCCACGTTGCGGCGCTCTTATGGTGGTCTCTTTAGCTTGGTACATACCAGAATTGGCATAGGAGGACGGGAATGTATGACGAATACAACATGATTTTTGCAGGTCATGACATGAAAAACTTGGACAACGCTTGAGCTTCGCCTTCAAGAGTAGAACGCGATAGCGTAATCCTGCCCCGTGCGCATCGCCTTCTCAGTTGCTAGCCTCGCTTCGGTTCTCGGTGTATACCTCAACCTTGCCTTGAGGAAACGAACGACTGTGCGCCTAATATAGGCCGTTTCAAACTATCCTAGGTTGCCTACTGCAAGTATAGTTGTTAAGTGCCCCCTACGCCATAATTCTTCATTTTTCGAATCATCGAAGGGCCCACCACGCGTCCGTAAGGCAGTGCGAACCTACGCAGCTGCCCACTCTGTTGATGATTTCGCAGCTGATGATGATTTTATATGTCTGAGCGCTTTGTAATATGGGTGGGCCTTTAAAACACTCACTCGCTGCACAATTCACATGTTTTGACGCCTGGCGCGAATCTACGCTTCTGCGTCGCTGTATCACAACGCATTAAGAAGACTCCTTTTCCTACATGATATTCGAATATTATTTCCGAAGCAGTTTCAAGTAATGGCGCTGCTCTGTGTTAGAATACCTGCTTGCCACGCAGACGTCCTTGGCTCGATTGCCACTGGAACCTAAAATTTGTATTATTTATTTCATTTGCTTCTTTCTCGATTTTTCGGTCATGGACAAGATGACGATTTTTCGCTTACAACCAACGACGCCGACGCCGACACCGGAATTTCTGCGAAACGAGCTCTTTAACGCTATCGCGTTAATATCGGAAGCAGTAAATCATAACCATTTACGCATGTGCAGCAAGCGTATCCCGAGAACCTTGCTTTTCCCAATGATGAGATGCAGAGTGCCGGCGAACACCCACCGCCGTAGCTCAGCGGCTAAGGTGTAGCGCTGACAAGCTCTAGGTCGCGGGTTCCCTTCCCAGCCACGCGTACTGCGTTTCGATCCGTGTACTTAGATCTAAGTGCATGCTAAATGCACGTTAAAGATTCCCCAGCTGGTCAAAATTAGACCACCACCCTCCATTGCAGTGTGCCTCATGATCATATCGTTGTTTCAGGCACCTAAATTTATTTTTAGTGCGTGTAGGCGGAAGGGGCAAACTGGCGGCAATACTAACTTGAGTTGGCTAAAGTAGTCATTGAGTAGTCATTGAGTAGTCATTTAGAGCGGTCGAGTTCTTATGCTCAATATTTTACGAGAACTGCCGTGTTGATTGTTATTGTAATATAACCTAATGCAAGTCTGTCTTTGCCAACAGATTCAGCGACACTTGCAGACTAAAAGTTCTCGCGGTGTGTTGAGTGAGTGAGTGAGTGAGTGAGTGAGTGAGTGAGTGAGTGAGTGAGTGAGTGAGTGAGTGAGTGAGTGAGTGAGTGAGTGAGTGAGTGAGTGAGTGAGTGAGTGAGTGAGTGAGTGAGTGAGTGAGTGGGCACTCCTTCAGCATAACATTCTCGTCCTTAAAGTAATGGTGCGCCATTGCATACGGTCATGAAATGGTCCGTAAAGAAAGGGGCAGCATCATTACTGACGTGCTGTAGTGATGTTCTGACATCAAGTTTTTAAATAAAAGACAATTTTATCAGTTGAAATTGATGGGCTGAAGACGAGTATTTACTCATTTACTCATAGAAGGAGGTCAGGTGACCGCCAACCAATGCCGTGCGCGCGCATTCTTCAACATGAGACCTTATCATCCGGGCTTCCTGACGGGCGCGTGTCGTTGTGTCAATGTGAAAGCGAACATCACCAACATTTTTCCTCGTTCATTCACGCTAATAAGCTCAGACGACGCGTGCGTTCGCTTATTTGGAAAGTGTGCGAAGAAGCGATGCGTGAAGAGACCACATAATTACAGCCTGTAGTGTCAGAATGTCCCTCCATCCCCATTCACCATGAATGTAACTCTTCAGCGAGCATTTATTCACGCCGTAAACGTTTAGGTTTGGCTCATAAACTATGCTGTTGTGTCCGTGTAAGATGTAAATGGGGTGTTTAGTCTGTTATTTTGCTCAGGGGGCTACGCGCTCACTCATGGCGGTGGGTCGAGAAGCCCAGAGTGTGCGAAGGTCGCCTTATTAAATGTGGAGTAGAATAGATGCCGCGGCGACCTTGACACACCAATACCACGCACGCACATGTTTGTCCCTGCGCGTCCACCAGCGCATGTCCAGTAGTACTCTGTGCACTGCACAGTGGCTCGATGAAGGAGCGGAGGCGAAGGGGAGAGTTCGGAGAGGCTGATTTATGTCCTCCGCCACGAGTCCGTCCCCGGGCGTCAGAGGTTTCATTTGGCGGGAAACACGACGCGCCCTCCACCTAATGATGGCGGAGACCGATGGCCGAGCGCGGCAAGATTCACGGCCGCCTTGGCGGCTTCAGCGCCGGGTCTACTTCCTCGGCGTCTCCCTCCACTGGGGGATTGCGACGCCCCGAGAACAGCGCTACCGGGTCCCATCCATCCCCCTCCCACGACCCTTTCTTTTGTCCTGGCTTCTGCACAGCTGCTCATCGCGACGGATAGCGGGACGGGCGAAGCGATAACTTGGGATGGAGAGTGTGTCAAACCTCGCCATAATGACCTGTGGAATAGGTGCCATCGGTTCATTTTCTCTGCTTTATTTCTCCCTTTCTTCTTTTAGAACGAGAGGGAACGACCACAACAAAGTCAAATTAGCTCAAATAAAGACGAGGCAGACAAGGACAGGCGCTTGTTAATGACTTTGTTGTAATGAAACACCAACTAGTCGTACTCAGCAGGGACGGGGGGAGGGTTTTCAACTATACTTTATGTATGCTCGTGGGCTCGTTTGTATGCGTGCGGTCATATATACACATGCAAAATTGAAAAATTGGGGGGGGGGGGGGTTGAACCCCCCTCCCTCAACACAACCAGATCATAGTCGAAGGAAATTTCGGCGATTAGAGTGATGACTGTCAAGCGTCTGTGTTGCCTCGACGCACATCATCCGCACATTGCGTCCTGTGTTTACAGACGCGATATGCTTCAAAAAGAAAAAAAAAGAAGAAGAAAGTAAGAGAAGCGACGTAGTCTTAAAGAAATTTTGTTATTATATCCCATGAGTAAAAAGTCTACAGCACAGTATTTATTGCTTATCATGACATGAATACTGGTAGTGGCGGTGGTGGTGGTGTTGCCACTGGCGGCGTTAGCCTGGCAGACCGACATGAATACCGCTCTCTGTTTTACATGGTGCAGTAACCTCAGAATTTTGGAATAAGAGCGTGACTATTGCCGTCTAAAAGATACGTACTCAAAACGTGCGAATGAAAGATGCGCCCTATAGGCCGCGCAGGGGATGCTTAATCATTTTTTATTCCACGATATAAACGGCCCTGAAACATACATACTGGTAAAGAGGTTGCGGCCTGTGAAATCGGAGGACTAATATATTATTGTTGCGTAAATGTAGAATTCTTATTTTTTTTTCATCAGTCTTTCTCCAAAGACAAAAGGTGTTCGTTTATTACCCATAACTGAAAAGGCCATGCATGTATGTATGTATGTATGTATGTATGTATGTATGTATGTATGTATGTATGTATGTATGTATGTATGTATGTATGTATGTATGTATGTATGTATGTATGTATGTATGTATGTATGTATGTATGTATGTCTTGTCAAAGAGATCACGCTGGAAATCACTTATGTAGTATAACGAAGGTGAAAGAGTACAACGTCGACGTACGTCGTTTTAACTTAGCGGCTCAGGTGTAAGGCTACTAAGGTCGAGGACGCGGGTTCGATTCCCGGCCAGGGCGGCTGCATTTTCGATAATGGCGAAGTGCAAAAACGCGCGTGTTCTTCAGTTAGGTTCACGGTAAAGAAGCTCAGGCGGTCACAGTTAATCAGTAGGGGCGTGTGAATAGTGAAATTTCACCTCGAATCGAATTCAAATCGAATAGTGCCGAATAGTGGCGAAAAATATCGAATATCGAATCGAATATAAAATAGTATATTTACACGAAATGTGTACCGCCAGTTACGGCAAGACAAACGAAAAATCAGGGACTCTGCGGCGTGCCGACAGTTTTATTACGCACTTGTTCGGGAGTGGCTTTTGTTTCAGTTTTCATGGGCGCGCAAGCATGTTGATAGAAGAGCCGCCATTCCACTCAGCAGCGCCACTCCAAACCTCCTAACAGAGGGGGGTACGCTGGCTAGTTTTTTCCCCATGGTGGCGCAATACGGCTCATCTGACAACGGTAATGTTGTGCTTCCTCGCCATAGGTGCTCCGGGCCCAAAAAACTTCGGGCGCCCGTTGACAGCAGTGTTTTAACTGCGTGCCGAAACGATGGAAATTTCTGAACGATTGGCTCAGTGCGGCAGTGGCGACTGCCCGCAATGAACAAATTTTTACATGCAAAGCCAATGATCGAGGGTTTCGCAGGCCAAAGTAAGGACATTTGACGTTGCTTGCGGCATACGCGACCGAACTCGGCAAAAATTGCGTGCCTTCTTTTCGGGAATGAAGATGTGAAGGGCTTGACAGTTTTTTCATGTGTTTTTCTAGGTGTGGAACTGACATAATCTCCTTTAAGATCAGCATGCGCTCGCTTTTGAACCAGGATGTCGGTGACAGTTTTAACGAAAGGCCTACTGTAACGACGTCAGCGTTAGTTTTTGCCACCCCACCCTAACCAAGTTGCACCATTGGCCTTTGTCGCGTTTTAGATATTCGTCTTGTCGGATTATCCGAAACTTCGAATACTAGCTATCCGAAAGTCGAATCGAATTATTCGATTGGATACTATTCGATGCGAATTCGAAACTTGAATATTCGCACACCCCTATTAATCAGTAGTCCCACGGCGTGCACGATAATCACATCAGGGCTTTGGCACGTTAAACTTCAAAAGTTACCTTTGAGATATTAACCTTTCATTTAGGTTAGTGCCGGCGTTTGTGACTGCCCGTACAAAAATATATGTATACAGTCCAGACCCGTAGCCAGGAATTTTTTTCAGGGGAGGGGGGGGCACTTCCTGAAAGCCTTAGCTATTTGAGAAAAACGCCTATTTTCATGATTTCTTTTCGATAAAACACCATGTGTCATCAAATTTTCGGGGGGGGGGGGCTGATACACTCTATAGACTGTCTAAAAATGGGTTTAGACTGTCTGTAGACTGTCTAAATCTATTTTTGTAAGGGTGGAAGACGTTGAGGAGGGCAATGTACCGGTGTTTATATATAGTGCGGTGTGTCATTTATTCTCGCTTTTTGTCCTTCCATTTACGAAACTGAGAA
Organism: Rhipicephalus sanguineus; assembly: GCF_013339695.2. Taxonomy (NCBI): domain Eukaryota; kingdom Metazoa; phylum Arthropoda; class Arachnida; order Ixodida; family Ixodidae; genus Rhipicephalus; species Rhipicephalus sanguineus. Next base: position 143,552,258 of record NC_051176.1, read on the forward strand.
CGGCTGATTTCAAATCCGCCGCTATAGCTCACAATCGTCGAATCCTGACCCTATCTTCTGCCGTTAATTTTCAGCATGATGTATGTGTGGCACAATTTAGGTCATAACGCAATATGGCCAGTATTAAAGGGGCCCTGCAACATTTTTTGAACGTCAGAAAACGCCGCCAAACGGCGGTCGAGGCTCCTGCGAGCATGCGAGCCAAATATTACAGCGCAGCGCGCGGCAAGTAATTTACGATTACGTTTCAAAGTAAGCTGGAAATCGCTCGCTCTTCTCTCGACAAATTATGCCATTGGTGGGTCTGACTGCGTCATAAGCGGGGAGGACACGGCTATTGGCTGATGTTAGCATTCTAGTGCTGCAGAGTTAACGCTATCGCCACAGTGTGCCACCACGCACGGGCGCCGCACTCTATGTGCTAGAACACCGCACTATAGAATTACACTAGCGCGCTCGCATTCACACCGAAAGCGAGCCGACGCGTTAAAAGAAAAAAGAATAGAAAGTGCCCGAGGTCATGAGGCGCTGACGTAGCTTCTGTCCTTTCTGTCATCCTCCCCCGTGTAGCTTTCAGCGAGCTTGTCAGACGAAAAGAGAGAGAAAGCGCTTAAGCGTGCGACAAATTCCGGCAACTCCTCTCGTATGACGAATTCGCAAAAAACATTTCCGGCAATGCACACGTGAGGCATTTAACTCTGATAATGAGGTCATTCAATGATTACCAGCTAAAGTTTTGCAAGGCTCCTTTAAAGATGATAAGGTTCGAGGCCGTTAATCAGCACAACACTCAAACCTGTTGTTTTATAGAAATAATGGAAGAGTCCTGATCAAGATACCCGCCGAATATGTTCTGACATATCCATTGACCTCGGAAAAACGCCCGCGTTTCCCTCTGACGAATTCTTTCATAAATATTCGTGTGGCATGTAAGTTGTATTTACGGTTAAGATGCTTAGAATCGCAAGGTGGCGCTCGTGTGCGTTTTTTGTTTTGATTCCGGTCTGACCATATTAAGCACTGCTGATGCTTCGCTATCAAAACGAACAAAGCATGATATACATTGAATTTAAAGTACTTTTTGTTCCTTCTTGTATGCAGTGAAAACTGACACAGAGCTGCATTATTGCGGTCTTCGTTTGCCTCAGGAAATCAGTTGGGTCGGTGTCAACACAGAAGTAAAACGACATGCTTGAATGCCAAAGCTTGTTGTTCAAAAAAGAAATACGCCGCTAGAACACTCACTGCTACACGAATAAGAATTACTACCGTTAATGTTATAGTGACGCAATAATGTAAAGCTCATTGCTTCCAGCTTTGCAACAATGCCACTTCGGACTCTTTTGTACACTTTCCACGTAGAGCACGTAAAACTATGGAAGAAAGTAATGCTCATTACAGAGCATACAGTTGCTTCCTTGCGGTTTCATTATTTTTTTTTCAAAACGTTGTTAATGTGCGGAACAGATGATGACTCGAAATCGTTTCACATTAATACACCCACAAACTCACTTAGCGGTTCTTCCTACTTTCGCCGGGACGAGAAAGGGGAGGAGCCTCCTTGCTCGCCTGCGCGTATATGTCTCTGGCAGAAGGCGACGGCCGCTGGCAGCGAATCAGCCGCCTCCTTCTCTCGAGTTACTCAATTAAGAACTACGAAAGCTCACTCACTCCACGAGTGCGCCGGCTCCACCTTCCACTGCGCTCGAAGCAGGGGAAGAACGAGGAAAACTCCGGTGAGCAGAAGCAGTGATAGCAAGTTACACAAGAAAGCCGCAGAAAGCAGTCAATAAGCAAGAGGCCACTCAGCAGCTGAGCGAGAGTTATTAAAGAAACAAGGCGGGGAAGCCTCCGTGCTCTCGGTATAGCAGCGAAGCTCTCGCGCCCGCCTTGGATCGGCTTCGTTTGGTCCAGCGCCTCTCTCTTTTGGCTCCGTTTCTCCGGCGGCCTCGCTAGAGCCCCGGTCCTTATCTCGAGGGGAAAGCTCTCAGGGACATTGAAGCTGAGATCTAAGAAAAAAAAGAAGAAGAAACGAAAACAAAACGGAAGCGCGAAGAAGTTGCCGCAGAAAGAGTGGCCCCTACCTGAGTGTGGTGACCGAGAGCGAGCGTCCGTGGCAGTTGGCCCGCTGGTGCTGCTGGCGGCACACGATGGGGCCGGCGGCCATTTGGCCGTGCGCTCTTGCAGCTCTCGTGTTGGTCATCACTCACGCGGGCCACCCTCGAGCCCCGGGCGACTGTTGTCGAGCGAGCCGTAATCCTGGGACGTGACCTTCCCTGGCAGCCGGGCACTGGCAGCAGGCCGTTTATCCGTGGCCAAGACCTGGCTGGTACACTCGAACAACGAGGCAACGCCCGCACGCTACGCGTGTGTCGCGCGAATCCCGCGGCGATCTTTCTCTCTCAGGTTGCACCTCGTGCACAGGCTTTGCGGCGCGTCCCTGTGTCCCCCTTGCACTTTCCGCTCCCTTCCCCCCGGCACGTGAAGATTCGCTTTAAATCTTCTCTAGTGCTCGACACCGCGCTCTGTTGTCGCGGAAGGAGCAAGGTCGTGTGTTCAAGTGCGACATGCTTCAAAGCGCAGTTGTCAAACTGTTTTGCTTTATATTGATTACAAAATTAAAGCGTTTAGTATACTTGTACAGAGCGTATACGATACGTGCACAGCAGGAGGTCACCCACACTATATTATGTCCACGAAATACACGTTAGCTACTTCGTCAAGTTTTTCAGGCGAATGTGTCTTGTGCGAGAAGAACTTTGCTAATTGTTCGTGAGATCAGGCACGCAATATAACAGCATTGGTGTCCTTTCTTGTATCTACGCAAGCGCCCTACAGTGCGTAACGATATGTGTATTTTGGCGCGATGCAAGAAGTAAATTTACTTGATATAGATTGCGCTTGTGGCTTTGTGTGGTTGTGTTTTTACGCGCAGACGATTATGCTATAAAAAGCTCACAGGGTCCCTTATGCATCCGCCTCAGTCGACTCGAAGGCGAAAGCCATCTTCTTCCTTTTCTTCTAAGTCGATGTATTGAACCCCCCCCCCCCTCCGGATTGCCTCCAGGATCGGAGGCATTGCAAGCTTTCAGTCCCTCACATTCTTTTGCACTGCCTCCGGGATCGGCCCACCTTTGACCAAGCAGTGATGTCATGTGATGTCACAGCGACGTCGTGATGACGTCAGAAATTTTTGCGATGTGTGACGTCATCACGTGATGATGATTTTTTTGCATCACACGGGATGACGCCGACGACGTGGGACACCGATGCGGGACGCCGGTCAATTTTCGCGTTTGATGAGACATCTAAGGCTTCCGCCTTAAAATATGCGCAAACTATACCAACAGGAAGCTCTAGTGAATACAGCCGATTTTTTTTTTGTTTCCTTTTAACGTTAACGAGTGTTTAAAAATTGCCTGTTCGATATAACAGTTTGTACTGTGACATACAGCAATAATCTACTCATTGATCTAGATTACTCGAAGAGGCCTACTTTAATTGCTCAAGAGATTAAGATCAACAGCCGACTGAATGTGAGGCTTAGTTTATTTGTCACCGCTCAAGAAACTGTTCTTATACTGGCACTTTGTCCTAAACAACTAACACTTCAGCTTGGTTTGGTCTGGCCATGTCATATCGATGGTATATAGGTAGTTTGATAATAAGGTTTGTGTAGCTGAAACGACTTGCCTGGTAACGTGGGGAAGAAAAGTTTCTAATTAGTATCTGGAAGAACAAAGTGGGCGTCCTATCTACCGCTTTCGTTAGTCGTGCTTCTGCAAGAAAAGAACGTCAGTACATTGCCCGACTAACCGAAGACGAACACTAACCGCCATTTTTTTTTTGCCTTTGTTTCAAACTAAAACACCTAAACACGCTTCGAAGAGCACGAGCAAGAGGCGCGTCTTGCGCGATTACTTACATATCTGCTATTTTATTAGGATGCGTACTCTCGATTTAGTTGCACATATATAACGTCTCGTATTTAACTTTCTTTGAAATACGCTATAACTCTGTTATTCCGAATCAGCGGAAGACAAGGATAAATACCATTGTATATCAAAGTTCGTGATCAAAATCAGCGCTTTACTTTATTTCAACTGCGGGCATTTTTTTAATACGCAAGCGTAAACGTCACTAAAGTTCGCGCACCTGCTCTCGCAGCGCTGTTCGCCAGATTTACATTTTATGCTTCAAGTTCCATTCTGCAAAACGTTTTCTTTTAATATTCTTCATTTCTTTTTTGTCTTCTCTGTATTGGCCAACAAATTTCAATGAGTGAGTTGTATTTTTATTGAGATACTAAAAGAAGGTGGATACTTTCCGATGTTTGTTTTGCGTTCCTGAACAACTTGTCTCGCGCATTCCTAATAATATAACAACTTTACTGCGACATCATTTTCCTTGTTCCCCTACTGCAAGCGTGCTCCGTCGCATGACGAGTAATTTTGCGACAGAGCCAGCTTGCAGTTACAGTGGATGGTCGGATCAGTGGGGCTGGGCTGAGAGCACGGTGGTGCTGTGAGCAACAAGAGGCAAATGCGATTGAAGTAAAAAATAACAGTCGCAAAGCTGCAAAGAGACTGAAAGGAGCGTGCAGGCGCAAGGTGAAGGTACCTTCTTGTGCCTACTTTCTTATGTTACATTCAGGAAAATATAAAACCCATTTTTAAACAGCGAATTAAGCACGGCATGAAAACGTAGCTGCTCCGCAAAGAACTATCATCACCATGAACGGGTATGTGCCACAGAGGCTGGGCAAATCCCACTACTCACCGCTCCGGCGTGGCCTGTAATAACCCTGATGGGTGAGAGAATGAGTACACAGAGAGAGAAAGATAGAGAGAGAAAGCTTTGAAGATAAAATAAGCTTCGGCGATCTCACGTATAGTACGTTCTTTGTGCCGTGCAGAACTATTTTAACTCACAAAGCTGGAGATAGTTGTGTTGCCACGCCATCTGTGGCGTTGCACGAGGCGGAGATTGCGTATCTTGATGCGCACATGTAGTTCCTGTCGGCTGTTTAATCTTGCACACGAGGTTTTTTTGCTTCTCATATTCTGCGTTTTTTCAATAAATTTTCAGTTGTTAGTATACACTTGTGTTGTTCGTTTCTTCCTTTGTCTACGTTTTTCGCGCAGTTTTCCACATAAAAATAATGTCGTAATACGTTAATTTATATGTGCTATAGTAATCATTTCTAATTATTTTTGTAAGTAAATATCCATTTATTCTGAAGCCATTCATGTTTTGTTTTTGAACAAATAGAATGAAATTTCAGGCTAGAAATACAGTGAAATTTTTTTGGTTATGTTCATGTTGAGGAAAGAAAAATTATATTTTTGACGTGGGTCGCGGGAAGCGGCACGTCGAACGACTCGTCAAATATGGTAGTGCTTTCAGCAAAGCGATCATGTGCAACAGTGCGCTGAAAAATGAGGTTAAAAGAAGACAAACTTATTATGCAAGAGGTTCAATTCATCCAAAGGTCAACGTATCTTGCTCTTTCTTAGCCCCTAGTCGATTAAAATAGCAAGAACAAGTGGTGTACAAAATTGTGTGCATAGCGTCTCAAAGGGTTAAAACAATGTGCATGACCGGTCTAGTGCATAGTCTAGCGGGAAACAAATAAGTACAGGGGACGACGCATCGAAAGAAGAAAGAGAGGCAAGATTCGCGCCCGATTGTTCCCTCTTTTAGTTCGTCGTGCGCCGTTATTACTACTATTTTTTGACAGTTTCTGCGCAGAATTAAAGCTGAGTTCCGTTTTCGACCTTTGCCGTTTTATAAAGGGTGACGTATTATGTTGAGCAGGTGCGCAGTTTCGCGAAATTATACCATGTGCTCAATGAGGGTTTCCATTAGTAATAATTGGCCTAGTTATTTTAGTTTACAAAAGTTAATCCGGACAAAAAAAACTGAAAACAGATACGCGTTTGGCAGAAAATGCACACAAAACTGCTGTAAAGATATTACGTTAAGCTTCTTAATGTGTTAACTTTGTGCCCTTACACAAACACAACAAAAATAAAACAAAAGCTATATGCTCCACAGCGACTCATTGGCGGTGTCCAGCTGCGGGCCGTATGGCCACAGGTTCCATTTTCAGCCGCGGCGGTCGCGCTGAGGTGGATATGGACGGCAAATGCAATCGTGTACCGTGCCTCGGGTGCATACAAACGAACCCCGAGTGATCAAACCCATCCAAAGTTGTAAAACTAAGGCGTCCGCTGTGCAGATTTAGGACGTTAGACTACATAGTCAGCGCATGTGTTCGAAGCCAATTTCGCGCGCGCACTCACCGGTAAAGAAAGTTCGACTAATGTACACGGGGAATCGTGATTAAAAGAACTGCGTACTAATTATGAGCTCACTTGTGGTATGAAAGGCTCGAAATTTTTATTCGCAGGACGTTTCCTTTTTTCCATCACTGACATGACAAAATGACTCACTTTACTAGCTTCTGTTGGTGTCAAAGCGTCGCACAATGGCTGAAAGGCTTCCAGCGCAGTCACAGTTGATTTACCCGCTACCAGATGCGTTAATTCGCGTATGAGTCGCCCTCCTTTTCAACGGGGTAGGAACAACGGTAGTCGTTTGGCCCGAGGAAAGTAACGTATATATAAGGTGACAGACATTACAGCGTCACAAGCAATTAAGGAAAGCTGCGGGGCGCATTCGTTTCGTCAGAACGCAGGGAAACTTGCCTACAGCTTCATTAACATAAATGTGACAATATTTCACTCGCTGCGTTTATTTAGTCACCGTCCTCCCATGCGCCCTCTTCCCGTTCCTTCTTCGAGACATACAACAGAAAGTGCGCCGTGCCAATGCCAGCGGGGTAAACAAACAAAGGCGGCCCTCAAGAGGAAATTGTTTAGCCCTCAGCGTCGCCGCGGACTCCCGGGACAAGCGCGGGATTCGAAGACGCCGTTAGAGAAGGCGGCGAGCGACAATCTCGGACGCCCGCATTCATTTCGGGACACAGGGTCGACAATTAACGGCCGCGGAGTCTGGTAACGAAGTTGGACTACACGCCGTAAACTACGATGAAGGGGTTGCTCTGCTCTGACTCGAGGAGAAAGGTTAGGGGCGCTATGGGACAGCTGAGCCGAGCTCTATATTGGCGCGAAGGCGCTCATTCGATGCAGCTGGCGTCACGGGCAGAAAGGAGAAGGCGTTCCGATCAATTAGCCCTAACTGCCTAATTTCCTTGCCTCCGTGGGCCGCATTTCCTCTGGGGCTTACACAGTCAGCGCTGCACAGGTTCAGGGCAAGGAGGAGGAGGAGGACCGGTGGACGACTTTATGCGCGTCGATTTCGCCTACCGAGTGCAAAGCCTTGTACGCCCTCGCGTCCGACAGGCCGACGAGGGAACGCGTCGGATCGATGTCCTTTTGTTGTTTCCCGTATATGCCTCGCGTGCAGAGAGGCGTCTGCGGTGGTCCATCTTTTATTTACCGGCCGCGCAAGGAATGTGCTCGCTCGCCCGCCGAGCTACACGACGCGCGTCCATAGCTCACAGCAGTCCCGCGCCGCAGGAATGTCGCGGACTGTTGACGGTGCTCTTCTCGGCTGTGCGTCGCCGTCAGCGGATGCGCTCTTTCTCCGCCCGGCCACATTGTGTATAATGTAAACGATCCCCGGGGATCCGCTACAAGATTTATGGGCCCCCCGGCTCTAAGCAGCGCCCATCTCCATTCGAAATGCCGCGAGCGTCGCCGCTCCGAGTCCCGTTCGCCACTCCTCGGTCACTTTTGTGACGGTTCTGCCGGCAGCCCTGACGGGTGTACGATGCGAGCGTGCGGGCATCTGCGCCTGGTCATCAACAACGAGAGGCGGCGTGAGATCGTTGTACGTCGTCTCTTGTATCGGGCATGGGGTGGTGCGGCCGGGGAATAGGAAAGAGAAAAATGAAACTTTGGCCATGTTTTCGCATCGACATCTCTTCTTTGTTCATTTCGTGCTACAATGCTTTGAATTGTCAACTTAGGGGACACTCATCATTTTGCGATGTGTGTGGGTTTGTGGGTTGCTGCCGATAAATGATCCGCGCAAGCTATTCGTCAACAAAAAGGCACAATAACACAATATTTATTTATTTATTTATTTATTTATTTATTTATTTATTTATTTATTTATTTATTTATTTATTTATTTATTTATTTATTCAGTACCTGCATCGCCATTTGCAGGCATTACAGCAGGGGGGGGGGGGGTATGTACATTACCAGATCAAGTGTCATTCCTTTCTACACTCAAAACGTGGTAAAAGTCGTTATTACATTGAATTTCTGCAAGACTTGAAGGAACAGCATTCCACTCGCCTGTGGTCGAACAAAAATTGAATAACGCAAAGTCTCACCTTTAAAAGGAAATTCACGAACTTTCAAGGCATGGTCCCTTCTACGCGAGATATATGATGGTAATGTAATATATTTCTCTCTGTCCATTCCTGTGTTTGAATGATAAATACTGTGAAAAAAAACAACATGGCTGATACCTCTGTCATAGGAATCGATATAACACGAAAGTGAAACGTGTCTTCACAGACGTAGTTGAGCGTTTCTTGGGCATTTTTTCGCACCAACGGCGAAGGAATGAGTTCTACAGCAACAAATTGCAATGTCACGCAAAGAACGGCAAGCAGCTCGAAACTTGCAACGCGCTGCTCAAGCAGAAAGGACGCACGGAACGAACATACACAGGATGAGCGCGAACTGTCACAGTTGTAAGTTATTTTTGTGTGAGCAGCGCGCTCCCTTCGCAAAAGCGGCCGCTGTAGTGAGCGAAGTGACCTTCGTGCTCTCAACGCAAACTTGCGCTGACAGCACAAGACGTACAAACCACCGCCATCAAGAGTTAAGCGCGCGCACGAGCGACCACGCCCTGTAAAGGCGCGCACTCATCGCGACGCGTGAGGCGTCGACCTTTAAAGCGCGGTCTTCGAGCCTTTCGCGCCATCTCGCTAGTGATAACGAAAACACGTTCATGTATCACCGATCTCCGAGTACCGCCACCGGCAAATGGCGTCTCTAATTAGCTCGCCGTTAGCACGGCGAAGAACGTACCGTCTGTGGCCTAATTGTTTCGCGCCGCGCGCTACGGAGCGAGGGGTCTTAAGTTCGACTCCCGGTGACGGAACTCTTTATTCTAGTTTTTTTTTCGTTGCCATCTGTTAGTCTTTATATTATACAATGTCATATCCGTGACGGAAATACGTCAGTGGAGCCGTGGTGGACCCGGCATAAAACACTTTTGTGTTAAAAATTTGAATCTCAACTCCTATTTACTCAACTTCAGCATTAGCCTACTATGAGCTTTATGATGGCTCACGTTTACACTCACGACAACTCACACACACTTCAAAGCACTAGCGCTCATACGCCATCTCAATATTTATTGACCAGAGGCGTGAGTTACGGAGGGGAGCGAGGGGAGGGGGGTTTGATTTCCCTCTGGCAAAATCTTTCATGGGAAGGCGTTGATAAAATATCCCGTGAGAGTCATCTATTTCGATAAAAATGTCCTTACTGCATTGTAAACATTGATAACTCGTATTTGAAGGTATGAGATGAAAACGCGCCTAGTAGAACACCAGTTATATGAGATATTGATGTTAAAGACCACTGACACTATATGGTCGAAAAAGTACATTATACGCTAATGAACTCATGAGTGGACTGGCTCAGACTCACTCAGACTCAGATCGATCCGTGAGTTTGAGTCGCAGTGAGTTCGAGCGAGCAATATTTGGTGAGTTTGAGTCTGAGGTGAGTCCGAATGAGGAAAAGTTTGGTGAGTCTGAGCCCGAGTGTGTTCCAAAGGCAAAAATACTTCATGAGTGAATCTGAGCGAGCCCCACATTCTTTGCCGACCTATGGTCGCAGGGCCTTTCGTCTGTCCTTAAAGTCCTGCCAATGAAGTGCGCGCTTACGTTCGGTGATAATGAGGTTTTTGCCGTAATTCCGCAAAACAAATCGAACAGCCCTATTCTGACATTTTTCTAGTAAGTCAACTGACTGACGAGTATGAGGATCCCAGGTGACACACGCGTGCTCAAGTACCGAACGTGCGTGAGTGAAATACAGCCGTTCTTTCAAATTACTAGGCAATTGTCCAAAATTTCGACGTAGGAAGCCTAATTTTCGTACTGCCTTTCTTATTTCCTTTCGAAATGTTTAAACAACGCATTTACAAGGTGATGTCTAAACATTAGGGAACTGTCGCTAAACGTTTCGAAATGTTTAAACAATTGTAAAGGCGTTTATTGGCCGACACTCGGTGGCGATTCGCAATGGCGACAATCAAGACGGAGCTACGGCGTCCCCCATAATCATACTGCGTTTTTGGGACGTTAAACGCCAACAATTATTAAATATTTCTTTCTCTCTCTCTGTACTCGTTCTCTCACGCATCAGAGTTATTGCATCCGACGCCGGACAAATCGGCGCACCTGTTCTGGGAGCGAAGCAGAAGATGAAGAAGAGGACGAAAAGAGCGCGTGCCCGTTCATGGTGATGATAGCTTTCTGTTCACTCTGCACGGACTAACGGTCGCATTAAAGAGCTCCGATGTTAAAAATTATCTATTTACAAATAATTAAATAAGTAAATAAATAAACATGACATAACATAAATATGTAACAGAAAGCTCATTCCTTGCACACCTATATTCAGTACGCCTATTTCCGGCGCCCACCGTCCTGCTTGCGAGGAGAATGTTACTTTTAGTGTAAGGCTGCAAGACACGTTTCATCTATTTATTTGATTACATCCGAGAAACATGTATTACCGACTTTGTGTTTACAGTTATTAATCTAACTGACCAAGCAATCGTCAGCAAATAGCACTATATGTTGTGCAGTGCTAAATACTGATGCCTGTTGATAGGTTCTCTATATACAGTTTTTTTTATATACTGGGTGTTTCAAGAAATGTGTCCAAAATTCTCAAAAATCAGGGAAATACGATATTTCTTCAATGCTTTCACAATTACTTCTTCTGTAGTCGCAGACATCTTAGGATGGTTAAAGACATCATTTGGGACAGTAATTAGGAAAGTTAAAATAATTAACTTTTTAATTAGTGGAGTTCGGCGGTTATGTCAAATTGGAGAATGAAAGTTTTTCGTGCGAAGAACCCATCGCAGTTTTGAGATATAGAAGAAGCGGTCTCTAGTAATTATTGTGGCGTAACTAAATTCAACCAAATTCAACGGCGAAACCTAAACCGAAGCAGCGATTAGTGCAACAAGTAGACGACGAGAACGACATCACTGTTCCAGACAATGATTACAGAGGTGTAGTTCTTCCGCGTTCGTTAACGTATGTGCGTCAGGTGCGCTATAATTGCAAGCGCAGCCCGCACACCCACACAGCGAAGTCGTTTGATGGTTGCTATAAGGACGCTCACTCATTCTGGGCTCCTCAGAAGAATATGGCAGTTGCGCTCTTCCGCGCCTCGGTTTCAGGTTCCTCCTTGAATGAGGGTGAATTTCATTACTTCGCAATTATTACTAGAGGCGGCTTTCTCGAAATCTCAAAGCTGCAATGGGTTCTTCGTATGAAGGACTTCAATTCTCCCATTCGACACAACCGCCTAACTCCACTAATTAAAAGGTTAATTAACTGAACTTTCTCAATTACTCAATTCCTCAATTACAGACTAGCGTGTCTAACATAGACCACGTAGGGTCCAAATTTCTAAGCGAAACTAACCCGCAGTACATACAATATACATCTTAGCATAACGGACAAGACATAAGAGTAAAAACAACATATTCAACAATCACACATATGTGCCCACACGATGATGTTAAAAAAATTAAGAGCAACCGTTGCATAGCATAACCAAGACAAAAATAGTCAACACGCACATAAATATACACTGTGCCGTTAAAAAAAAAGAAACTTAAATGCGCCAGTAACGGCCAAGAATGCCACTCTCTTTAAGAAAATTTTTGAATGCTTTTAAAGCACACTTCTGTAAACCTCTTGTTGGTCACGGGCTCAAAAATTTCCTTAAACTTAGTGGTCTGTGGTCTAATGTCATTAACGATGATTTAAGTCGGCGTCTTGGTGCGTCGTGCTGTGGGCATTCTAGAAGGAGGTGATATATGTCTTCATCTATGAATCCACAATCACATTCAGGAGTTTCAGCGCGGCCAATTTTGTGTAAAAAATGCTTGGTGTAGGCAGTTCCTAGCCTTAATCGGTGAATAAGGATTTCCACACATCTGTCTAAAGATAACGGAATTTCAAATTCAATAAATGGATCTATATGATATGAATCACAGCTTTTAGAATTTTGGTCGAACCACGTATTTCTACACATATTGAAAGATTTTGCCTTTAAAATGCTGCGCAATTCATTTTTCGATATTGGAATAGAAACGATATCATTTTTGCGATGTGCTTGTCGTGCTGCTTCATCAGTTGCTGTGTTGCCAGGAACGTTGCAATGTCCCGATATCCACTGGAGCATTATTTCATGATGATTTTGATTTGCCTTGGTGAGCTCTTTAAGTGTCTCGTAGATCAGACTATTATTTATTATGTTCGTTTTTGTGCTACAGAATGATGTTGGTGCCGCCTACGAATCACTGAAAATTACCCATTTCTGAGCATCTCTTACAGAGCTGATAAATTTTATAGCATCGAGAATAGCGAATAGTTGAGCTGTTGTAGACGATGTCACGCGAGATAACTTAAATGAATCTTGTACATTGAGGTGCGGTACAATAAATGCTGAAGTTGAAGATGTTGGTACGCTGGAGCCATCTGTATAGACATGTATGTAGTCCGGATATTGCATATATCTCTGGTAAAGCGCTAGTTGTTGGGCGGCTCGAATGAACATGTCATTTTTTTCATTATACCGTCCACTGACACTTCGACCTTTGGTAGCGTAAGCAGCCATGGAGGATAATCGACGTCTGGATTAAAAAATTCATCCCTTGGCAACATACTGGCTTTTTCCTTAATTTCTTTATGAACACAGCTTCTACTCCTTTGTAATATCTCCAGAAACAATGGGTAGTTTTTATGTTGCGTCTGAAGGCGACAAAAATGCCGATATGTTTGTATACTTCTCATGACTGTAAAGGGAGATTGGCGAGTCTCTGCTATTACAAGGCAACTGGAAGTCGCTCGTGGAACTCCTAGACATATGCGTAATCCCTTAGCTAAAAGTCTTTGAAGTCTCTGTTCCGACGTGGGTGAAAGGCCGTGTAAGATTGCCGCAGAGTACGCAATTCTTTGTCTTATTAAAGCATTGTGAACAATGAGAGGGACGACACTGATCCACCCCATGACGTACCAGCAATTCTCTGAAGTATATTCACTATTTCATTAACATCGCTTTTGAGTTTTTTTATGTGTTGTGTCTTGGATAGCTGCCGATCCTGTACTATTCCAAGAAATCGATGCTGTGTCACAATCAATAAAGGTCGTCCTTCCAGACTAAGATTGAAATTCTTTAACTTCCTACGGCTGAAGGCCAACGCAGCTGTCTTCGCGTGCGACAGAACCATCCCTCTCCCTATTAAAAAGTTGTTGTTGGTGTTTATGCCCTCTTGTAGTGCCGTCTTAATTAAGTGAACATTAGTTCCAGTTGTCCAAATGCACACAGCATCTGCATACAGCGAGAATCGTAACTGAGATGGCATTCGTCTTGCTAAATCAGCCATGACGCATTTGAATAGAAAAGGGCGAAGCACACTTCCCTCTGGCACTCCCTGCTTGACATCGTGTGCTGCACTCTTTCCTTCACCCGTCTGGACAAATATTTTGCGACCTGATAAAAATTCAGAAATTTATCGCAAGGACCTGCCAGACATTCCGAGTTCCAACATACTTAGTAGAACATGTACGTCACTGACGGTGTCGAGTGTCCTCTTTATGTCCAAGAATACTGCGATAATCGCGGAGATACTGAAATCTAATTTTGTATCGCATTCAGAAAACATCACGCTAAAGTACTTCCCGCCGGCGACATCATTCCCAATTACTCTTTGTGCGTTTCAAATTTGGGGCGCGAAAGGCGATGAAAGATGCGGAGCACTTTGCGACTTTCATTATTTGAAGTTCGCTGTAGGGAGCACAAGTCTAGAGTTGAGGAAGTTGTGTATTGCACGCGTGAGCGAAATGAAAGCGTGGTTGAGTTTACAGGCCTCGTTCGCTGCTGTTTGAAATCGGACATGCAGCGTCACTGCGGCTGCTGCTGGCAAAATGTTCCTGTTCCCTCCGCACAGCCGCGCTTGGCCGCAGCATGTTGGCAATGACCTTTAGCAGCGCAAGCGTGTGTACGCGGCGAAAAAAAAGTCGACTTCTATCTGCTCTTGCGAGTTCACATGTCATAACACCTACAAGAACACGGCCGGGAAACTGCCGAAGGCGCAATTTTATCATTTTCCATGGAAATCGTACGAGGCTGATCGGCGAAAGCATTGGAACGCAGCCGTTCGGCGCGCCCGATAAGCAAACGCGTCCAGTCTTCGCACGGTTTCTTTCGCTTTCTATCTAAGTCACTGGCGTAACCAGCGGGATTCAATCCCCCCTCCACCCCCCCGAATTTCTAAAAATTTTGCATGTGTATGTATACAGGCATACACAAACGCACGGACGAACATACATAAAGTATGGTTGAACCCCCACCGAGAAAAAAAGATTATGGCTACGCTTGCTCCAGGTAATATTGACACATTGTTGGTTTCCTTGTTCCTTTTACTGTTAGCCCGAACGGTGGTTTGTGACAACCATTGCGAGGCAAAAGAGTCCTCTGCAGTGTCCGACGGCTGTGCACGACTGTCGGACTGAGGGGCCTCAGGATCGGCTTTATGATCGGAGTACCTACACGAAAAACACAGTTGCACATGTTCGAAAATATAATTTAGCAAAGTGCTCGACGTACTAACAGCGCTAGAAAAGTAAGAGACGGGCACTTCATGCGGTCTCTATCTTTTTATCGTTGCTAATACGTCATTTCAACCATCCCAGCTTTCTGCTAATGCGCGCCGGTCATGACAAGCGACGCGCGACGCTGCCGATAAAAAGTATTTTTTGATCGTATGGCACGAAAAAAGTTTACTCGCTTCTAAACGCGCGTCGTACTCCACGCTCTTTATTTGCGCGACGCATTTTCCGAATATTTCCGACGGACCGACGACGCTGTGTCTCACGCAGAAAACGTGATTAGCGGCATACAATTTGCCACGCCGAAGCGAACTACTTCGTTTGGAGTATTCCTGAACGTTTGCTATTCGTCCGTAGCCGCAGAAAAGCAAGCGGGACTCGTTTTGCGTTGCCATTTTCACACATCGACGTCCGCCGCACACAACTTCGAGCTACGCGCCGAGAAGGGAACAGGGACAAAATGCGCTAAGTTGCCGCATTGGCGGTGCGCACTCGGACAGCGGTGGCGCCATCAACTGAGCGCACGAGGCCTATATGCTAACGGGATGTTCTGTAAAAATTAAGAACTAATCACATCGGACGAGCCACACGTCGTGGGACACGATTCAATGTGAAGATTGAGGTCGCCAACAACGATAGGTTCCCGAGTCCAGCTTCTGTCTAAGTGGTCACAGAAATCTAACAAAAAGACTTGATCAGGACCAGGTTGCCCGTGAACGCCGGAAACAGGATTCGGTTGCCCGGGACAGCAATTTTACAAAATGTACTTGCATGTCCACTGTTGAAGGCGGGTAATTTATTAGACGATAAGGCATTCATGAGAAGAGCTGCAGTTTCCACAACTCGTGTAGCGCGGTCGTTTCGACGTTTCCGAGATAACTGCAACGTGGGTATAGTGAACTAGAACATAAACGTGGGGAATCGTGCGATAGCAGTACCTATTCGAATCGCTATTTTTAGTTACGCTGTCCTTGTGCAGTAAAACAATGAAGGCGAAAAAAGAAAAAACAAAGTTTAGTTCAATTATCTTCGCAGTGCGAGTCGTTCGTTGTGCCAGCTTTATCGCTCTACTCGTCTCCTTTCTCTCTACCGCCTGTCCTTTGCAAAGAAACTCTGACCTCAAATAAAGAAATAAAAAAAGAAGTAAACTGCATGCGTCATTGAAAACCCACCTCCCGTTCAGACGACAACTGGAGAACCTTACACTTGAAAAAGCGTTGCAAAATGGTGCAGCTGGTCCTTCAACCAGGCCGGATCCTACTTCAGCATCCTATTGACAAGTTCGAACAAGGCAGTATAGCATAAAGGAAGAAGATGAAACGTAAAACAGCCATCACTTAGTCGTTAGTATTGTTTTTTCTATTACTTTTTTTGTTCGTGCACATTCTTCATTAACCACGGTGTGACCAATGTTCCTCGGTTACCCGCCGCGGTGGTCTAGTGGTTAAGGTGCTCGACTGCTGACACGCAGGCCGCGGGATCGAATCCCGGCCGCGGCGGCCGCATTTTCGATGGAGGCGATAATGACAGAGGCCCGTGTACTTAGATTTAGGTGGACGTTGAAGAACCTCAGGTGGTCGAAATTTGCGGAGCCCTCCACTACGGCGTCTCATAATCATATGGTGGTTTTGGGACGTTAACCCCCTATAATTATTAATGCTCCTCGGTTATGACCCCGTTTTTGAGGCAACAACAACTAGAAACGTTTCTTGCACTTACTCGTGGTGTGGCATCTTTCATTGCTAGCGCTACAAATTTCAATCGCGCTCAATTGCCAGAATGTGCCACAGGCTTTTTTCTATCAATCGCGTCCTGCATGTTTTGGTCGAACTTTAGCGCCGTAATTGCGTTCGTAAGATGGTCACGACGGCGCCAAATATAACCAAGTGCGAATCGCATCGTAAGTAGGTCGTGTGCGGTTACCACCTAAGTCGGTGGCGATGACGCTGATTACAAAAAGTAAGGAGGAAGTGGAATCACTAAACACCGGAAGAGAACGTTATCGTGCCGGTAGATTTTGTTTTTTGGTCACGCTGAAAGAAGTATTTGATCTTTACATCGGAGGGACCTGCCGGACCAGTCAGGAAATTGACTCGTACAGAGTGCAATGAAAGCTTTCACGACCCGTCTCCATCACTGTTATAATTATCTCGCTTCGAGCGCTGCAGTTTCTGAGGGCACGATTCGGTAAGCTTGTTCGCAGTGAGGCCGTACATAAAGGCTTTGATAATTAGAGCGAGGGCGTTTTCATTCATTCCACGCGCCAAAGGCGCCATCGAAAAGCAATTATCCCGGCACCTTTCAAAACATTGTACTTCACACGTTGAATGGAACCCAAAGGTCGCTACATGGCCTCGCAAATGCAGAGAAGGAAGGGTGCTTGATGAGGACTTTGGAATTGCCGAAAAACAACGCAAATCCGAAGATAAAAAAAAATGAATAAAAAGAATGCTTTTTCTTTTGCAGAAATTAGCACAAGTACACGGAAGAGTTCTGGTAACCGAAACTGCGTGCCAAACGAGAGCGAGCACAGTGGAGGCGGGCGCTCCGTTTGACGCAGCCCGGCGGAATGATCAAAGACATCGAGCTTCTCGAGCAGGGTCGCTCAGCTGCCATTCGGTACAGTAAGTTTGTAAGAAAACCGGCCAATCTCTCCCAAAGCGTTTTGCCCTAATCCAATTCCGCCAGTCGGAGTAAGAGAATCTAAGGCTTCGACCGCGAGCGCCCAAGTCGGCCCGAAATTCTGTTAACTCTCATAATACCCGCTTCCCGATGGGCTCGGACGGAGCGCGCTAGGACCGAGGCGAACATAGTGCCCGTAA
This sequence comes from Rhipicephalus sanguineus, assembly GCF_013339695.2. Lineage (NCBI taxonomy): Eukaryota > Metazoa > Arthropoda > Arachnida > Ixodida > Ixodidae > Rhipicephalus > Rhipicephalus sanguineus. The sequence goes on from NC_051176.1 coordinate 143,569,997, forward strand.
CCACTGTCGAGTGCGGCACACACACACACATGGCCGCCGAGCCATGCCATGTGTGTACACAGAACAGTAAAATAGACGCGCGTGCGAAGCAATTTATTGATGTTTCGCTTGGGGTCCGGGCTTCATCAGAAAAGAAGTCAACAGACAAAGAACAAGAACGTACGCTATGCTCGAGTGCTGCGTGTAAAATCAGAAAGCACCGGGACAACAACTTGTCCAAACAAAAAATAGAAGAGCCGGCTAACAAGTATATTATTCACTCGTGCTCCTTGGATGCAACGACTGGTTCGTAATAAGGTTGTCTCTGCGTACTAATCTAATACATTTTCCCGTTCGTTTGTTTTTTTCAAGAGTTTATAATCATATGCTTAATGCATGAACGACGCAGAATGGCAGCCGACAAAGGGGGTCTCAGAGCTGCTCCCATTGGAAATATTGCAGACACCGAGCGAAACATCCACCGAGGCTGACACGGCCACGCGCTCACAAGGCCACCGACAAAGCAGCAACAGCGCTATAAGCAACACGTGCAGAATGGGATGTCCCTTGCGGTCGACGACACTGGATAGTGCTAACGCTAAAAGCGAGGCCGTCAGGCAACGTGAACCACGAGATGATTCCTCTGTGCAACATTAAAGCGCGAATCAACGAGCCGTTTTTTTAGCGAGATATGGGCCATTTCGGTGGTCGGGAGCCGTTGGAGATTTTTGCTTTACGCCACAGATTGAAACATGTGAAAACCATCACAGCTGAAAGCAAGCGTTCTTTGCCGTATGTGTATCAGGCTGTGGTGGCGTTGGAGTGTAGGTGGTGAGAATGTGGGCAAGAAAGGGCTCCCAACAAAATAACTAAAGCGAAGTCTCTCCCTCTTCTAATATATATATATATATATATATATATATATATATATATATATATATATATATATATATATATATATATATATTCGGTTATTCAAATTTTGTTAGTAAAAGTTTTCATTGGCGGGTTTACTTTAGTACAAGCCTACCTCACTTTCTACATAATCACCGTGAACAGCTAAGCACTTTTCGTACCGCTGCACCATTTTGTTTAGTCTCTCTGCAGAGAAGTTCGCCGCCTTGGGAATTCACTGCTTTTTAAGTTGGTCGGTTAGCAATTTTGGTACCTCGCTTGCACACACTATGTGAAATCCGAGATTTTCAGTTACAATCATGTAAATCGTAGTGCGGTCAAGAAAAGGCAATTTATCCGACAGACCACTAAATGTCAGTCGTCGATGTAACCGCGATTCGTTGTGTCCTTGTTGAACATTTTCATTGGTCTTGACGCTGGGCCCGCCACTCCCCACTTCGTCGTGCACATCGTGCGGTCACTTGCGAAACCTCGACACCATTTTCTGACCTTTCCTTCACCCATCACTGTAGGTCCATAAACTAGGCACAACTTCCCAACAGTTTCAGAAGCTGATGGTCCTTTTGCATTCAAAATCTAATTACAGCTCGCACATTGCAACAGACGGGAGCAACGATTTTCGCGGACATTCTCGTCTCCATTCCTCGCCGAGCAGGGAACTACGGAGCTAGAAAAATGACTTCAGTACCTTCGCGAAGAATTAACGGATGGCGCTGCACAAATAAATATTTGTTCTGACGTGTAAATATTGAAATATTAGCAAACGGCCCTTATCTCTTGAATTACCGTATATATACACACGTCTGGGTACTCTCATGATCGCCTCCTTAACTTGGTGTAGACCAAAATTGGCATGGGAGGGTAAGAGAATTTGACGAATATGACTCTCGGGTCATGACATGAATAACGCTGAAATTATGTCGCGTACGTCGTCAAGCATTTCCTCCAGATATGTTTGGCACATACCCGTTTACCACAGGCCCCGGTGTACGGGTATGCGCCAGAGGTAATAGACAGTTTATATCTACCCAGGAGCGGCGAGAGCAGACATTGGTAATTTAAATGCGAGAGCGTTAAGAAAAACCGACATCGGCAACGTTGACCCAACGAATGCAAAGAAAAAAAATTAGGATCCCAGTAGGAATCGAACCCAAAATTTCTGCGTGGCAACCATGTATTCTACCACAGAGCCACGACAGGTGTATGAACGGGTTTGGAAAAAGAGCCTATGCAGGCGTAATGGCGGTGCTACGTGAATTGTGGTTGTGGTGCTGACTATCTAATTTTACAAGAAAGCAATAAACACCACATATGTACTCCTACGATACAGGCGTCATATCAGATTAACTTCTGTGGCTCCAGTGTTGACTCCGCTTCTACAGGAGTCTAATAAAGATTACATTTGTATTCCTACGATTCAGCAAGCTATATTTAAACATTGCACGACCCCGAAGGAATATATTAACGAAAAGTACAATGATATTCACATGATTGCTCCTCAAAGTGCACTTAGTTTCAATAATACTGACGTATGCACTCTAACGTGAGGGCTGACGTTACGTCGCACCATAAGTTACCCTTTAAACGCCAGTGTTGTCGACGTGCCTGGTAAGCCCACGATGTGTACACAGCTACTACATTTACAAAAACGCGTTGATTCACCTGGTAATGCTTGGCAAAAAGCCATAAAATACAGCATAGAGGTATTCGCTGACTGCTTCGCATGAAACCGATTCTCAGAACGCATGGGATCTGCAGAATTTTTTTTCACGTTATTTATGTCATGACCAGGGATTCATATTTGTTAAACCCTCTTATCCTTCCGGGCCAATTTCGGTCTACACCAAGTTAAGGAGGCGATGAGATAGATAGATAGATAGATAGATAGATAGATAGATAGATAGATAGATAGATAGATAGATAGATAGATAGATAGATAGATAGATAGATAGATAGATAGATAGATAGATAGATAGATAGATAGATAGATAACCGGGTTAATTCCGCCGGTTCATTAAGGTCTTTCTCAATTACTGGTTACGTCTGTTCAGAAATATTATTTGAGGTTTATCGCCGGTGTGTTCCCTTCTTCATTTTTAGTGGACCAGTGGTTAGCAGTAGGGCTTAATTGTCCAATTTCTGTGGCACATACGCGTTGATGATGATGATAGTTATTTGCGTACATAGGAGAGAGTAAACTTTAATAGCACACATAAGAGCTCATTCTCTCCTACGTACGCATCGCCAGACTTTTGTTTGGCCTAGTTATATAAAGCAGTGGTTTATAAAAACAAAAGTTTTTGGAGGCGTCTTTTGACCTGTTCCCAGTTCCAGGTCCTGCTCCAGGAACTGCAGTAACATTCCCCCCCCCCTCCCTCCCCCCGGTTGGTCACACGAAGGGGTCCGAGCAGTCCACAAGGGTGCCCCGACAGATCGACCGCTGAGAACCACTGATATAAAGCATCGAAACGAAATAGCAGAAAGGCAGACGACGCAAAATATTGCGGAAATTGTGCATTGAACAGTTTCTACTCTTTAAATCAGCCTATTCTTAACTTTTATGTAATTTGAAGAAGAGCCTTTCACATTCTCTTTTTTCTATTCTCCAACAAACCATTCCAAACCGGGACATGTGTAGGTTGCCAAAAGGCAGGAGTGACAAGGTTCTCGTTGTAAAAGGAAGAGTCGTACAATTTTATTTTATTATTTCTTTTGGTGTGTAGAAGAAATAACATGAACAGCAAGAACAACAACAAAGTACGCGACGGGTTCGTGACATTGGGATGTCCCAAGTGCTGTACCGTGCTGCCGGTGCTAGTGTCCATGCCGACGCTATTCGCGATGTAATTTGCGTTAGTGGGCTAAGTGCTTTCTATAGTTTTATCTTGCTTTGTCCTTTCCTTTTTATTTTGTGGTGAGCAGTATATTACGAAGTTTGTAGTATTTGGCTCTAAAGAGGCCTACCTTCATACTTTTGTTTACTTAAAAAAGCGCGCTTAAGAACAAACACTAGCTCTGACGTATATTACATACTCATGCATATTCTTTTGCTTATTTCTGGCCCTCCTGCTATTGAATTATTTTGATAGCGCCCAAAGTATAGGTTTAGAGCGCAGTTCTTAAGCGCCCGTTCCTGTGTTGAGCGGCGTCGCCGTCTTCGTCGCTGTCGCCGTTGCCGTCGCCATCGGTGGCGTAACCGACAGACATGAAAAAGTAACCGATAGATATAAAAAAATAAATTAGAAAAAAAAAAACATCCAGAATCGAATGGGATTCGCACCCGGGGTCCTTGCGTGTCAGTCGATTATTCTACCACAGAGCTATGCTGGTGATTGAAACCCATTTGCAAAAAGACCCTACACAGGCGTCATGTCGGTCAAAGAATCACGTTCACCTATGTAATATATAGTGGCAGAAGATAAAAATAACAACCAGTCATCACACAATGCTAATTGCGCAACGAGTGTGTGGTTTAGTGCTTCCCACCCACTGCAAAGTGCTCAGTCATAATTCTTCATCGTCATTAACCAGATGCAGCATCAACAAAGTGCACATTATACCTCACAGATTTGTAGCGGGTACCTCGCTTATCCGCAGAAAGACGAATAATGGCATAGTGGGTGCTGTTCTACTTAACAAAAATTATGATTTATGGCGTAGTCGATATCTTCCAGAAAGCCGAAACTTCAAACACAGTTGGCCTTGCCCCAACACGAAGCTGCGCTCAGAATTCGCATTAGGCAGTATCGTAATCATAGGTGAATTTTTTTATTAACATAGCCAAACTGAAAACGCAAATGAGAGGAAATTGTTGAACGAAGTTTGTCTGTGCACAGTGATACCAGCGGAAACCTCCATCTGTCATCGTGTCGTGAATTCTTACGCTTGATCCTTCGAAAAAAAAAAAATTCACCGACGATTACGATACTGCCTAATGCGAATTCTGAGCGCATCTTCGTGTTGGGGCAACGCCATCTGTGTTTGAAGTTTTGGCTTCCTGCAGTCGTATCAATGTAACATTCGTTACACATTTCCACAGAAACTGCCAGTGCTTCAGTGCTACGCGTTCACTCTCTTTCGTCCTCGTTTTCTCTATCGGTTACGTCGACGCCAACGGCGACGCCGCTCAACGCAGGAACGGGCGTCTAAGATCTGTGCTCTAAAACGCCAGGCCTGCGCGGAACGCGCAGCACAGTCCCATAGAAACCTGGAAGAGTGGCCTTTCTAGAGCCCGTTCCAAACTCTCTTGGGGAAACTAATACAAGTACACCTGCAAGTTATCGACTACGCCATAAATGATAATTTTTGGGAAGTAGGACAGCACCCACTACGCCATTATTCGTCTTTCTGCGGATAAGCGAGGTACCCGCTACAAATCTGTGAGGTATTATGTGCACTTTGTTGATGCTGCATGTGGCTGATGACGATGAAGAATTATGGCTGAGCACTTTGCAGTGGGAGGGAAGCATTAAACCACACACTCGTTGCGCAATTAGCATTGCGTGATGACTGGTTGTTATTGTACTCTTCTGCCACGCTATATGACATAGGTTAACGCGATTCCTTGCCCGACATGGCGCCTGTGTAGGGTCTTTTTGCAAATGGGTTTCAATCACCAGCGTGGCTCTGTGATAGAATAATCGACTAACACGCAGAGGGCCCGGATTCGAATCCCATTCGATCCTGGATATTCTTTTCTCACCTTATTTTTTCGTGTATATCGGTATACGCCACCGATGGTGACGGCAACGGCGACGGCGACGCCGCTCATCGCAGGAACGGGCGCCTAAGGGCTGCGCTCTGAAGAATTGTGTTTCACAAGCGTTAGTTGGACAGTATGACAAGCACTTTCACGGACTTTCATGGAGGCGCATGCGGAGGTCAACTAATCAAAACAACCGCGGTGCGATGGAAGTCGGTCTATGTCACACATAAAAAAACATAACGAAGAAACACAGGCAGGTAATATTAAAGAAGCGAAAAAAAAATATTTGAATGCATACGAAGGGAGAAAATGTACATCATACTGCCGCGTCCAACAAGTCCAACAAGCAATACTTAGCGAATTAAAGCCGGGGGGAATTTTCAAACGCATTAGTAAAAAAACTAGGTCATGCGAACTTTGTCTGCTTGTTCAAGAAGAAGATGAAAATTATAATCGCGAACATACACACTGTCTTGTACCTGAAATCACGTACTACACTGTTGGATGTACATACTTGTACACATACTCTGCATGTTGTCACAATTTCGGAGCCGCATGATAAAAAATAGATACGTATTCGACAAAGAAGGAAAAAAAAAAGAAGAAATCAGTCTTACACGCGCCGCTTTCTTAAAATTTTTTACTGCGCTCAGACAACACCACGCTACAGACACATTTCATTACAACAAGCAGAGAAATGCAGCTAGGTGTCTGGCGCCGTGATAAGGTTGGAAAGAACGTACATTTCCGCGTTTAATTTTGTGTGTCTACCAGTGGCATTTTCGTCGCGCAAGAAAAACTTGTCTTTGGCGGGCTGCTTGCTCTGTATCCGATTTCGTGCACACAAAGCGGCGGCGCTTGACAGCGACGCACATATTTGATCGAGCGGAAGTTCTGAGGTTTCCAGACGCCCGCATTCTCGTCCTCCCAATTCATTTCAACTCACTTGCACGCCCCATTCAAGAACACCAGCATCAGTGGAGAGGGTGTCCTCTGGCCGGGAAACTCGTGGGATGTTAGTTCGCTTAGCGTGAAACACTGATACGTGAGAAGAGGTAAGAGCGTCGCATTTCTTGTGCCGCTGCTTCCGCATTTGTTGCTTCTCGATTTTCTTCCCGAACAATCACCGATCGATCAGCCGTCTGCTTTAGGTTGTTCCCGAAAGAAAAAAAAAATAAACGGGGTTGCGGCGCGGATGTTTTACATCTTTTCAAAGCGAACCTCCAGAAGTTTTGTGGCTAGACTGTGTTCATAATAAAACTGCAAAACCCAGTTGGTTTTTTTTTTCAGGTTATTCACGTTGCTTCAAGTTTAGGATCGATTCTGCCATTGTTTCGCTTCCTTTGTTCAGTGAATAAATCTTTTTTATCGTAGTTATTCTGTGAAGCCTGAGCTGAAGATAAGTACTCAGTTTCTGAGTTAAGTTTTCAGGAACGATGACACCGTATCCGTTCGCTTTCTAGCTCCTGTTAGGTATGGAACGCGCGCCTCGGATAGCCTTGTTCGCACGACGAACAAAGGAAGGCTAGGAATGACGTCCTCTCTTCACAGCTCAAAACATTGCGACGAGGTCCGGGAGGCCTCGGTTCTTATCGCAGTTTAGCCATGATATAGATGATAAGAAACGTTGCCTTTCGTGCCCAAGTAGCTCATGCCTGCGCTTAACTTTCTGGGACGCCGCGGTAACGTTGTCGTCAGAAAGCTCATCGCACGCGCTGCAATACTCCCGGTGCGCTGCGTTAATGCACTTTCCTTCACTCTCGCCTTGCGTGAAAAAGTGATCCAAAGCTTAACTGATGAGCTTCTCGAGCTGAATGCCTCTGTGTGGTTTATGACTCCAGCCAACGTTTTGCACTTTAACACAATTAAGCCATCTTTAACTTCTCCACAATTTGCGTTCGGTGAAATCTGACCACTCATTATGCACCAGCGCACCTCCGCATAGCAGTCCAGGCAGAAAGTACCTACCCTACAGACTTATTACGGATATTTCAGTACAGCTGAACGCTAACTGTGGCGGGGAGAGGAAATATCATGGTCACATTAATTAAAAACTAATTAGTTCTAGAGATCTGGCAAAAGAAAAGCGTCCCTACCATATCATGCTGCGATCACAACGCTTTAGTGTTGAGCACAAGTTACACGGACAACGAAAGTCATCGTTAACAAGACGCCGACAATGCTCAATGTGTTGCCCGCATGCCCGCAAGCTAAAGTTTATCTACACCTTATTCTAGCACTTTATCTGTGTGCTTATGGAACGTGAAAGAAGACTTGCCTTTCACGAGAAGTTTGTGCTATTAGGTATACAAGAGCGCTGCTAATTTCCATGGTACCATTTCACAGTACGACCGGTCAGAGCACGCAATTGAAAAATAACTTATGTTAGTTATCACATAAGCTTCAATAATTACTGCAGCTCTCTTATGGCGCGTACAGCCCAAAAGCGAACTGTATTAAACTAATCCTGTGCACCCATCGCATCGTCACTGTATCTTGTACCGGTAGGTGCACACTAACGCCGTTCTAGTTATAGTGACCTTCTTTGCTGGAATTTCAACACGTGCAGCACATAACGACATCTACGCTGCAATTGCAGAACTTGCAAGGTTGTGGGTTGCAATAGCTGGGCTGTAAGATTATTCATGGGCGAGGTGCATACTACTGATGACAAGGTCTTCTATTCAAATTCAGATTGACTTGGGCTTCGAAAGGTCTGGGAATCTGGCTGCCATTTTCTGGCAGGAAAACAACAGAGGCGTTACAATGAACTTACACACACACACACACACACACACACACACACACACACACACACACACACACACACACACACACACACACACACACACACACACACACACACACACACACACACACACACACACACACACACACACACACACACACACACACAGGCCTAGTTGCGCTCAGTCAAACTACGTGTTGCGCTCAGTCAAACTAGTTGCGCTCCGTCAAAAGGCCTAGTTGCGCTCAGTCAAACTACACACACACACACACACACACACACACACACACACACACACACACACACACACACACACACACACACACACACACACACACACACACAGGCCTAGTTGCGCTCAGTCAAACTACACACACACACACACACACACACACACACACACACACACACACACACACACACACACACACACACACACACACACACACACACACACACACACACACACACACACACACACACACACACACACACACACACACACACACAGAGGCCTAGTTGCGCTCAGTCAAACTACGCGTGCCTAATCCCGGAACCAGAAGTGTGCAATTAATCAACAAAAGATAATTTCCCAAGCTGTAGATAGATCAGTCTAAAAATTCAGGTCGGTCCTGAAGGTAGTGCAGTTTAAATGAAGTAAACGGCTCTATATGCAAGATGAGGAGGATAGCACAAGAGCCGGGTAAGGCGGCGTATGTAAAGTCAAGGCGATTCAACAGCAGTTGCAATCTAGGAAACGGCGAGTAAGTTCGCGCCTATTGTACAGGGCTCGGATAATAAGCGTAGCCGTACCATGACTCAGAAATAATTTGTGCAGTTTATTGAAGAAGTGCGCTTTCTATGGCTACTTGAGTGAAATGACGTCGGAAGCTACAAGGCTGCAAGAAAGTAGATCATGTGTATGCGATAATAATCATAATTGTTGGGGTTTTACCTTCCAAAGCCACAATATGGTTATGAGGGACGTCGTAGTGGAGGGCTCCGGATATTTTCACCATCTGGTGTTCTTTGAACACCAGATGGTCAAAATGTGGTACACGGCCACCGAAGCTGGGATTCTATCCAGCGACCTTCGGGTCAGCAGTCGAGCACCGCAATCACTACATCGCCGTGGCGGATACTTGTGTACGCGATGAGAAACATCAAGCCTTCCAGAGTCGCGATCCTCGCTATCAAATGCGTTATAGAAAAAGAATCGATCGAGGGGTCCAAAGCCAGTACATATTGATGGTTAGGGGGTTTCTGGGGTCCCAAATGAAGTGGCTGAGAGGCTCTGTCGTGGAGGGTTCCGGATACTCTCGACCACCTAGGGTTCTTTAGCGTTCGCAGAAATCGCACAGTACAAGGGCGTCTAGCTTTTCGCCACCATCGAAAGGCGACAGCCGCGGCCTGTATCGAACGCGCGACTTTCGTGTCAGCGGCTGAGCACCCTGACCACTGGGCAACCGCGGCTACTTTGAACAAATAATGAAACCATATAATGAATCACGGACTAGGACGAACCTTTCGTCAAATAGGAAGCTTCCTCTCTAAATGTGCGTACGTATGTTCTTTGTAGGTTCGTGCTACAAACAAATGCATGAAAATTTTCCCTTTTAATAGACATCACTCCGTCTTGCCAGTTTCCGCGGAGCTGATTTGTCATCGTAAACAGATAACAGCCATTTAATTCTCGCGTTTTATTTACGGTACCACTTCTTTGGTAAGTTGCCCCGTCACGGTGGTCTAGTGGTTATGGCGCTCGACTGCTGACCCGAAGGTCGCGGGATCGAATCCCGGCCGCGGCGGCTGCATTTTCGATGGAGGCGAAAATGTTTGAGGCCCGTGTACTTAGATTTAGGTGCACGTTAAAGAACCCCAGGTGGTTTAAATTTCCGGAGCCCTCCACTACGGCGTCTCTCATAATCATATGGTGGTTTTGGGACGTTAAACCCTAGATACTACTACATCTTTGGTAAGTTGACGCTGTCACGTAATGGTTGATCTAAATAACTCGGCTGCTCTTTATTCTTTCGCAAGTGTATTTCCCTCGCTGGCCATCCGAGTGTATGCGACAATATTCATGCCCACGAAAAAAATAAAATGCTTCCTTGCATTGCGTTCTTTATTGCCGCAGAGCACGCTTTACCGGAGAATGCGCGTCGGGGAGCTGGAAAGCAACTAGGCCCTTTCTTGCGGTGGTTGACGTCGGCCGCAAAATAGACGGGAAAGAGGCGGTGCGTGTTGAAACGAAGTGTATAATAATGAAAAGATGTCGGATGAAGTTTTTTCTTATCCGTCATGCGATCAAGCTGGAGAGGCGATGGTCAAACTTTCGCGGCTTTTATCTGCCTTTTCGAAGCCTTTCAGCGTTCGCTGCCTTTGGTGCTTTTTGCATGCCATACTTAACTTGCTTTCGACATGTTTTTGTTGTCATTGGTAACCTTTGCTAGGCAGTCGATATTTGCGCGATCTCCTCTTTGCATCTCTGGCAACCATCAATCTTTTCTTCCAAGTGTGTCCGCATCCCTATGACCGTCTTCAACCTTATATGCTCGTTTTAGATAGCTCCTCTATTTTGCCCTTTACTTTTCAAACAGCCAGAACGACGCAGTACGACGCAGTTTCCACTCGACTCCTTCGACCCGCATTTTTTGCCACCCGTCGCTTCCTTGCATGGCTCTCCATCTTCCAAGAACCTCTTGTTTATACTTCGGTACAAGCAGAAGTCCACAACAATCTCTGTTGCATCTTCTAAATAAGATGAAAGGATTGCAATGAAGGAAATGTATTTTTTTTTCGCGTCCGTGGAACAGGTGAAGGGAAATCGAGTGAACTCAAGGCGTCGGTGCATAGGCGCGCCGTGCCTACAGGCACATTTGCGATTGTATTAGAGACGTTCAGTCAAGAGACAAAATGTTGTCTTCGGAAAAAAAATAGAATCGTGGCGTCGATCAGAGGGACTTTATGTGTATTTTTACGGCTCTCGATTTTGGTTAGCTCAAGGAAAGTGTTGGGACTACGACTACGGCTTTAAAAAATTTTATGTGACAGCCTCGGGTTTAATACCATTGCTTCTAACCAACTTACCGCTGTAATATGGGAAGGAATTGTGCAGATGGAACACTGCGCAATTCCTAATGCTCGGTCGTTTTCCTCTGCAATTATGAAGAGTAAATTTAACAAACTCTGGCTCTTTCATCAACAAAATGCAGCTCCACTACTACGAAACCCCAGGAATGCGTAGCATGGGCAGCCAGCGATTCCTGTTCGCAGAGTTCCCACTGCTCTGTTAACAAACCGTTATTGACGTCAATGTTTGAGGTAAGCATGTATGGTTTCCCCGGCACGAGTGGCATCTTGTTAGGGAGATTCGCAAACTCGGTGTGTGACATGCGCGATGCTTTTTTGCTGCGCTTATCGACTTCCTGCTTGTTACGGCAGTTCAGATACGTGTCGTCTGCAGCGAGTTCCGTCAGGTTGTTTCCCCCTTCAGATGTAGCGACGAAGGCACCGGAGAAGTGCCGGTGGGAGGAGCAATAGCGCTCTTGGCGAGGCGGTGGGGACCTCTCTTGCGCGCCGCGGGGGTCCGTCAGATGTTTAGGAAGCATTTTTAGCGATGTTACATCAATTATTACGATTACTTGTTGGTTATTTCTGTTAATTATATTATTTTAGACCTTGTTCGTTTATTTTAACCCGGTTTTGAGCATTGCTAGCCTTGTTTTAGGCCAGTATTGGCCAGTTGATCCTGAGCGTGATCATACCACATGAGATCTATGGATGGACGACAAGCCGGGCTCTTAAAAGGCTGCGCACTCAAAGTGACTAAGAAGACTTCCGGGAAATTACAATAAACCCATGGGTATTCAGTTGGTTTGGCGCCTAGAATACATTCCTAGCAGCCCTAGATCTTGTCGCACATAAGCTCACTTCAAGGGGAATCGGCCTAGAAGTACCGGGAGGTTAAAATTTTGACTATGTTGACAATCGTGCATAAATATTTCATTGTGAAAGCAGTTACATGGAATCTGCCGGCGCAAGTTTGCCGTCACCGTGAGGTGCCGTATAATTTCCAAATCGACAACATAGTCCCGCGCGTCGTATGTGTATATGCGAGTGAAAGCGTGCGAGGTCAGCTGATGAGTGGGGCTCAAGCTGAGAGGAAATGCGTCGGCCGTCTTACGTCGCAGTGATAAGCACATAGACGGGGGGAGCCTTGTATAGGGGCGGCGTTTCTCCGGCAGAAACTGCATGCTTTGGTCAGTGGGCGCGGACGAGCGCGCCCTATATTGACAAGGATCAACCGACGGTTCATACCTTTGTACGTGCTGCCTTCGCACCGCTGTTTGCGTTAAAGCGTTACACACCATGAAGGTCGCTTCGCTCGTGGCAGCGTCTTGTTGAGCTATGTAAAGTCGGATGCTAATGGAGTCAATTGCTATCCTTACTTCTTATAACGTTTCAATTCGTTGCTATCGCGTTCATTTCTTCGCCCCTGCGGCGAAACTGTGACGTGCTTTTACTGCCTGGTTGCCTCGCAAGGCGCGGCCCATTGGGCTGCTGGCTCATTGAAATATACTGCAAGTCCCGCTGCGCATTTTCCTTTTTACATAAAATTCTCGAATCAAAAAAAGAAATTCTGGAATGCTCGAGTCAAGAAAATTCTCGAATCCCGCCTGTTCCGTTTCTTATGCGCAGAATGCGCAATTGCAGGCAAAATCAGTGGGCTGCAAACCACTTGAAACAGGTCCGCCGTTTTGTTGCTGCCGCTGCGTGGAGACACCGCGATTCCTTTTCAGGAGTACACTTATTATTTTCGCCGAGAGTGTTCGTTAATCTGCACTTTCCAAATAGCACGAGAGCATCTTCGAGTCGCAAAAGAAAGGAACCTGCAGCAACGATCGTGCAAACTACACAGGTTGCAGTGGCTATACCGTTTATTCGGTCACATTTCTTGCTTCGCATTCGAAATCGAAACACATAATGCATCGAGTTTTTCGAGATCACATTAGTTCAATAGAAATGGTGTAGTTGTCAGATTTTCACAGAAATCGATATGCCATCCAAATCCTTAAAGTCTACTAAGATGCCAGAACTATTGGGTTGCATGTGGATTTCAAGCGCCGATGACAGCAAATGTTACAGCCGAAAATTTTAACGACTTTTGTCGCAACAAGCTCACAAGGTTTGAAAACCGTGCTCTTCGTAAGTGGGAAGAAAAAATTCTGGATTTTGGCCGATATTGTGCGAGCGAGTAAGGTGACAGCAAACTTACTGAACGTAAAAAACTCGGAAAGCCACGTAGTTCTTTAGCTTATACAGTCACAAAACGACTGAAAGTTGAAATCGTTAAGCCAAGGCGAATACAGAGACTGCGGACTTGCCTTCGCGTGGGCGCCGTGGTTTTCAACATTTGCTTTTTCTCTTTTGTTCTTTTTTCGTTGAGTAAAGAATTCATGTTTCTGGAAGATCCGGTTCTTAATCCAATTTTCCAGGTCTTCACAACTAAGAAATGTTGATTAGCCGACGTCCGTTTGACTGGTATAAAGCTCGCATTTAATTTAATATTTATATTTTGTATGCGTACCATGATGCAGTTAGTATATATTCACATTATTTTAATGTGGAATAAAAGTGCTTTCTGACATTTGTACTTCATTTAATCAACTTTTTTTTTTGCATTTTAGGCGATTGTGTTTGTTTGATTGTGCGCGTTGCGTGTCTCCTGAGGCATTATTATTAACCGACGGTCTCGTTGCAGCCTTTGACATTGGGACACTCGTCTCTATATTACTTGGAGTCCACTCATTTCATGTAAATAATAGTAAATTAAAACCTGATGAAGTGCATTATCGCGGTGCTATGTCAAAGGGAAACAAAACAAAAAGATTTCGACGCGTTTTAGTCGGCATAAACACGTCACGTAGACGTAATAACCTTTCTCTGGTTTCCGCGCACATTTTATCGCCTGGTTGTTCAAGCGTCCGCACGCAAGAGCTCATGTCCTATTTTATGTGGTATAACACGAACGTGTAGAAGGGAAAGAGCGCGAGTGTGGGTGGTCTTATACGCACTTTTCCTAAAGGGGTGGTCGATATCGCCGCTTTCGCTGCCGTCGACGGTCATTGGACCGGCGCCACAGTGCACAGATTGACAACCGGAGGGTTCGTAGTGGGGAGAACGGACAACTGCCACAACATAATGCGGTAACAAGGCACCGGCGCGATCATCTTCGGCGCGCCCACAGTGCAACGCCGAGCAGAAATGACCGTCCTCGGCAGTAGCGGCGCGCGCACCACGGAGTTTCCAAATGCTCTCCTCTCACGCGGCTCGCGCACCACGAGGCGCGGTACGCCTCGCCTACGGCCGTCAGCGTCGCCTTCGGCGGAGCCGCCTTTCTTTTACGGTCTCCTTCGGGCGATAACGCCCGCCGCCGAATAACGAGAGTGCGCTGTGCCACCCCCCCCCCCCCTCCCAACCCGTGCGTCCCAGGCGGTCCATTGCTGCTGCTTCGGCTACGGCTGTCGAAAAAGACGACGTACTCTTGCGTCCCCCATGAATGCCATCCCCCTTATCATCCGTCGTCAAACGTCCGCCACTTTATGATTCTCCATGAAATCACATCGACCGGGTCTCTTGCCGCGGGCCACGCGTGCGCGAATTCTTCACCGAAAAGGGAGAGCATAAAGAAACGGCCAGTCTCGTCGCGGTTCCTCCTGTAGCTGACGTCGTACGCTGCCTCGGTGGGTGGCCGATCGCCGATGTGCTGCGGCGGGCGGGTGACCCGCGACGCACGCTTCGGGGCACAATGTTCCGAGCCTCGTCGGCGCCCTTCTGGCGTGTATGGGTGCCCGTTTCCACGCTGTTCGCATCGCTTTTCATTTCCACTCCAGTCAGCGGTGGAGATGTTGCTGCGGCGACTGTGTTTCCTGAAAGAGCACTGCGAATCGTTGCTTTCTATGTCATCGACTTTTCCCCTCTTTCGTGGCACTTTGTGGTCCTTGTTCAAAAAAAAATTAATAATAATAATATCAGGGCCGTGTAGTAGCATCGTTAAGACCTCGTTAACAATGCGGGGAATGGTAGTATTTTCGCGCACGTCTTTATGATTGTAGGATTCGAAAAGTTTATTTCATCAGCATTTAGGAACCTTTGCAGGGAATTACGTAAAGCGGAAAGCTGAGTTGGGGGGGGGGGGGGGGGGGACAGAACGAACGTGTCGTAAAAGAAACGTAGCCATTCAGAGAATCGCAACTGCTTTAAAAATTGTAATGTAAGACGCGAATGCCAGAAACGAACACAACATTATTCAGTGATATTTAGTATAGCAATAGCATTTGTAGAAAATATAAACAAGCAAGTACAGCAGATGCCTAAGCAGAAATGAAAAAAGCGCGCAAACAAAAAATGGCAGTTATTTTTTTTACCCGACAATGTTTACACCTTAGTACAAAAGAGGTTACCTACAAGGCTTTATTCAGACACCCCTTTGTAGACAGGGTAACGCAAATAGTGATGTTGAAGATTTTCTATATTTACCTGCATCACGCTCAAGAACGGCAGCTCCAGGAAGACCCTCATTCTTTAATGGCTGCGGGAAGGAATGGTTTATTGAATTCAAGCGTTGTGCCATGAAGGCGTTGAATGCTCTTGGAATTACACAGGCGACGAAGAGTTCCGGTGGATGGAAAGAGCAGTGTGCCATGCAGATGAAAAAAGTTAACCAAAATACAGTTTGTGGAAACGACTGAGTCGTGCGATTCTCCGTCTCAGTTCTGACATGGTTAATTTAAGGGATCATTTGACTTCAGTAACGCTGAGGTATTTTAGGCTGCATGTAGGATGAGATACATTTAGACTGCATAATCCGGACAGCATGATTTTGTACAGACTCAAGAAAGCGAATTAGATACTCCTTGTAGGTCCTTGAAATAGGGGAGGCAAATTTTGACGAATGTTTCATAAGATATTTTTCCATTTGCACGAGGGGAGAGGGGAAAGGAGGAGGGATCTTTTCAAGCGAAGCCTGCATTGACTGACTTGTGAAGCTGGTGATGGTGGAGTTCCCAAAAGCCCTCCTTACGCACAGCTGGTGCGCACCAATAAATAAATAAAACAAAACTTTTTTCTGGGGCTGGGGTTTGAACCCGGGTACCCCCGGTACGAAAGCGAGTGCCTTGAACGCTAGGATACGCGCACATGCTTGCACCATGTGAACTGACCAGAAGCACATGAATGGGTTCTACCGACGATGCAAAAAACAATTGGGAAGCAGTACACTTGCGATGGGCGCTTCATTGAAATATTTCGTGTTGGCGGACCAAAAGCGATCGGCTGCTGGACGACGCGTAAGGTCGATATTAGGAATTGCACATTTCAGGAAAATTCCGACTTCGAGAAAATTGAATTACTAACCCGCGTTTCCATGATCTCGTGATGGTCCTTTCGTTGGCCCGTTCTACACTCTAAGAAAAAAAAAATTACAGCATATCCACGGGTGAATGATGAAGAGCTTGGGCGAAGCTCCTGAAGCAATCATGGTCTCGGGATTCGCTTCTCGTTGAGCCCGTTTCGCAGCGGCGTCCTTGGCGCGCACCGTCCCGGGATCCGCCTAGCTGCCGCCAAGCGAGCGCCCGCCGCTGCGCATCGTCCATGCTCTGCCAACGATCCGAAACGTACGGCGACGATCCAGGGGAATGAGAGAGGCGCTCGCTCCCCGCGCATCCCCACGCAGCCCGCGCAGCCCGCGCAGCAGCCAATCGGAGAGCAGCGGCACTTCCAGCGCCATCTAGTGTCGATTCACACAAGCGCCATATTGCACACAATTCTATTGGACCAACGCCATCTAGGAATGAGACGAGAAATGGTGATGACACAGATTGTGTACAGCGCCATCTAGAATGTCGTCACTGAACTGCAGTTTGTATGTACTTCTATGAGACAGCGCCATCTATTACATCATACGGGAGATCCGTTTACGCCGGACAACGGAGACGTGACAAGGTTAGACTAAGAGGAGCTACGCCCCTAAAAGTCAAAAGAGGGTCACGGCACCGTGACTCTCCATTCGACCCCTTTTGTAAGGTAGAAGCAGAAAAAGAGAGTCAGCTGTGGTGTTGTGGTTTCGGTTCCGTTTTCGGAACCGGTTCTCCTGCCCCCAGGGGGCACACTTCAATTGTATATATTTCACTGTACATATTAAACAGCGTTCGGTCTTCTGTTCGGCACCCTGCTGCGTGCCTTTCGTCTGCTTCGGGGCCGCCGTTCCGGCGTGCACCCGGCGTTCCTTCGACGTGGTGTCTTAGGCGCCCACGACAATACAACATTGGCGACGAGAAAAGTCCGGATCAATCCTGCCGAAATGCGAGCCATCCTGCCTTCTGCTTGCTTCTGCTGTACGGCTCACCTTCAAGATACCCTTGCCCACGGATATTTCGGCTGATTGAGAAGACTGCGGGCCATTACACGTGTTTGCGGCCACTACGTTCATTGCCTCTGCTTCTACTTCTACTGCTGTTCTTCCGTCGCGCTTGGTCTCTTCGGCGACATGTACCCCGCAATTCCACCACCTCCATTCCTGCAATGCCCTGGCGTGCCTCCGATTCCGTGGAAGAAGTGGCGCCGCGTCTTGCAAGTGTACATCGACGCGGCGGCCCCGGACGCTACGCCGGAAAGGAAGAAGGTGCTGCTTCTCAACGCGCTCGGCGTGGAGGGATTGCATACCTACTACAAGGCTGCTGACGAGCAGACGCAGCTTGACGGCGACCAGGCTACCGGAGACATCGCAGCAAGCGACGCGTACCAGCAGGCCTTAGCCGTTCTGGACGCATACTTCGCGCCGCCTGAAGAGGCTGTCTGCATGCGCGCACAATTCCGGCGGAGGGTTCAACATCCGGACGAAAGTGTCGTCCAGTTCATACAAGCGCTGCGTCGTTTGGCCGACCACTGCAGTTTCGGCACCGCAGCAGCTACGATGCTCCGCGACCAGATACTACAAGGCCTGCGCGACCCTAATCTCCTACGGACTTTCATCCAGATGGGAGACGCTTTCACTGTACAGCTAGCGTTGGAACACGCCAGGGAAGAGGAGCGCGTCGACCGCGCGTTGCAGCAGCTGACTGCTATGCAAGTGGACGCTGCCATGCGACGCGAGCATGGACGCCGCGGTGGTCGCCCTCCTGGACCTACACTGCAACAACGTGTCTCCACCCCTCCTGCACCGTCGGCCCCGCCGAGTGTCTGCTACCGCTGCGGTTCGCCTCAGCATTGGGCGAATTTTCCGAGCTGTCCTGCGCGACGTCGTACCTGCAACAGCTGTGGCAAGCAAGGACACTTCAGCGAGATGTGCCGCACAGCGGGAACCTCGGTGGCGGTTCCGGACGGTGATGCAGATGAAGTGAGTACTGCCGTGCACACAGTCGCAGTTTCCAATGGGACAAGTATTAAATCTTCTTCTGCGGAAAACATGCCAGTTCTTCCGGGCCGTACTTCGACATCCCGTACTACGACGATGCCTGCTCAGACGGATGATGTGCTTACTTCACGTGTTGCACCTGCGCGTGCTGCTGATGTACCTGCTCCTGCCGTGTTACCTGGAGATGGGCATACCCTGGCTGTGAATTCTTCTACTGGGAGTGCTTCTGTGGCTACAATGGCTGTTTCGACTGGGTCTACTGCTACTGACCATACTTCACCTGCTTGCGTCCCAGCAGCCCATACTCCGGTTGTGCCTGCTACTACCATTCCACCTGCTGCTGCACAAGCTCCGGCTGTGCTTCCTCCGACTGTTGGTGCTCTCCGGGAGACTGGTACTGTTCTACATGCGCCGGAGGTGCGTCCGCTGATTGTGCCAGCTGTGTTCCCTGTGCCAGTTCCCGCTCTGCATGCTTCGGAGATGCATCCGCCGGTCGCGTCTGGGCCGACTGTGCCCGTTGCCGTTTCGTGCACGGTTTCTGCGTCGGTGTCGCCGAGCCATGCCCCATCTGAGCCTCACCATCATGTGCGTGTTCCGGCCCCTACAGTGCACTGGAAGAAGCTTCATCCTGAAGGGGGGGAGAGTTCACGGGCCGATTCTTTCGCTCCTCCGGGCTGCTGTGGGCGGCTGCAGTTCAGACGTCTTTTGTGGAAATGGCACCGGTACAGGCGTCGGCGGCGTAGACTTAAAGGTGACAGCGACTATGCGGACATCCTCTCTCAAGGGAGGGGATGATGTGGTGTTGTGGTTTCGGTTCCGTTTTCGGAACCGGTTCTCCTGCCCCCAGGGGGCACACTTCAATTGTATATATTTCACTGTACATATTAAACAGCGTTCGGTCTTCTGTTCGGCACCCTGCTGCGTGCCTTTCGTCTGCTTCGGGGCCGCCGTTCCGGCGTGCACCCGGCGTTCCTTCGACGTGGTGTCTTAGGCGCCCACGTCGATACAACATTTCTGAAGGAGTCACTAGACTCTCGTATAGCGCGTTTAGATTGATGAAGGCGCCGCCGTATACGCCGTACATATCGCGCATTTGCCGTTCGGCGCCGTCGAGGCGCCATGGCTCGCCGACGTAGCCGGCTTGGCGCGGCGCCTCCGCCTCCTCTCTCCGTCTCCTCGGTCTTTTGGCATGCGTTGCGTTGGTTGCGCGGGTCAAGTTGTCTGTCTTGTAGTTTTGTGTTCGAACGAACATGCGCATCTTCGGTGGCGGTGACGCCAGGCTCCGTGATCGAAGTGACGCTTGGAGGGCGGAATATTCATGGAGCTGCGGACAGGGACAACGTGCGCCTGTTAACGATGTGTGTACTGCTTTCGTAAGTACTAATTATACAGCTTTAGCTGAGCGTCTGCAGCAGCTCTGCGGAAGTAGGCTGCAAGCCATTTACAACAGCAACCTGCGTTCGCGGGGCTGTTGCGGATGCCCAACTAAAACTGTCAGTTAACGAGTTGACACCGTTATACGCGTTGCTGTACAAGCTCCCATAAAATGAGCGATGCAAACAATTATCAAGGGTCATTGTTTGCTGATGGCATATTGTGTCTGCATTGCTGAAGGTGGAAGATGTCGTTTTGAGATGCGCTTTAGTCTACTGAGTGATTCCACTCCTGCGCCAACTGTGCCAAAGTGCGCCAAATTGTATTTACTGCGCCATCCTGATAATATCGACGAAATTTGCGCCAAAGTGCGCCAAAGTCTCGGGTTTGGGGGCGTCTATCACCGGAAATCGCACCGCCGGCGCGTCAGAACATGTGCAACTCGATCTTGGGGCTGTCAATAAAGTCGCAATCATGGACCAAGAATTATTCCGCTGAATAAATAGCGCTCGCGCGTGCGTTCCGAGTAAGCCACGATGCCATGCACGGTGCCGACGCAGCTTCTGTTCTGCAAGTCGGCTCGACAGCAAAACGCGCTCTCCGCAGAGGCTCGTGACGTCTAGGCCTATCGGTAGCGAGAAAGTGCGATGGCGATCCATCGGCGGACGTCGTCTGTTCCAGAAACGCTGCTGATAGCTCGTTTCAAGCGTCGCACGGCACGTAAGGAAAGCAATGTTCAGTTATAACTACATGTGTGCTGCTAAAATGTCTGTCAATTCTGTTTCCGGACATCGCGGAATGAAATCTGGGATCGCTAGCAGTAGATATATGGGACAATATCGAATTTTCCTTGCTTCGCGTTTATGGAAAAGCACGCGAACGGTGGAAATGCGTTCACACTTTTCCTCAGATATACTTCATCCATGGATCTTTATTCGGAAGAGCTTTTTCGTAATTGCTTATACCAGCACGTCCGAGTTTGTAATCACTCTGCGGTAAATACCCCCTAAAAGGCCCTGCCCTTTCGAGCTCACGTGCTAGGGTTCAAATTCGATTTTTTCGCTTGCTTTTTTAAAAATGTCATCTCATTAGTAAAATCATATCTCCTGGTCGGAGCAGCCGCAAATGCGCAGCTGTCAGTAGCGGGCCCGTCGCTGACGGCCCACAGTGAAGCGGCTACGCCATGTTACACGTCCGCCCCTCGCTTTCGGGGTCAATAGCTAACGGTTAAAAAAACTCAGTTTCGCTTAAGAGCGAAGCAATGAATGCGATACCAAAAAATTGTATTGTGAAACCAAGTAAGACTAGCAGCTAACTCTTTTGGATCCGATCTCGCGTAACTCAACAAAACGCTGGTTTAAGGGAATATGGCCCCTCCAGGAACCGAAGCGTTTTCTTGCTCTGAGTCCTCTAAACGCGAAGTAAGCGTTGAGAGCACAGCAAGTTTACGAGTCGTCTCCTGATGCCTTGAGATAGCGCGCGCGCAAGCGACTGCGCCCTTCGAAAGATGCGCCCCCCCCCCCCCTTCCGCTCCCCTGGCGTCCCTTCATGCTCCTTACGAAAGACGGGCGGGGCGTTTCCTCTCTGTTTGATGAGCAATCGACGGCAGGCCCGCACGCGGGAAGATGTTATCTCATGCGCTGTCCGTGCGGCGGAGACAGACGGCCGGCTAGTTTAATCTCCGCTTCAGCCGCGTTCGTCGCCAGCGCTCGCGAGCTTTTACCCGCGGCTAGAATGCGCGTGGTGATGTTATTAATTTGGACTTTATACGGAAAATTACGGTAACGGCAAAAATCCGCCGAGAGTGTCCATATAATTGCTATTGCAAGGGTCAATTTACGGGGCAGATTTTGCCCCCCCCCCTCTTAGGTGATTAGGGCCCCCCCCCCCCCCCCCCCCCTGTGCGCACGCCTATGCTCCTGAGATGATTTTTTCCATGAGATTTGCAATGAATCGAAGTATTTCTAGCCTTCAAAAGAGCCCCATAATAATACTCAGGTGCTTGAATGTTAATGCAATATGCTTCTGTATTGCACTCCAGGATGTAAAATTCGCTGCTCCAAAGTGCTCCCAGATGCAAAATTATCTGCTCCAAAGTGCTCCAAGATGAAAATTTTGCTGCTCCAAAGTGCTCCAAAACGGAAATTTTGCTGCTCCAAAAATTGCTCCAAATCAGAAGTCCTCGGTAGCATCACTGTCTACTTCATAAAGACATTTCCATCGACATTGAGTGTGCAGCATGCTTCCGCGCGTGGGAACGTGAAAAAAAAAAAGTATGTGTACAGAACACTTAGTACGCGCTATATATATAATAGGTTTTTGTTGGCTTAAAGACGGTAGTCTAAGATGCAGATATAGTACGATATTTCCATCATGTACGCGGTAGTCACTTAAGTTGGACACGCCTCGCCGGTAAGGGGAAACGCTCGAGACTTTCGACGGTGCGCGTTGTTGCGCCCGCCGCCGTGCACTGTTTTCCCTCGTTTCTGTTTGCTGTTTTCGTGGTTTGCCTACGTCTGCGATGATGTTTGACGTTCTAACAGAATCGACTGAGTGTACGTGACTGTGGGAGCTATGTGCGGTAATTCCAGCATATGACATGTCTGATCTCGACGTAGACGGCGTCCGTGCGCGCTGGGTGTCCTTCGGGCGCTCGTACTCGCATGTGTTTATCTGAGTATTTAAGGATGGGTTACGTTTGTAAAACAGGTGGTTAGTAACCGCTCACGACGTGCCCCTGACTGCCGGAGGATGCGCTTGGGTGTTGGAATATGCCGGCGCAAAGCCGGGCTTTGTTCGGCACAAAACCAAGTACACTACCTGCGCGATACATGTTGTGTATGCAATTCCGCTAACATGCGAAAAAGTATACATCGGCCAAACTGGCCCATGTTTGAATGAACGACACCCCGCCACGGTGGTCTAGTGGTTATGGCGCTCGACTGCTGACCCGAAGGTCGCGGGATCAAACCCCGGCCGCGGCGGCTGCATTTTCGATGGAGGCGAAAATGGTTGAGGCCCGTGTGCTTAGCTTTAGGTGCACGTTAAAGAACCCCAGGTGGTCGAAATTTCCGGAGCCCTCCACTACGGCGTCTCTCATAATCAAATCGTGGTTTTGGGACGTTAAACCCCAGATATTATTATTATTATTGAATGAACGACTGCGCGAGCACCACAATTCGTTGAATACGTCAGACGGGGCTAATCTTCCCCGCCACTGCCGGATCTGTGGTTGTGTGCCGCTGTTTTCCAATGTTAACATATTGGGTAGAGGTGGGGGCAAGGAGGAGCGCGAAGTCCTTGAAGCTTATATATCAACATGCACTGTGATGATTGTGTCAGCACTACGTCCATTTCATTACTACAGAAGGAATGCGAGTTCCTGTCACTCTGGCGGTAGATTCTTGGCCGTCATGTAGGCCAATTTCTGCTATTGTTTTTTTCATGTTTTGGGTTTTGGCTTCATGGTTTTACGTGATCAGCGCATGCGCCGTGGTTCTTCTGGGAGGTGCTGTCAGCTGATACAGCACAGTCACTTCTTCCCCTTGTCTGGCGTCTTTTTGACTGGTTTTTGCCTCAGCGTCATGTACCAACTGACCCAGACTTCGACGTTATTGAAGAAAGAAAGAAAGAAAGAAAGAAAGAAAGAAAGGAAGAAAGAAAGAAAGAAAGAAAGTCAGGCACGCCACGCTTCGCTTGCCCCCATATCCCCGATTGGCGAAGGACTCCTGGGGTGCTATCGCGGAACGATTCTATTTTTTATTCCAATGCTTTTCGTGCTTTTCGCGCTTGGCCATTGGTCAGAACGACGGTCCGTCCGCGTTATCAACGCGATCAGCCAGCCGCGAGTGGTGGATGATAAGAAAAGCATAGAATATGGCATAGAATCGGAAATAGCATCGTTCCGCGATTGCACCCCTGAATTTTTTAGGTTGACAGGGGTGATGAGTCGTGTGCTTCAAGCGCTGAAGGTATGGCCGGACGTGGACAACTTACTGTTTACGAGAACACCTAGATAACGGTTTGGATTTACTTGGGTTGTATGTATAGATAAGTGCGGCAGGTTGGGCAGGTTGGTAAAGATGCATAAATTAAAATGTCCTGTCCACGTCTCTTACTTTTGCCTGCGTTTTTTTACGCGCTACTCATTTTAAGTCATCGATGTCTGTAGGGTCAAGTGAATATTGGAACGAGAACAGTTATTTTGCGCGGAATAACCATGCATTCGCTCTTGGAAACATTGGGCTCCATGAGGCAGAGCGAGCACCATGTTTCGACGAGGTTTCGATCACATTGCAGTAATATTTAATCTATGTTTTTTTTTTGACGGTCGAAAACTAAAACTAAACCATCCGAAAAAAGGAGACGATGCTATTCCGAGGGGGTAAGTCCCTGATAAAAAAACTTGGAGGACGCTTCAAGAGTAGAACGTGATAGCGTGATCGGGCCCCATTCGCGTCGCCTTCTCAATCGCTAGCCTGCGTTCGCTTCTCGGTTGGCACCTCAGTCGTGCCGCAAGGAAAGGAACGTCTGTTCGCGTAACACTGGCCGTTTCAAAGTATCCTAGAATGCCTACTGCAAATACTGGTGCGAAGTGTCCGCTACACCATAATTATCCATTTTCCGAATTCGCGATGTACCCACTACGCGGGTTCGATTTCTGTGCGGCGACTGCATACCATTGAGGACAGAATGCAAGCACGTTCGCCTGTACCGTGTGTGGGTGCAAGGAACAAAAAAGAACCTTATAGAATCAGAACGAATTCGAAGCCCTTCTTTTGCGGCGTGTGGACGTTCAAATAAAAAATCTACTGTTTCAAAAAGGGTGTAAACTTGAGCTCGTTGGCTTGGCTTCATAGCAGGGAACAGCGCAGATACCCGAGACAAGAGAGACTGATAGGACTTGGCGCTGAGTCCTGTCAGTCTCTCTTGTCTCGTATGTCTGCACTGTTCTCTGCTATGGATCTACTGTTTCCTTTCCATTATCATCGGGAAAAAAGTGCGAAAGATCGCGCGCACAGGTATTGTAGTCAGTAAAGCGACGCCATTAAAGGGGCCCTGCAACAATTTTTCAGCACGGTCAGAAAACGCTGCCGATCGGTAGTCGAGGCTCCCGAGAACACGCGAGCCAAATATTATAGCGCAGCCCGCGGCCTGGAATTTACTATTAATTCTCAAAGTCAGCTAGAAATCGTTTCCTCTACTCTCGACAATTGATAGCATAAACCCAAATGACCGCGCCATAAACCCAAAGTCCATGGCCACTCGCTGAATTGAGCATCGTGAGCTGCATAGTTACTGCGGCGGCCGTGCCGTCACGTCAAGGTCATGACGCGCGCTGACGAAATGACGCATCTTCTTGCCCCCTTGTCACCCCCCCCTCCTCGTGTATCTTTCAGCGCGCTCTCTGGTACAAAAGGAGAGAGGAAGCGCTTTCTCTCTCCGCTCGTACTTGACGAATTCTAAAAAGGTTTGCGGCCGTCGATTGGTGAGGCAATAAGCTCTTTTAATGAAGCCATTCGATGATTACTTGGAAAAGTGTTGCAGGGCCCCTATAAATGTGAACTAACCGGCGGCATCACATTACGTGAAAGTGTAATCGTCCACTTTTGCCTCTCATCTCTCTTTCGCTTGACCGGCGTGAACTTGTACCTTATACAACGCTAAACTTGAGTCCTTTAGTACGGCGTTATTCATAGCTTGCGGTGCAGCTTTCAGGCGTACCTGGTACCTGGCAAAGCCTTAGTGGTACTGGTACCGTACGTACCTTACCACAGAATCATGCTGTAACACCGCTGACCTTTTTCTTTTTGCGTATCTATTCTGTCTTAGTTTTATTGGGAAAACTTGCGAAAGGGAGTGCTGACTAATTCTATTGAGGACGAAATGCAGCGGCGACAGATTTTCTCCGAAAGAACACATCACAGTTAAAAGCCCGTCTTTGTAAAATGCGATGAGAGAAACTAATTCATGGTGATCACAACTGCGCTTCTTGCAATGCTGTGCACTGCACGCATGCTTAGCCGTGTTTACTATCCTAAAAGATCGTATATAGACAGCTTCGTCTTTTCCTTAATTCTTAACGCTCAAATAGTTTTACGGATTCTACCGGTTTCTGTGTTTCGTCCGGGGAGTTCTGTTTTTGCAAAATAAGCTTAAGATGACGACGGCGGGCAATTAGCTTCCTCGCCTTTTTTAAACAGCCGTTACTTTAAGTTAATAAGAAGGATAAACAGGTTCGCACTAAACTAGAAAAAATACTGGTCGGCAGCTGCGTGCTAGCTACAAAAGGAAGACAAGCATTGTTTCCGGTTCACGGATTTATTTGAAAGCCCCTGCACTTGTCACGAGGAATGCATGCCGTTCCCGGCAACAATGCGGGCGCTCGGGAATAACAAGTTGGCAGCTGCTTCGGGTTTCCCGATTGTGCGAAGAGACGAATGCTTTTGGCAGTGAACGGCATACTTCGGAAAGAATGAACTCGAACAATGGACGGTCTTTTGTCGCAGCGGAGAATTTAAGCGTATCCTCAGGGTGTTTTTTTACGATAACGCTCCATTTAATCACATCGCGTTCAATGCAGTCCCAAGCACGGAAGCTGTTTGCATTATTGACTATAGGGAATTGTACTCAGACACTCGTGTTGAAGTTGCGCCTTGTGCCATCTAAAAGTTCTGTCAACTGCGCCATCACTGTCGTACGCGGGCTGTGCTTGGTTATGGAGCTTTTTCTTGATCTCGCAAATATATATACGTACATACACACTCTGTCATGCATACACGCACCCCCCACCCCCTTCCTGCTCCCCTGCGAAATAATTCTTGATAAATTATTAGTTCCTGCAGCAACTTCCGTTAGCAGTGGGGCTGTGCAGTACATCGTCCGCAGCACTTGGGATTACAAGAGGAGAGGAAATGGGAATTAAAGGCATTCGCAGGTATTTACAGAGAGTGAGAGTGAAAGCGATAACGCATCAGATTCGCGTGCACGAGAGTGCAGAGGCAGCGGTCTGTTAATGGTCGAGATACTAAGGCAAACAGAAAAGAGAATCACTTTTAAACTGCTCTTACCGAGCTGTTTTTCTTTTATTTTAAGCCTCAGAACAGTTTCGCCATCGTTTTCCAGATTTCAATCAAGCACTTCTAAAATTGAATCAGCTAGCTGGGTCTTGGCAGTGTTTAATCTCGCCACCACAAAGTGTCTCGCGACGAGGGTTGTGTTGTTAGCACAAGACAGGTCACCGCGGCGAGGTGATGGTCGATATGTTTCTCTCGTCACAATGTCTTCAACTTTCGCCGCCCTTCGCGGCGGAATAAAGGATCGCGTCAGCTGCGCGCGTCTTCCAATTACTGGCATCAGAGCGGCCCAAGCAAAGCCCGCGACGCCTTTCTGGCAAGCCTGCTCTCCGCTTGGGCCAGCTGTGCCCGGCGGCGGTGCCAGAGCCAACACAACAGCAGCACACACTCCTCTCCCTCCACTCGCTCTCCTCTACGTTTACCGAGCCTTCCTCGCAGCGCCTGAAAACCTGCGGACCGCCGCGCTCTCGCTGCGCCTGCTCGCCGAGTGAGGCAATCGCGAAGAAACAATCTCCGAAGTTCTTTGACGAGTTCTCTCCCGGTACACGGACGGCGGTTCTCGCAAAGTCTAAAAGCGAACGGGGCAAGAAAACAAGGAATCTCGCCACGAGTCCGACCGCGCCGCTCCGAATATAAATGGGCCAGCGAAAACATCTTCCTATTTCACGCAAGCACCACCGCCTCAGTTGCCGGCTTGTGTGTGCGCGCGCCCCCACTGCCGGAGAGATTGCTGGCGGCCGAGTAAGATGGATCGCGCGGTGTGTTGCACGCGGTGGGCACAGCGCGCGTCGGAGGAGGCCCAGATGACGGCGAAGCTCCTCCGAGGAGCTGGTGGTGGCATACTGCACGCAGGCACGGTGCGTTCGTGCTATAGCACGCGCTCCCCCGCAGCCTGCCACCGGTTTTCTCGAAGCACTATCAAGGTCTTGAGGAAGGGATGCTGGAGAAGAGGGAAGTGGATAGATTTCTGTAGGGCTGTGCGCGATGGGTCTCACGAGCACGCTTCTCATCGGCTGTTGCCAGAACTATGCGCGACAGCTGAGACTGCCGACGCCACTGCGCGTGGATTTCGTTACGGCCACCATCGCTACTGCTGCGGGCACCCTTCTATGCAAGCTTGGGGAAGTGATGTGTGAGCGCGTTCGTTCCCTGCCCTGCAATATGGAATGTATTCAAACGTTTGGCATGCCAAGCACCTTGCGTTAACAAATGAGTGGGAGAAGTGACAAAGGAACGAAGAGGATAGCTGCCATCAAGAAACGTTAAGGGGCGTAGCCACGATCTTATTTAGTGGGAAATGAGGAGGGGGGGGGGGTCCGACTACCCTTTATGTTCATGCGTGTGTTTATGTTATGTGATAATCTGTAAAAATAAACATTGGTGTTACGCACCTCTCACCTCCCCGTTATATCATGACTATGTGCCGACGATCAATCGGAGAAGATATGACAACGTTGGAGGCGCTTAGTGCTTAGAGGAAGGAACGCGAGGCTTGGATAAATGTGTCGACCAACCCCAGACAATGGTCTTGCATGCAGTGGTTTCACAGAAGCGCTTCCTGGAAGATAACGCCCCTCACGGGAGATAAAAGACATCAAAGAACACAGTTTTGCCAATGTAATTCATGGGAACGTTAGCCTGTGTACTTTGAATAATATGAAAGGCAGATAGAAGCGAGACAGTGACATATTTGCAATTCAACTATATTCTTACCAATCGCAAATAAATGTGCAATGCTAAAACATGCGCCACTCTCTCTCTCAAAGAAATCTCGTGAGACGTTATAGCGCTTAAGTGTGCCAAAAAATTGGAATCACTCAACCTTGAAATTACGAGGCTTTTCACTGCTGCGTCACCCTTCCGACCTCAACAAATACGATCGAAGCAAAAGTCGCCACGGAAGTCGGCCTCTCCCTCTTCGCGCTTCTACATCTTATAGAAAACGCATCTGGTCTCTTCAAGCAGAATCTGCTCTCGCCCATCGTTCATGGTCAATGTATCCTGATCAGGCACTTAGCACTCATTCCTCGAAACGTCAATACCGACCCTAAGTTGTTTTACGCAATGCTGTAAAAAGCATAAATTTCTGACGCGATACTGCCCATAAGCGGCGCAACCTGCTACACCGGGCTCGGCGGCGGAGATTTAATACTACCCATTGACCGCTATGCAGCCTGCTTCTGCTGCTCTCAGGGTGTCGGAACGAAATGTTTTTCGTTTCGGTTTTAGTTTCGTTCCACCGCAAAAAGTTCCGTTCCGTTTCTGGGCCCGAATTCACAAAGCTTTCTCTTGCCTACGCAATTTCTTAGCCAAGAATTCTCGTATCTCGAGGGATTACGATAGCAATGGTACGAATTTAATTTACCAGCCACTTTTGAGGGCAAGGAGGCAACGCGAAAGCCGATAAAACGACAAGGAAAGAAAGAAGTGCGCGCAGGTGACAGAGGGGCAGCACGCGAAGCGTCTAGCATCGAGGGTGTACGATGATAGCCAATGTATTTTCGCTGCATCTGAGCTTCCAGTTCCGGGCGTCTGCTACAGCTCTTACGCGTTGCCGCGTTGCCGCAGACGTCCTGGGGTCTTGCGCGAAGCCCAGTGCTCGGGTTTCATCGATGACCATAGCTAACAAAAATCTAGTTGCTCGATGGCGTTAATAATCCGTGTGCTATCCCGTCAAGTGCAGGCGAACAACGCTCCAGACACACTGCATCTTTAAACCGCGCGTAAATTGAAACATTGAAGGTTTGAAGATGTGACCGAAACGTCTCCCCCTCTTTACCACAACCAGTTTAGTTACATTTTCATGAAGCTGCGCTGCCACTAAACTAACTAGGCATGTTCGAGCACGGTATGGTGGTTGCCATTAGGGTGTTTTGTAGCTAGACGTAAAATGCTGCATTTCTTACGAAGATCTCAGTACAAGACATAGGAGCGGCTTTTGAGCCTACGGAGAACTGTACAGAAATACAAAGCAGCAGTAAGAAAGGTATCATAGCGTAATGCCGCAGGTCCGATTCACCGCAGCATTTTGACAGGGCTGGAATGAGAGAGCAATCATATACGCTTAGATATGTGCACGCGTAAAAGAAGGAAGATTCGTCGGGAGGTTTCTACGTGCTAATGTTTTTCAGAAAACACGGCGCAGTCACTTCGTCCTTGCGGAGTTTGCGTGAGCAAACATAAAAGAAGCGGTGTTGTCTCGGCCTGAAGTGACATGACTATACACATGCACCTGGATTCACAGGGCGCGCGTGCTGCGCGTTCGCACGATTAATAAGAAAAAAAAAAAAAGAGAGACGGCGTTCGCGTTACTTACTAACGTCTATGGGAGCGAAAGCCATACAAAAACGAGCGAACGTGTGATTGTGCTTATATATGAGAATCGAAGCAAATTAAGTGAGTAGTGATTTGTTTAGTGAAAGTTTATTTAAACGACAATAATCGAAACACATTGAATATTCAATTAGTGAAAGTGACATTAGTGACAGTCAATTAGCGATAGTTGATTAGTGATGCCGCACTCGATACAAAGTGCACGGTAATATAGCCCCATTTGATGGCTTTAACCTTCGAGTCACCTTAGGCGAATGCATTAGGATCCCGAGTTTTTTCTTCTTTTTTTGATCGACTTTCACCGGACTTCATGAATTACGTGTCTTTCGAGGGAAAGATAATATATATACAATGAAGTAAGTGTTACAATGGCCAGCTCTCTTCTGAAACACTGCAGCGGTGGTCGAGTCGTTACAGCGTCAGACTACAATGCGGGAGGTACTGGGTTCGATTCGCAGTGTCGCCAAGCACCCACGTATTTTTTTTAATGGAAAAATGGATAGCACGGCCTGAGGTTATGTGTTGCGAGCACTCTTTTCTTGAGAAGGTGGCCTTTCCGCTCTCTTCTTTCACGCCCCTTTATACCCAAATGCGCTGCGCCGTGCTCCCTCACGGATCATAGAAATAAGAGTATCTTTTTTTTTTTTTTGCTCTAACCACTACTATCGCAAGGGTGCCCAGTCCCGAAACCCAATTATCATACCTGGGCATTACTTTTCACGACTCTGGCTATTCGACCGCCGGTCAGACATCGCGGTGTTTTCAAGAACATCAGGAGACACGCGGCGGCCAAAATGCTTGCGGCCAAGATGACTGCCATTGTCGGGACACGTTTCCGTGCTAGTTGGGTGGGATTCATTACAAGCAGCTGCGCAAAACGACAGGGACAGAGAGAAAACACACAAACACAGCGATGTGTTTGTGTCTTCTCTCTCGGTCTCTGTCGTGTTGCGCAGCTCCGTGTAATGCCTCTGTCAATGGTTATAAAGAACTCCAGCAGGCTATCGAGTTCTGAGGAGAGGGCAAAACAGTACGCCTGCGAAAACATTACGGCAAATTCATTTGGGTCATAAAGGGCTACTCTTCCCTTGGTAAGTACATGAAAATTTTAAACGCGAGTTTATTCTTTATCGACAGCAGTTAGAGTATAGATGACAGGTGAACAGACGAAAATCCGCATATTCAGCTTGACTAGTTTTGTGCCCTTAATAGTAATTGGCAACACGTATGACAATACATAGAAATACCACGCACATATGTAAAAGTATGTACAGCCACAGGCGAAAGCTTGGTTCTGCTGGTTGAAGTCGACTAGTCTGTTGTACATATTCGACAAACGCAATGTGTAGAAGCAATGTTACACAGAGGAGCTGTCCTATAAACTTATTTTTGCTGGTTGTTTGCAAAGTTCCCAACTTCTTGCTGAGAACTGTACGTTGTTAAGTGAAACATCTTGTTTGAATGCACACATTTTTTGTAAGGTTACATTAATTTTTGCGCAGTAGAAAACATATTTGAGAAATGAAAATGAGATAGAAAAAGAACTAGAAATCAAATAGTAAAATTTTTATGAAAGTTACACTGAACAAAAAACGTAAGTTTTTGTTTAAAAGATACATGCATGCATGGATGCATACATACATACATACATACATACATACATACATACATACATACATACATACATACATACATACATACATACATACATACACACATACATACATACATACATACATACATACACACATACATACATACATACATACACATACATACATACATACGTACATACGTACATACATACATACATACATACATACATACATTGAGTAGTAGTTAATAGGATGAACTGCTATAAAACAACAATGCTGATACACGCAGTCTTGAGCACATGAGGTTTCAAGGCAGTAACTTACGAGAGAAATCTCTCACCACTCTTATGTGCCAACTCGGCATTTCTCGAACCCTCTTGGAACAATTTCATGTATAGTTTCTGCTTCTGCCCACTCACAAGCAGTTTTTATACATTTTCGTGGGCGGCAGCCTACGACGATATATAAGAAAAGAGCCCCCGACAATGTGATGTCAAGGAAAAATGCAATGCATCACATTTTGGTACATGTCTGCAAGATGACACATAGTTTATTTACATAGTCCGGCATATTGACAACACTGTAACAAGCCATGTCAGGTGACGTGGGCTGGAAGATTGGCACAGCTCGGACAAATTCTGGACAATGCATAAATAAAACAATTCACTGTTACTAAGCTCCTCGGTACAAATAATGCTGTTGTTGACATGTAAATACCCTATTCCTTCTTCTGAAAACACTCCTCAAAAAGGTTTCAAAATGTGCACATGTGCCGACTTCCTTCAAATGAGAGACTGCTGTATAGCAGTCTCTCATTTCGCTTGAAAAAAATTTCAGTGCACTGCTGGGCAAGGAATGTGATGCAAAGATTCAGTACCTTGCATGTATATTTTGCTGCTGGCCTCAGCTGCAATGTTGATCAGCACAAATAGGCAGAATAACATTTTATAATGTGTCATGACAAAGTAATTATGTTTCAGGTGCATGAAACATAGACAACAATAAAGGAATTTAAGAACATTTACCTGGCACAGTTTACAGAATCTTAAATACATTTTCGAGGAGCTATCGCAGCTTTTCTGAATATAGTAGTAATGGTTATCAGCCTTCAAATTTGTTCGAAGACGCCAGTTTCAAGTTTAGAGCACACCAGCAGCCCTCTTCAGGCCAAACCATTGCACAGGCGCATCAAAAGGCATAAGTAAATGCATGCATAGTCACCATACAAAAAGCAATAAATACTTTCAGCAGTAATATGAGCAAAGCTGCATAGATGATAAACTATTTGCAGGGTATACAAGTACATTATGGAGAAACCTATGGCAGCAAACACTATATGAAAAAAAATTAAAACTTACAAAGTACATGCAGAAAGGTTGACCGTTGAAGAGGACAAGCATGCGATAGGATAACATTACAGAGGTGCTAAAGCCTGTTGGACATACTAGGAATAGTGACGCTCCTCTTGCGTCTAAATAATCCGTGGAGAAGGACTTTCCAGAGCTTATATAAACAGAAAATCATTTGTGCTATACTAATGCGCGTATCCTGAACGACTACATCGACCAAGTGCAAAATTACCCGCTTCAATGGTTTCATTCTTGCACTACCAAACATGAAAACACGGTTTTGGTTGCCGACCATGGCTGCTGTTTCTAATGGCAGTGAAATGCAGAGACACACATGCACTTTGAGTTACGTGCATGTTAAAAATTCAAGGTAGCCGAAATTAATTTGCACATTACCACTACAGTGTGATTTACATTAACGTCAAGGTTTGGTATATTAAATGCAGAATTTAATTAATTTTGAATGATCAGGTGCAAGGAATTGCTGAATGATGCACTGCGGAACGATTAAACTGCAGCTGTGCAGATTCTCACCATACAATTCAAGCTGTTCCAACTATCACAATGCATTCTTTCTGTTGACGTGCACTTTGAACAGCAGGACACAGCCACTGGTAGTCGCTCTCTACTTGTTGGCCTTGTGTGTTTTGTCCGAGATACACTGTGCAATTATATGACAGTGCGGCACCTGATCCAGTGATACTGCTGGAATATAGAAAAATACACATGATTGTTACAACCGTGCTATGTGTAAAAATGGACAGCTGATATGTGCTAACAACTCTAGCTGTCGAATTTTCAGAAGCCGATGACAAGTATGAAGAAATAATAAAAAACAAGAAAAAAGGTCTGAACATAGAACCGTCAAGAATGAAGACTTTCAAAAAGTATTTTATGATATAAATTTATAACCACGATGTTCATTTTGAAGGCAACAAACTTCTGCCCAATAGTGAGACATAAGCCAATAAATTGTCTTCTATTTCGACTTTACACTAGGTGCAAGAAGCCGACCAAAAATGAGTTCACTATGCTACAATCTAAGAAAAAGAAAATCCGGCAGATCCCACGCACAGTGGGAATCGATGTAATGCGAAGCAGCCAGCAAAGAGCTGCATACATCGCCCTGTTTGCCTTTGAGCCAAATGAAATCATTCACGCCATGGCATGTAGTCCACCATATATCGCATGTTTGCCATGCACGCATGCATACACAATCTAGTATATACCATGCCAATGAAACGCATATTCTGGTATATACAATGCATGACCTGTCGTTTATGTTCATCACGCACTCGTGTCATGCCATAACAATTTTGGTATATATCCAGTTAACAAAACGGCTGGCAGCGCACTATGACAGTGGCGTGTAAATCATACCGTACATGACATGCATAACATGATTCGCATGTTAAGACCTCTCATTTATGTTCGTCATACAGTCACATCGCGCAATACCAATTTAGTGTATATCAAACGAGCGAAATGGCCGCGAGTGCACCATGAGTGTGGTATGTAAATCATGCCATACATGACATGCATATCATGGTTTTCATGTTACCACCTGTCACTTATGTTTGGCATACAGTAACATTGCGCAATACCAATTTTGGTGTGTCAAACTAGTGAAACAGCCACGAGTGCGCCATGAGCATGGCATGTAAATCATGTCGTAGATGTCACGCATATCACGATTTTCATGTTACCATCTTTCACTTACGTTCGTCATACAGTCGCGTCGCGTAATACCAATTTTGGTGTATATCAAGCTACCGAAATGGCCGCGAATGCACCATGAGCGCGGCATGTAAATCATGTCGTACATGACATGCATGTCATGATTTTCATGTTACCACGTGTCATTTACGTTCGTCATACAGTCGCTTCGCGCAATACCAATTTTGGTGTACACCAAGCTAGCGAAGCGGCCGCGCATGCATCATGATCGTGGCATGTAAATCATGACATACATGACATGCATGTCATGGTTTTCATCTTACCAACTGTTATTCATGTTCCTCATACAGTCACATCGCGCAATACCAATTTTGGTGTATATCAATCTACTGAAACGCCCGCTAGCGCACCATGAGCGTGGCATGTAAATTAGGTCGCACATGACTTGCATGTCATGATTTTCATGTTACCACCTTTCAATTACGTTCGTCATACGGTCGTGTCGCGCAATACCAATTTTGGTGTATATCATGCAAGCGAAACGGACGCGAATGCACCATGAGCGTGGCATGTAAATCGTGACGTACATGTCATGGATGTCATGGTTTTCATGCTACCACCTGTTATTCATGTTCTTCATACAGTCACATCGCACAATACCAATTTTGGTGCATATCAATCTAGCGAAACGACCGCGAGTGCGCCATGAGGTGGCATGTAAATCATGTCGTACATGACATGCATGTCATGATTTTCATGTTACCACGTGTCAGTTATGTTCGTCATACAGAAATGTCTCGTCATACCAGTTTTCGTATATATTCCTTCATTTAAACGGCCGCGAGCGCCCCGAGACCATGTCATGTAAATCATGCTGCACATGACATGCGCGTCATGATTTGCATGTTAGGACCTGTCATTATGTTCGTCATGAACTCTTGTCGCGCCGTACAAACTTTGGTATATACGAAATTAACGGAACGGCCGCAAGAGCCCAAAAGCCTGGAATGTAAATCATGCTGTTCATGACATGCGTGTCATGATTTTCATGATATGACCTGTCATTTATGTTCGTAATAAGGCCATGTTATGACATACCAATTTTGGTATACATCCGATTAACGAAACGGCCAGGAGAGCACAAAGTCGTGGGCGGCTAGATAGATAGATAGATAGATAGATAGATAGATAGATAGATAGATAGATAGATAGATAGATAGATAGATAGATAGATAGATAGATAGATAGATAGATAGATAGATAGATAGATAGATAGATAGATAGATAGATAGATAGATAGATAGATAGATAGATAGATAGATAGATAGATAGATAGATAGATACGCTCAAATTCGCAGAAGTTCGCTAAGAAATGCTTCGCATTTAAAAACAAGTATTTGGGGAGTGTTGCTACCCCACAACTATAAACGTCATCCATCTCACGTACTTTCCTCGCGTTATCACCATGGTCCCGGGACTTCCGGGTCACGAATGACGCGCGTGTTATCAAAGTGACATAGCATTCTTGATAGAAAAGTGCCAAGAGCGGGGTTTTGAAAAAAGGAAATGCGAGCAAGCAAGATTTTGATTACTGCTGTGTAGCAGAAATACTCCCAAATACACGATTTGTTCTTAGGGTGTACTCAAGTATTTCTATGTTACAAGACAACAGCTATTGTTCATCACTTTAAAGTTATCTAACATAGCCACCTCATCATACAGTGTGAAGGAGCAATTTTGAAGACTTGAATACACAAAGCATTATTGGATTATGTGTGTTTTTGTTGCTCGAAACAGTTTTTCCCATCAAAATTACACTTTGCAAAAAAATGCACTTGATTAGGAGAAATGATTGCGAGCAACAAACACACTCATAATCCATAAATGCATGTTAATGGGCTCTTATGGCTTCCACAAACACTCACCATCATTGTTATTGATGTCAATGCCATGCCGGACGGATACGCTGGGTCCTTCTCAGAACACCAAAGGTGCACTGTATGACTTGTCTTGCATGGGTGGGGGCTGCACTGCACTGCTGCTCAGCTGGGCCAGCCACGGACAGGAGGGTGAGCACCAATGGCTCTCAGGCATAGCGAGAGTCACCTTCAGAGATCAACAAGCGTGTACTCAGGTCACATACGATTTGTAGAAATAACCGTGCCACTATGCAATTGTGCTGAGAACATGTACGGCGGAAATACAACGTGCCACAACATTGAAAAAAGATAAGCTACGGCAGGTAAAATGCGCATTTACTGCTCCTGTGTGGCCTGAGGTTTGAACTAGAGTTCTTTCTCGCTGCATGTTGCGAACAGCCAGGCGATTTTCTCCCGCTTGCTATTTCCATGCAGAGCACTTGATACACTGTGTGAGTGACAAGTACAAGAGCTCAATAAGCAATAAAAGTACTTGTGCTATTTCAAAAGCACAACTTTCCAGTCTCACATGTATGGAGTAAAATTCATAAGCTGTAGACTTTACACTTTCGACATTGTCAATTCTATTATAATTTGCTTCTCTTTACGCGTCCAGTTAGCATCGCTGTGTGAAAATAATAAAGGCATCCACTGTTAGTAACAATGTTTTGGTTGTGAAGGTGTGTACATTAACCGGTGTTTACTGTGGTTAAACACCTAAAACACCTAAAAAAACTAACCTAGCAACCAGCCATTATGCAGTTTTCTACCCTTGAAGCTCCCAGGTAGTGCACAGTCCATCCAGATGAGGCTGCCATGCGTGCTTCCAGGCCCCTTTGAGGTCGGCTGGATGATGACACCCCCACCGTTGCAAAAGACTTGTAGATTTAGGGAGCACAAGTCCTTCCTATTTCTGTACAGGTGCTCCAAGTCAGAAGGTGGCTTGATTTGCCAGTGCTTGCAATCGATGTATCCCACGATCTTACGAAAATCTGCAATCTGTGAAGAGGCCAAAAAGGATATATTAAAAAAACCATCATTGAAAGCGCTCTTAATACATATTTGGCAGAAACACAAAAATTATCACTTAGTCATAGCTATCAAATATGCTTTATTCAATTTGAAACAAACTAAAGCCCCATGTAAGCTTTACATACTGTAATGTATATGTCCTGGTATCTTCTATACAAGTAATTTTGCAATATAAAGGGAATTCCTGAAAAAGTGCTAAATGGCTCCTGAAAGATAAATTCGTATCAAATATTTTTCTCTCAACTGTCAAGCGTGGTAAACAGACAGGCTCCTCTTAATAATCAGATAAAAGCCTGCTTAAGCAAAATCATAAAAACTGCTGGTGTACTTGCTCATATTGCAATATATGTATATATATACGTATATACAAAGCGGTAGTAGTACTTTTCGTACTGGAACTTAACATGGGGTGACAGTGCATCTGCTGGGATGAAAAACTTACAAACGTACGTTATAGCACTACACGAATAGCAACGAAATTAGTTGCGCAAGTTCAACTCACCGATGGCACAACGATATTAGCAGCCGTCAGCGTCATCGGGAATGGAATGTGCTCTGCAGCCACAGGCAAAAGACGTCCGTGGACTGGAAGCTGCCGTTGACGTAGAAATGCAACGCTAGCAAGACGTGTACGTCCACTGGTGAAGCGTGAGAAATCGCCGTGGGCCGCTGTAGTCAAGACTCCAGTGCCGTGCAAAACGACACGACAGATGGGCTCGAAAGCCTGTAGTTAGCAGGTGCTGGTCTACGACTTCATCCAAGGCAAAGCACCAGTGAGAATTGTGTTCTGTCCGGAGCGAAGCGTGACGTCCGCGTGCTTTCGCTGCCAGGTAAAAGTCCAAGCTTTCACCGGAGAACAGTCAAGGCATACTGCCAAAGCAGCCACATTTACAGCACAATGTCTCGGCGAGCGACTTCGGTTCGACACGTTATGACGCTCGAATTACGGTTATCACAAAAAGGAGAAGCAACGAGTTAAAAAAGAAAGCGCCAAGCCCAGCGCCAAATCCTTAAAGCCCTCATAAAGCACCATCGCAACTTCGTAGGACGAAACACGGTTATCAACGCTTTTAATCTTCTGTCACACGGGCACAGCCTCTTCACAAGTCTTGGAAATGTCAACACAGCACCACTGTTCACAACGCACATCGTTTCACTCCCGAACACTACATTTGCCTGGACTGCTCACAAGAAAATAGAAGCGCACGGGCTAACCACTGGCGAAGCGAGAACCAAATACAGAGCGTAGTTCATGCGTTACCGTACGGAATCACGGAAGCACGGAATCACTCAAGTAACGCGCCAAAATGCTGTCAATTCTAAATGCCGCACTGCACCTTACTGAGACTCTGGAAAGCGATGCAAACGAACTGTGTTACCGACATTCAAACACACGTTGCAGGCTCCTCCAGTGCTAGTTACTGTCGGTACACAGGCGCCGATCCCCGCTTCATAAACACTCCGTGGCACAGGCTTCGCTACGCTTCACGGCACACCAAGAGACACTGCCGTCGGTCTTCACACTGCTTGCGCGCACCGGAAAAGCAGCGGTATTCACAGCACATCCAGTCGAACGCTGAAGGAACTCATGCGTTTGCGAAAATCGGCGCCGACACCTACAGTTTACGGCGCCATGTTGTTCTTACAAACTGCGCAGCAGGGGGTAGGCGCTAAGACAACTTAGAAAAAGCTCTTGCGCGTTGATCGCGAGAAGATAAAAAGTTCTCTTATGTGCGAGGGGGAAGATATGACGAACACGACAGGAGTGCGCGATGAAAGAAATGTTTTGTCAACGTCATAAGATGGGCTGTTGTAGAGAGTACTGCTTCCCAACCAATCACGAGTTGCACCTCTCGCCCAAGCCGTCGTCTGCTATCGTTTGTCGTCTGCTACGATAGTAGCCTCCAGCGGGGGTTTCGCCTTATCTACGCGATGATTTCTAGGTCAAGCTGACGCTTATGAGCACAAAATACATTTATGAGTGGGTGAAGCCACCTTCAATTG
This sequence comes from Rhipicephalus sanguineus, assembly GCF_013339695.2. Lineage (NCBI taxonomy): Eukaryota > Metazoa > Arthropoda > Arachnida > Ixodida > Ixodidae > Rhipicephalus > Rhipicephalus sanguineus. The sequence continues at coordinate 143,610,121 of NC_051176.1, forward strand.
ATATTCTCACGCCATGGTAAATGGCAGTTAGTAATCAAAGGGACGTGAATCCGGCAAAGGCTTGTTTATACTCGAGAATCGTGAGCATTCGCACATATTTTTGATGCCATTTCAAATTACTGGATCCATTTACTTCTGACTGCTCGCCGTATAAACGCGTTCCGTTTCGGTTTCCGAACAGTGAAGATCGAAAAGCTTGATTTGTTTGAGATTTCATGCATAATAATCTCGCACATCTATAATATGCTGCGATTTGCAATGTACGAGCCCGCTCTCGATCGACCCAAAGCGCATAGCGACAGCTGCGTTTCAGCGATCGTGCCTATTGGGCAGTTAAAGCTTATCCAACTAGACAAGTTGTGGAATCACATAATAGGCTTTAATAACGGCTAATTGAAATGCTACGCTCAATTTTATTTCCAATAGCGTGCAGCTGATGTGCTCCTCTGAACCTCTTTGGTGGTGGTTTCGACCAATGCTGCGTACATCATGATAAGTTGGACGTCTCATTGGAGGAAGTCGGACGCAACACAACAACATAACAAAAAAATCTTGACCAAATACCGCGCCGCTTTCGACTTCATCGACCATTCATGTAGACCTTTGGTTTTAATCCAACCACAAGTCTTTGCATGCATAATGTTTCGCCATTGACACCCAATAGGCTTCTTTAATTACTGCGACTCCCAGTTTATTGGACGACTACGAGTGCCAATACAGTCCATAGCGTACAAGCAAAAGAACACACGAAACTCAAAACGCCGAAATAAATTAAAACGTACCAGCAATCGTCAAGAAGCCTTAAATGGCCGTGAATTAGCTCAAAATTAGCCACGGCACCCAGATACCCGCCGCAGTTGCATGTTCTAAACAGCCATATTGTTCGTAAGAGTGGTCCGGACCACTCTTGGGATTTTCTCGTAGCCACGCTGTTTCCGCGCAATTTTTTGCTTCGTGAATCCACTTACGAGCCTTTTTCAGTGACGTCACCAAATATAGCAACTGCATCACCATCGCTGACATGTTCCTGGGCAGTCACAGCGCGCTTTACCGCAGCGGCCGATGTGATAACGATGGCCTCTTACGACGTTTTTTTCGCTTCGTGAATCGACTTACGCGACAAAATTTCTCTTACGCGACAATTTGCTCGTAAGTGAGTTTTGTGAATTCGGCCCCTGTTCCGGAACGAAAAAAAATGTTCCGTAACGGTTCGTAACGGTTTTTTTTATGGAAAATTTTGAAGTTAAGGTAATCATAACGAACATTGGATTTGTGATGTAGGTACTTGCCCTGCTCTTAGGAAAGTGGGACAAGGGTAAAATACGTTCTTCAGAGGAGCGGAAGTAACTGTACCACGAATTTCTACCAACTAGCACAAACCAGTGTTAATTTCAAAGTCATAGTATTTATTTTCTCAAAAGACAAATACGAATTTTTTAGTGGGCTCAATGCTTTGTGTCAAGGGATTGAGCACGACCTCAGAAGCAGCACGTCATTGAGTGTACTCTCTGATGTGCGAGACCACTGTTCTGATAAAGAGATCGCCAGGCCTGCGCGACACACGCAGGACAGTCACAACGAAAGCTGGAAGAGCGGACTTTGTAGAGCCCGCTGGAGAGTCTCTTGGGGCAATAATACAAGTACACATTCAAGGTACCCACTACGCCATAAATCATCCCAATTCTTCTGAAGTAGAGAAGTTCCCACTAGGCCATTTTTCGCCATTCTTCGGAGTCTCGTGGTACATGCTACACATCTCTAAGGCATTAGGTGCACTTTGCGCTGTTACTGATGATGATAAAGAATTATAGCTGAGCACTTTGCAGTGGGTGGGAAGCAGTGTGGCGGAATGGGCGCCTCCATTCCATTTCAATTCTATTGCGGAGAATTAAAACTTGCCGCAATTCCATTCCTTTCAATTCCGCGGAATGAAAAAAACTTAGCCCATTCGCACTCCGGGAATGTCCGGGCAGTTCAATTCCATCAATGTAATTCCTCCACGTAAGAAAGGCATCTTGATAGTTTTATTGAGTAAAGAATGAACGCCCCATAAAGCTGATGTCATTAGATGCATTAAGAACTGCAAGAGTACACAAAACAGTTTACCAAGGTCGAGGGATAGAAGCTTGGTTACATATCTCGTGCAGTACAACCACCCTACTAATTCCCATAGGGGCAGTTCTCCCGCTACCTATAGTATTTGCATGGTCAGCATGTTTGAACGAATGGTGGTGTTTTAATATTGTGTATGCTTAAATGTGTTAATGCTAAAATTACGACGTAGCCTATTTTTATGCTGACAAAAGTAGTACTCAAGAAGACTAAGCAGTTTTGCCGCGCGTTTGGAGCGGTTGGGAATATGAAGAAAAATAAGATTTGGTTAATGAGGAATAAGACCCTCTAGATCTGCTGGTATTAGTTGGAACAGTGCACCGCTCGGGCACCTTGTGCATTTGTATCGAATACGGAACACTGGGCCGCACTGCTCGTCAGCACTCACGCTTGTCAAGCGCTCCTCGCTAGCAGAAGCACTAGCGTGGCACTGTGGTGGAAGACCCGACTGCCACGCAGAGGGCGCGGGTTGAAATGCCATCCGATCCTAGAAATTTGTTTCTCATTTTTTTTATATCACGCGATTGCGGTCACGGACACCGGCGGCGGTGGACAACTATGGCGCCAAAATCAGCCGTTATGATCTCATAACAGCTTTCGCTGTAACAAACTTCAGCGCCGACAATGCCCTCTCTAAGCTGGCCTGCGTGACAGGCGCGCAAAAATCCACTTGCGTTAATATAAACATCTCTGGTTGCCACTGTTGTCGTTTTTCGCACAATTTCAACATATCTTTGCTTTGGAATTCCTGCCTAAGGTACGCGCTAATACCGTACCCTGAGGTATGCTCACATTGCACGAGCTCAGTTGCTCCGGATTGCGAAGTTTTCTCGTGAACCGAAAAACGATTGAAAAAATTTCGTTTTCACTCCGGAACGAAATAATAGATAAAGTTTCGGTTACGTTTTCGTTCCAGTCCAAAATATCGTTTTTTTTTTTTTCGTTTTTCGTTTTCGGTTTTCGTTCCGTTCCGACACCCTGGCTGCTCTGAAGCTAGTATAGCAACACAATGAAAGCAGACCTGGTAACGGTATCCCATGTATGCTACGCCGCTCTCAAGGTTTCTTTTTGCACCTTCTCCATCATACTGTTTGGAGGGACTCACAGCAACGCATTAAAACCAAAACGATCTGCACACAAGCTTGGCACACTGTCCGCCTTGCAAGGAATGAAAATCGCGCTCTCGTAACCACCGCTCAAACAGGTAACGACACTGTGGTAAGGGAATTTTGTTGGCCCGCTCCTCAGAATTACACGATTTGTGTTGAATTACGCCACCAGCGGTCGCGCTCAAGCTTATACTCAACTCCAGACATTGTCTTGCAAAAGAAAATTTGGCAGGTCCTACGCATTGTGGGAATCGATTTCGTGCGAAATAGTCGGCAAGAGACTGTCTGTGTTCCATTTTTTGGCTTTGGGCCAAACGTTACGAGGTGGATCGACGTGTTTTTTTGTAAATGGAGTAGTTGTGTACCCATCGTGGGCTTACCAGGCACGTCGACTACACTGGCGTTTAAAGGGTAACTTATCGTCTGACGTAACCTCAGCACTCACGTTATAGCACAGACGCCAGTTTTATCCAAATGAAGTGCACGCTACGGTGCGAAGATGGGAATATCATACGTAGCATTTGTTAGCGTATTCCTCCGAGGTCGAGCAACGCTTGAATATAGCTTTCTGTGTCGTAGGAGCACATATGTAACGTTTATTAGACTGTTATAAAAGCGGAGCCAACACTGGAACCACAAGTGACGTTAACCTGACATGATGCCTGTATCATAGGGGTACATATGTGATGTTCATTACCTTGTCATAATATTAGATAGCCAGCACTGTAACAACAATTGACGTTGCACCGACATGTCGCCTTCATTGGATCTTTTTTCAAAGCAGTTTTAATACCTGGCGTGGCTCTGAAGTAGAATACTTAACTGCCACGCAGAATGCCTCGGTTCGATTTTCGCTTCTTTGCATTCGTCGAGTCCAACGTCTGTTCCAGTGTCTGTTTTCGCCGTTTTTGGGTAGATATAAACAGTGAATAAGCTGTGGCGCATACCCGTATATCGCGGCCCGCGTTGTACGAGTATGTGCTACACGTGACTGGAGGAAAGGGTTTCATGACGTACATGACAGCATTCTCACGCTATTCACGTCACGACCAGACAGTCATGTTCGTCATGCCCTCATGCCCTCCTGTGCCAATTTTGACCTAAGCCAAGTTAAGGAGGCGACCGCGAGGGCACTCAGGCGTAGATAGATAGATAGATAGATAGATAGATAGATAGATAGATAGATAGATAGATAGATAGATAGATAGATAGATAGATAGATAGATAGATAGATAGATAGATAGATAGATAGATAGATAGATAGAAACGCTCGAAGTGCCTTTGGTTGGCTAAGAAATGCAGAAGTTAGAAAATTTTATACTTGATCAGTTTCCCATACCGGTTGATTAAACGGAAGTTTTCTTACCATGATTATTACCTACCTTTTAAACGCGAAGCATTTCTTAGCGAACCCTAGGCACTTTGAGCGTTTCTTTCTATCTATCTATCTATCTATCTATCTATCTATCTATCTATCTATCTATCTATCTATCTATCTATCTATCTATCTATCTATATATCTATCTATCTATCTATCTATCTATCTATCTATCTATCTATCTATCTATCTATCTATCTATCTATCTATCTATCTATCTATCTATCTACGTCTGGGTACTCTCGTGATCGCCTCCTTAACTCGGTGTAGACCAAAATTGGCATAAGAGGATAAGAGCGTTTGACGAATATGACTGTCTCGTCATGACATGACTAACGTGAAAATCCTATCGCGTACGTCGTGAAACCCTTTCCTCCAGACACGTGTAGCACATACCCGTATACCACGGGCCGTGGTATACGGATATGCGCTACAGGTGATTGACAGTTTATATCTACTCAGGAGTGGCGAAAACAGGCATTGGTAATTTAAATGAGAGAGCGTTTAGAAAAACCGACACCGGCAGCGTTGATCCGACGAAAACAAATAATAAAAATTAAGACCCCGGCTGGAATCGAACCCAAGCATTCTGCGTGGCAGTCAGGTATTCTACCACAGAGCCACGCCAGGTCTAGAAGCTGCTTTGAAAAAAAAAGACCCTATGCAGGTGTAATGTCGGTGCAACGTCAATTGGGGTTAATAAATTAACTGTTGGGGTTTAACGTCCGAAAACCACGATTTGATTTTGATGGCTCCGGAAATTTCGATTACCTGGTATTCTTTAACGTGCACCTAAAGCTAAGTTCACAGGCCTGAAGCATTTTCGCCTCCATCACAGTGGTCGCCGCGGCCGGGATTCGAGGCAATGACCTGCGGGTCAGCAGTCGAGCACCATAACCTTTAGACCACAGTGGTGGGTGTCAATTGTGGTTGCAATGCTGGCTACCTAATTTTAAAGCAAATCAATAAACATTACATATGTACTCCTATGACCCATGCGTCATGTCGGATTAACGTCAGTTGTGGCTGCAGTGCTGGCTCCGCTTTTATAGCAGTCTAATAAGTCTAATAAACATGACATTTGTATTCCTATGATTCAGCAAGCTAACTTCAAACGTTGCTCGACCACGGAGGAATACGCTAACAAAAATTACGTATGATATTCATGTCATCGCGCCGTCGCATGTACTTCGTTTCAATAACATAGATGTCTGTGCTCTAACGTGAGTGATGATACTGCGCCAGACCATAAGTTACCATTTAAACGTCAGTCCAGACGGCGTACCCCATAAGCCCACGATGTGCACACAAACCCTCCATTTACAAAAACACGTCGATCCACCTCGTAACGCCTGGCTCAAGGCCAAAAAATGCAGCATGTAACTACTGGCTGCCTGCTTCGCATGAAACCGATTCCCACAAGGCGTGGGATCTCCCGAATTTTTCTTTATCTTGCCCTTATACTTCACTTACTTTCCGCATCTTCAGCTACCTGTTCTTATCCAAAAGACGCCTCTTTCACGAAGTGCTTTGAAATACGAACAGCGACTTCGAACACTTTGAGGCTCCCTTTAAAAAACGACGCGGCCTATCTTTAGCGGCGACAGCAGACGGCTCATAGTTTTGTACGTGTCATAGCTTTGTATGTTTTAAGTACAGGCCACGCGTTGCCTGAAACATCACAAAAACAACTTAAGCAAAATATAGCTTAATTATGCCGTTAATTATTACGTAAGACAATGTAACTTAATTATCAGAAGCCAAACACGATGACCTAGAACTGTCCTGCAGGCCACTGACTACATTGTAATTCTGCCCCTTTCAAACTATGAAGCTGTTGTACATTACCTTCCCTTTGATGGTCCAAGGGGAAAGTACCCTTCTATAATTTAGCACTAGTGCCATTTTTGACGCCGTGTACAGCGATGTTACTAAAAGAAAGTGGGAAACAGTAGTGTGACTTGCATTATTTGCTGCAAAAAGGCCCCCACCTGAATCCTGCGCTGGCGTGCTATGTAGTGAAGGCGAGGCAAAGGCAAACTTTGTACGACCTTGTGGTTGTTAAGTTGAAAAATTTTTTTCTCGCTTAAAACAAAAAATGTTCTTATGAAACTTTCTGTATGTCATACCAACAAAGCATGCTACATAAGGATGCATAAGTCATATTTTTACTTGTATCGCTAGATTGAGAAAATGAAGCCGGAATATGGGTCAGAATGCTATTTTTCCCCACTGTGTCACAATAGTGTGGCAACGTTTCTGCTTCTTTCGATCCTGCAGTATTTTCATCACTTATTATAGGAACCTACAAAGCCCACAGTGAGAATATATTACTCGCGGAAAAATCTCTGCTCTTTCTAAAAAATGCTAAACATGCAGTATTTTGCGATTTTTCGTCAAGGCCAGAAATAATGTTAAAACAAGAATGAATGTACTGTCATAGCCATGAAGGATCAGTGCCTTGAGATTAGGAACAAGATTGTTTCGTAGTAATGGTTCAAACCAGTAAATTTATATAAATTATTTAGATCTATCAGATCGCCAAGCACTATGCGTACGCTATCGGCCTACCCCCTTCGTCGCGCGACCCCGAAAAGAGTCACATCGTGTGCTGCTTCGAATGTTCGCGAGATGTGGTTCGATGGAGCACGGCACCAGGGAAAACTACGCACCATCGAAAGGGAAGCTGTGTGTCCGCTACAGAAGTTGACCATACATGCCTAAGGTGACGAAAAGTTCGCGGACGATCTCGCACTGATATGACGGAACCGAAACACGATGGAAAGGGCAGGCTGCATGTCCCATAGTTACACGAGGTATTTGTACTGACGCTCTGCCATATCTCACCAGCTGCCAGTCACTATCGGTCGTCAACTAGCGCCGCGGAGCAGACTAACGGAGTGTAGTCGGTACTGAAGGAACTGATAATAAATATTCCAGAAGGGGAGATTACTAAGCAGAGACTAGATCCACCCCCTACTTTATATTATCTGTAAGCGGTGACATCTTAACAATTAAACAAATCTTGCGTCTGTAAAATTGTGCTGCATCACTCCTTTCTGTGTCCCCGCATTAAAACATAGTTCCCCAGAGATAATAATACCAGAGTCCTTCAAAAGTATTGAAGGACTCTGATAATACTGAAAGAAGTTCGCATCCGCCCTGATGTCACGTAAGTTAGCGAGCGTAATCGATGGACACATAAACGCAAGCTTAATATGTGTTCTACAATTATGTATTTGCCATCAAATCGTCAGATTGCCCCGGTCGATGTAGCCCTTTCACCACTTACAGTGACCTCGTCTATTCTGTTGCCGCTAAGGGCAGTCCCCGTGACGATCTTTTTGTTTACTTGATACTCAGTAATGTAACGACGTCCTTTCCGCATTTACAACTGTGTTTTTATCCACAGAGGTGTCTGTTACGAAGTACTCCGAAAAAGGTACGGAGACTTCTAACAATAGTTGGAGGCCATCTGCGATTCACAACGTAAGTTTTAAACCAGGAATCACACTGTTATAGTGAGCTACCGAGTTGGCTGTTGTCAGGTTTCAGTTTATGCATCAGGTAACCTATGAAAATTAAAATTTACTTTTCGGTCTTGTCGTTCGAATGATCTGTGTGCTCCCATTAACTGAGCACTCCTTTTCGCGTTCGTCAACGTTTTGAAATCGCTCTGTTTTAATTCGTTAATTCATTTGTCGAGAGTGCGCGATCGGCACAACATGGTGTTGACGTAAGCGCTCGAAAGTGGCGGATCCGAAGACAGCAAATTGCGTTACGTAGAGCGTATATGTTTACTACTGTAGCGCTCCTCTCTGTACGCTCTATGCAGTTGGTGCGGCGTGGGTTGTTTCCATCGCTGCGAGCACCAGTCTAGGGCAAGCTGACTCGCGTTAGCTAATGTGACATTATCCACACTCCCTACACAACAGATACGCTATCTCGCCCCGCCTCAACACACAGCCACACTCTGGGACACCACTATTTTGCTTATACCTGTACGTGAGTATTTATAGATGGTGGAAAGCGAAGTGTAATGTCGGATTTTGTGAGTGACAAAAAAAAATCCTGGGGTTCTACGTGCCGTAACCGCGATATGACTATGAGGCACGCCACAGTGCAGGGCTCCGTTTTAATTTTGACCACCTGAGATTCTTTACCATGCGTCTAATGTAAGTGCACGGGTGTTTTTATATTTCGCCCTGTCGACATGCGGCCGCCCTGGACGTAAATCCCACCCGCGTCTTCGAGATTAGCAGTGCAACGCTATAGCCGCTATGGCACCGCGTCGAGATTCTGTGAGAGAGAGAGACTCTTTATTCGAAAAACAGATTTTTGCCGGCGTCTATATACCGCTAGCATTCTACTTTGTATAGCGATGGGGAATGAGATTAAAATATTCCAGAAGAGAGGGAAGAAAATGAAAGTAAAAAATAAAGAATATTAACAAATATGAGATCGCAAGTGAGACTGATGGAATTATTTACCACTAGAGTGTCAGGTGAGTTAAGGCTTTTCTATGTGAAGTAGTCAATCATTAAAGCTTTCCGACTAGGCCAATTTCTGGCAGGTGATTGTGAGTAATGCGAGATTCTGTGAGTAATGTGTTCCCAGAGGTGACAGCCGCCATTAGTGTCGATATAAAATAAGATATTCGGGGTTCTTTCTGATATACTAAATCCGTAAGTCATCGGCTCCTTAAGTCCGTACGTAAATTGGGGACAGCAAGAGAAGCTACAGATTTCATTATCAGCTCTAACATATTGTGAAACACTGACGTCGGGACTTTTCAACGAGCAGCATCATGCATCGTACGACATTAACATTCCTATTATTAACTTCTAAGGGTTCTTGCATTTCCCAAATAAAGCAACAGAATATGTGCGTTTCGATCGGCTAGGACACAGTTTCTGAATAGCCATAGAAAAGAAGACTTAGACACTTCTGTAATGTTGCTTTATTCCACGCTCCGACTGTTCCAAGGAGTTTTCAGACGACAACACATGGCAGTGAATGACCGCTTTGATTATAAAACTCGGCTAATATCGACTCCTGTTATTAACAGCGAAGCTGTTGTAGCTCGCCGTAGTTAGTTCGGTGTCACCAGAAAAACATTCTCATAAACCGACACGCGTTCTCTTCGTCCTCTTCTTCACCGTCGTCGTCGTCGTCGTCTTCATCTTCTGCTTCGCTACCAAAACACAAGCGCCGATTTCTCCGGCGCGAGACGCAATAACTCTGATGGGCGAGACGATGAGTACAGAGAGACAGAGAGAGAAAGAGAGAAATTCTAGGGAAAAAAATTTCTTCGCGAAGCGAGATTCGAACCCGCGTACACACCATCTGAAGGCGAGCACCTATAGCAGAGCACAGCATAGCCGTGTATAGTACAGTATAGAAAGGAGGTGGGAATGGGAAGTGAGAGAGGGGAGGACAGATGTGAGGGTGAGGAGGAGGAGGGAAGGAGGAGAGAGTGAAACATACCATAGAACGAAAGAGAAAGGGAGAAACAGAGAGAATGAAGTGCAGAAAGAAAAAGATGGAGAGAAAGAGCAAGAATCAAAGAAACAGAAAGATATAGAGCGCCAGAGAAAGAGATAGAAGGAGGAAATGAGAAATACGGAGATAGAGAGAAAGAAATGGAAGATAGAGAAAGAAATAGAGAAAGACCGAGAACGAGAAAGAAATAGAGAGAGCGAAAGAAATAGGGATGTGAGGGTGAGGAGGAGGGGAACGCCACCAGCTCTGCTGCTACCTCAGTCTTCGCACCACTAGTGCGGAGCTGCCCTACTTTTTTTTAAACAAGTGGCGGTTGCTTTTATCACGCAGTTATCGTTCTGAGAGTGAATCCATCTTGCTGTGCGGAATTTTTATCATGCAGTCAGTTTAACACCGACCTTCCACAGAATCTCCGTTAGTAGCCCGGTATCTTACTGTCTGAACGTAGCCTGTGCGACTTTGCTTATTGATTGCAACAAACATCGTACAAAGTACACAAAGGCTCCAGCGATATACAGTTCGTGCTTTCGGAAAGGAGGTTAAGGCTCACAGAGAGAAACGGATGGGGCTGGTTAGCCGAGCGTGAGGAGTTTAGTAGATGTTCCGTGAGCTATTAGAGAATGAAAAATAGAATTGAATGCTGGAGCGTACATGCCCTGGTTTTACTGCTTAACCTGCGATTCGCGTGTAGCGTATTTTTTTTCCATGCCGCGTAGCTGAAAGCACGCGAACTCCCGGCCCGCACGTAGCTGCCGCCGCAGATTGAATTAGCAGGCCGCCGCGCGTAGAAGAGCAGAGGCCAGCCGTGATCATAAGTGACGGAGCACGGAAGAACAGAGACAGGCGCCCAAGCCACCGCCGCTGTCTCCAGGTGCGGGGCGGCGGCGCGCGTTGAAGCCGTCCCGTGTGGGTGGTGCGCGGTAGAAAAAAGGAAGAATTTGGGGGTAGCAGCGATCGGCAGCCGCGTATACAAATGACAGCGACACGGCGAGCTCAGGAAGTCATTTTTTCTCGGACGTCCGCTCCGCTCCGGGCAGCGTAAGCAGCCTGCCAGCTTTATCATCGTCGACAGGAGCATCCATTTCCGTACACGATAGGCGGCCCTGACGCGCGCAGGTCGATGCCGTCTCTTACACCGCCGCATCCCCAGCCGCTGTCAGGGACGCGACACCGGCCGCCACTTAGGGGAGCGACGGCCGGTTGCTTCCCTACATCCCCAGCTGACTTTCCAGACTCCTGAGCTTAACTTGCCGGCAGGGCACCTGTGTCGCTGCGCAGGAGCCGCTGCTGATGGCGCACGAAAAGCGACAAGTTTCGACGGTTGAGATATGTATCACGTCTAATAAAAGAAGCACGCCCACAAGAAAGAAAAAAAGAGCTTTAAAAAGTGGTTTTGCGGTCTTGACAGATACTATACGCCAGCGTTCCCTAAATGGTTTGGGAGTGGTTTATCAGCCTGCCCACAGTCATATCTTGCTATTGTCTGGAAAATTCGTGATGGTGCGAAACGCTGGCTGATTTTGCTGTGTAATATATGCATAGTACGGGAAGAAGGAAGTTTTGGTTGGTCAATTTATCGCGTTTCGACGACCGACCACCATCTATTCAGAGGATACTAGAACGGCGCCATAATCGTCCCTCAAGGTAATGTTTTGTAATTGCTACATGTTTTATACATACATTAACCAGAGTTTTCGAAAGTACGGGGCAATCCACTTCGCACGAAGATGCCCACGAAACCTTTGTGCACTGTTCTTACATTCCTTCCACTCTTCTCTCGATTCATTTAGTTGAGCACAAACTGGATGTGCTTCTGTTGCGCAGTTTATTTATTTATCTATTTATTTATCTATTTATTTATTTGTACCCTCGAGGCCCGCGGGCATTATAGAGGAGAGTGGTGGCATAGAGAGAAAACAGTTGCTGTCACTGGCTATCTAAACTGATGATGTTTTACATGAAGGTCGTGGTTGTACATGAAAGTTCCTGGTTATTCATTGTTAGCTAACAATTCACGAAAACGAACAGTGTACGTCTTGTATAGAAGCGATTGATCCAGGAAAGTGGCTGCATTCCTTCACGGTCCGAGGAATAAATGAACTGGATCAAGTTCTACACTCTAAATATTTTCACGCGTAGTAAGCGTGAAACGCGCCTCTCGGCCTCCTAAAATTTGTTTTATGTACCACGCGACTCAAAATACGCGTTGTTTTCCTCCACCCAAGCGTGACGCCGGTCGAGGACACGCACATTCGCTGTATTTTACGCGTGATGCGGGATTCTACGCGTGAGAACCGGAAAACTCACGCTGAGGAAAAGTTTGCGACGCCGATCGATCGCGCTTCTCCACATCACGCGTATATATGTCCTGATACAATCGCCAAGACAGCCGTGCGACGTCGCCGTTACTCGCCTCTGATTTGCTGCTGCGATTTGCGCCTGCTTTCATTTATTTTTGTTTTTCACGCGAATGCCTTGAAAGGTGGCGCTTGCTTCGATATATACTTTTGGCGGGAAAACGGGGTTAGAGTCATTGGAGTCATTGACTTAGCAAGATCTTTGTGCATCGTCTCTGCCTGCCCTTCGAGCGTGTACTGTGCGGAGGGTTCGCTTTGTGGTGTTGAAAAGTGGTGAAGTCATGAATAACTTGACATCGATTGACCTGCGTGGTGTGCCGCGCGGTAGATGCAAGAACACCGAATGCGACCGCCCGTAGTTCTCGCACCACACGGCGCCACTCACTGCGAACTCTGCTATTCCGGCCGGATGGTGTGCATACTGCGGGCACTCGCCTGCCATTCACGGCCGCTTGGAATACCTGGGTAAGCAAATATTTCGAAATGGGTTTGCTCATTATATATTTTACAACTATTTTCCCAACAGTGACGTTTCTTCCTATTGACCTCTGAACTTGACATTAGTATCAGGCCAAGTTCTCTGTGTACAGTATGACGGACAGAAACGCGAAAATTTAGGGCTATGTAATTCACGTACTTTCATTTTCAACATCTCCATTTCGTATCATAGCGGCGTAATTTTGGCTCGAACACTTACATCAGAGCCAACATTAACTTTAGATGCCGGATTCGTAGCGACGTGACGTGGTTACCTCGAGTAATTGCTCATGAAAGTATTTGCAGTAAAGAAAGTGATGTCGCATTCAGTCCGAGAGTTTCTGTTTCACTCGGGTCGTGCGATCGACCGGAAAGGATGACAAGAAAGAAGGAAGGAGTGTTGCTCTCGGTGCCGTGGCTGCGAGCCGTTTCTCCTTCGCCGTCGGGTATCCACCGGTCCCCGCGTCTAGCGCTCGTTAGCTTTGGCTAGTCGGCGCCAAATTTCGTGGCCGCGTCGCGGTTCGCGGCGGTGGCCGTTTCGGGCCAGGAGGCGGAACGCCGGTAAAGGGGCCGCCTGGCGCCTCGCGCGGTGAATAAACAGCGCCTTCTTCCTCCGTCCTCCGCAGAGCGCCTCGAAAATGACCAAAGATATATTGTATGCCGTAAATTCATGTAGTCGATGCGTAAATTACGAAGCGTTAAAATTGTGCCATATCCTGCAAAACAAGCGCGTTAAGGCCACAGTACAATTGTGTGTTTTTGCTGCACATCAAGGCTGAAGTTCGCTTTTTTTATGTGAGTGCGCAACGCATGAGTCCATAAGTATTATTTGAAGCCGCTATTGCCAAGAGACCGCTCTCGTTACAGGCGAACTATTTATGCCGCAACCTCGCCTTTTATAGTAAGATACGATAGCGTCACTTTCAGGATGTCAAACATACGGTTAACCTCTCTGCATTTAGTCTCGAGAAGGACTAACAGTTCTGCCAACGCAATTCGTTTGTCAAGGGAACAACTTTTGATTGAAAAGCTCGCAAGATCTGTTGGAGTGTACGGGGTTCAGAAAGAGGCACTCGTCTTACTTTCGCAATTATATTTATCGCTGTGAAATTTATATTTGTTGATCTGTACTGACAATAGATGAAGAAGGACATTCTGACAGCGGAATAGATGCACCCCGCGTGAAGGCAGTTTTAAAAGCATCCTTTATCCTGAGGACCACGTCACCAGTGGCGGTATTACCGGCTTATCTCCTAAACGAAGAACTGGTAAGACAGTCCTGTACCTTCTTATGTCCCTCTTTATTTCAGAAGATTTTATTGGCGCCCAGTGTAATCTGGAGCACTCACTTTTTTTTTTCATTCGTGCTCAAACAGATTGCCGGTGTACGCACTATACGTAACTTTACGACTTCAAAACCCCTTTGTATTGTTCTTGCTGCTCCCCAATGCCGCTATAATTAAATCAACAAAGAGCCACGAAGTTTTGCTGATTGTGCGCTGTATTCTGTGTTCATGAAGTTTAATTCCACGTTTTCTCTTTCAGCTTGCCTTTGAAAGTGAACTGAGATTTTTAAGCACTATCGAGGAGAATGTCAAAAGCCTCAGCAAAATTCAGCCTGCAGTGGCGACAGTGTCATCCTTAGCGGACCCATCGTACACAGAGGTGGATGCGTACCTGAGGCCAATGCTCGCGAAAATGGCCCTAATTTCAGAGGTGAGTAAAATAGTTTTTTTAAGAGCCAAAGTTTCAGAAGCAATTCATAACGTCATCATTCTTCTGACACTATACTCAGTTTTCAGCAGTGTATCAGAAGATTTAACGTCGCAGTCGCAATGTGAGCTTTGTTGACAAAATCATTTTCATGAATTTGTAGTTCTGTACCAAGTGAAGTTGGACAACGGTTCATTCCATCAGGTACCAATTTAATTTCTCCTTTTTATCTTTGCCAGGTTTCACCCGCAGACATTATTGGCCCGTGCATTGTGTGGGGCGACGTGAAGGAGCTTGTATGCGGCAAAGAGCCCAGCGAAACCATGAAGCTACAGCCGAACACGTCGCTGGAAAAAGCACTGGTGCTTTGTGTGTGTACTGTCAAGAACCTTGCGTATCCGGCTGCTTTTGGCCAGTTGCTTGGCTTCGTTCAAGCAGTCATTAAACGTGCCGGCATCGACGAAATTCCATGGGTGCGGAAAAGGCTACGGGATTTGTTCACGAAACTACACTTCGTTTGAGTTAAGTACACATCAAAGTTTATGTGCTGCTTAAAGAGACATTCAAAATTCATCTAGCGCCTATTTTACAGTTCCTGTGTGTTTTTTTCTTGGATTGCTCTTCCATAAGAAGAAGCGTGTTTGTAAGTTATGGTCAATAAATGTTTTACTCAAATTTAAATTCTTGTAAATATTTCGTTCTACTTAACCCCTTATCTTTGATTCAAAATGTAAAGTGTCAGAGCACTTCGCGCAAAATTCCTCACTCAAATTTCTGGACTACCGTATATATAAGTAATCGCCTCGAAAGAATGCATGCACATCAGAGGCTTAATTGTAGGATTCGCCAGATGCACCTGTGGAAGATGCTTTATGAAAGTTTGAGACAATCCAGAACGCCTTCATTCTGCTAACACTACTAAATCCTGAACGGTGTATAACGAAGATCTAACGCCGCAATCGCGATGTGAGGCTTGTCGATCCGTGACGGGAGGCCTTCCTAATTCTTAGTTAAGGTGTAAGAGAGGATTTTTACTTACTTGATGCGGGATTCTCCTGCTCTAAAAATGTGTTTCTGACTGTCAGAAAGTGTTTAAAAATAAATTTGAGACAAGATAATATTTGTTGTGCTGTATTTGTTGATGCTTGGCGGCTCTTTGGCGGGTATATATGCTGGTTGGCCGGCATTAAATAGCTAATTACAAAAATCAAGTTTCAATTTTCATATTGGGCACGGGAACATTCTATTGGTTCTGCAGAACACGAGCTTGCTAGCTGCACCGTAAATACAAACCGCACTGCCGATGTTGAGCTGTGCGTATATATGTACCGTTGGGTACAACATGGAAAGAGTAGTTAGTGAAATAATGAAAGCTTGTCTCTTTTTTCTAGCCTACTCTCTGTACTATAAACCGAAATCCATATTTATGTTTCAGCCAGCAAGCTCATTTTACCCTCTCGCAGTGTCGCGTTCTACAGCTTGCACATGCGCAAGATGAAAAGGAAAAATTAATTTTTGTAATGCGCTAATTATTGCCCGGCATCAGTATGTATACTCTTCAAGAAGCCGCCAAGCTCATACAGCACAACAAATATTATCTTCTTTCAGCTTTCTTTTTGGATGATTTCTGACAGTCAGAAAGGCATTTCAAGGAGCGGGAGAACGCCGCATTAAGTAAGTAAAACTCCTCTCTTACACCTTCTCTAAGCGTTAAAAAGGTTGGCAGTCACGGTTGGCAGTCACGGTTGGCAAGCGTGGTGCGCTTAGCGTGAACGCGCACCACGCTTAGTACAAGCATGCAAAAAATCGCCCCCACTCACGCTTCGCAAGCGTCATGCATCCCGCAAGTCACGCTTAGGAATCGTGATTTTTTCAGCGTGAAAGCACACCACGCATAGAACAAGCGTGCAAAAACACGCCCCCCTATCACGCTTGCTACGCGTGAAAATATTTAGAGTGTAGTGCGACATGTGTTGATACCATCTTTCTTACTATATATATGATCGAGGCGTGAAGCAATGAAAGTGGAGAAATGGATGCGTACCGTCTCAGTTCACTCCCGTTTGATGCATCGCCGCTCGTAATAAACGGACAAGAAATTGTCTGAAGGAGGAGCCAAGAATACTTACTAATTTATCACTTAAAAAAAAAAAAACATGTACAGGGTGTTACACTTGCGTAAAAACATGTACAGGGTGTTACATCTGCGTCGTAATTACGGGGGTTGTTCAAAAAGTAAGGGCCATTTGGTGCCCAAAAAATAAATATTAGTTAGTAAAAGTTTTTATTGGCTGGTTTGGTTTAGCACAAAACTACTTCACTTTTCTACATAATCACCGTTCAATTCGAAGCACTTTTCGTACCGCTGCACCTGTTTATTTAGTCCCTCTGCGTAGAAGTTCGCCGCCTGGAAATTATTTTTTTAGCACCCGCCTTGCACGCACTGTGATATCTGGGTTTTTCATTTACAATCGGGCAAATTGTAGTGCGGCTGACAAGAGGAAATTGATCCGACAGAGGACTAACTGTCAGTCGTCGATCTAATCGCAATGCCCGGTACACTTGTTGAACAGTTTTATTGGTCTGGATTCCGGCCCTTCAACTCGCTCTTAGTCGTGAACATTTGTGCGGCAATTCGCGAAGTATCGACACGATTTCATGACCTTTTCTTGAGTCATTACTTCGTGTCCATAAACTAGGCACAGTTTCGCATAAATTTGAGAAGCTGATGATCCTTTTGCAAGCAAGAATTGAATTACAGCTCGCACTCACAACAGGCGCGAGCAACGATTGTCGCAGACATTTTCGTTTGGATTCCCCGACAAGCACACGACTACTTAGTCGGAACAATACTTTCTGTACCTTCGCGAAGAATTAAGAGATGGCGCTGCACAAATAAATCTTCATTCTAACGTGTAAATATTTAAATATTGGAAAACAGCCCTTACTTTTTGAATATCCCTCGTATAATGTTCCAATTGTCCTCCTATTCGCATCTCCCAGGGAGTTGTTTTTACCAGAATTGTAAAACGTCTAATATACAAGGCAAAACGCTAGGATTGTATCGAGGAACTCGTACCAACACTAACTAATTTTCTGTCGCAGCATCAGAACATGTACTCGAAGACATGAAGTATACCTCTTAATATTCCGTCACTCATTCGTCGTTTACAGTTCGATTCTCTTAGAAAAATTTAATTTTAGAAACCTAGCATATGAATTCAAGAGTTGGGCGGGATTCCGTCTAGTCGGGGAAGAACATAATGACGAAAGAAAAAAGAGAAGAAAAAAAAAGTAAGCAGCCCTTGCTCTATAAGGAAAAAGTGGGCAAGCGAAGCTTGGCGTGCGCGTGCCTGGCGTACTGCTCTCCTTTCTTTCTTATTTTTTTTCTTTCTTTCGTTATTTCTTACTTTCTTACTTTCTTTCGTTATTGCTGACTTACTTACTTTCGTTATTTCTTACTTACTTTGCTTGCTTGCTTACTTGCTTACTTGCTTTGCTTTGCTTTGCTTGCTTTGCTTTGCTTTGCTTGCTTGCTCATTCGCAATGCTCCCTCCTAACTGTTCCCCTCCTCCGTGCCGGGCATTGGGCCGTCGTCTAACTGCTTAACAGCGCAACACTTCTGTTGCTACAGGCAACAACGACAGTCATACGTTCATATCCGCGTGACAATGAAACATGGCAATGTGAGATGACAAGTCACCTCGACAACCTCGGTAACAGATAAGATTTTCGTATCAGAAACGGCTGATCGCCGACAAGCCGACGATCGGCCGAGCACCGATTATTCGAAAACGGCGCGTACAAATATGCATGAAACCGGCGCACCTTCGAAGGCCGCATTTCTTTGCGCTCGCGGGCGCTTCTTTTTTTTTTTTTTTTGCGGTCACACCTACAACGCCGACGACACTTGTGATGCATTACAAGCTTGGCTTTAAAAGACACAGAACCGATAAAGGTGAAAAACAAATTTCAAATAAGAGACACTGCAGCTAAAATATCTTTGATCGTCGTCGAAGCTGTGGTTTTTTTTTTACCTCGGTATACAGAAACCTAGCTGAACGACACGTTTTAATTATAATTATTTTCATTGGAGCTTGCTTTGTTGCATTTTTGGGATAGCATGCATCGCAGTGGACACACGTACTGCCGCGATGACTGTTTCACTCGAATGTGACGTTTTAAAGAAGAACGCTTTCACTGGCCTGTATTCACAAACCAGCTCGTGCAGAAAGTGTTTTTCACACTCTGACTAACACCACCTTTTTCCTGTATTTCAGAAACTACCTACCTGGAAGGCTTACATTGACTATAGGCACCATCTCGGGGCATATCTCCTTTTGATTGCCACATCGAGGTGTTTAAATGAAGTTTTCGTACGCGCAATATAAGACATTAGAACGTTTCACCCGCTCATGTGCAATCTTAATTCTCTGCTGAATTACTGTTATATGCATTATAAGCAAAAAATAAACCTTTCACTCTTTTGGGTGAAAGCATGTATAAAAGCATGTACAAAAGCATGTATAATAGCATGTATAGTATTTTGGGTGACACTTTTGGGTGGAAGCATGTATAACTCTCCCTACAAGTACACGTTAACTCCCTTTTGGGTCCCACGACTCTCAGAAGAGACTATAGTGATCTCCAAAGAGAGTTCACGTGTCTCTCTAAAGAGAGTCATATACGTGGCAAGTGAGGACTCAGAAAAAAAGAAAGTTAAAGGACTCTTTTTTTTTTTTTTCTTAGAGTGTGTTGTTACGACTAATTTTTGCATTGTATCTTGCTTTGATCTATGTAATCTTCCTGCACTGTGCTCCCCACTCCTGCGACATGGGCTAATTACGGTACCGAAACTTACTTGCTAAAAACGTTCAAGGATGTATGCACTCAAGGTCACAAGTGCTTTCGGTTCTAAAGAAATCTGCTGTCTGGCTGATGACAGGCGCTACATTATACAGGCGTGTACTTTGACACGTTGGAAGTGCGTTTACGTCGCTCGTTCAAGAAAGCGGTTTCTTACAAGAAGCAAGGATTCATGGGAGCCATTACGAGCAGCTGGGGCAAAATGTTGCACATATAAAAAGTCTAACAGCCACACACTGCAGGCGCAACTGGAAGAGGAGGCAGAACGAAAAGCAGTGGTAGCTGGAACAAGCTACGTGATCCGCCTACCGCTAAGCTGGTCTCTGTTGAATACATAAACATGCGAATAAATGAAAACGGTCGTTGTGTAAAAAGTAGCCACAACCGCACAAACGTCTCGTTGGTTCCGAATAAAAAATACGCCGCGTTGTTTTAACAGGAACGTACGCACATTAATTACTACGCACCCAACAGACGAAGAACTACGTGAAACGTTGCGCACAGTCTGCGACCGTTTTTTTTTTCGAGATAGAAAAGAGGGAAAACACTGAACGTGTTATAGGAGTACTTTATTTAGTGGCGCGCAACGAGGTTCGACGTTCAAAGCGTGGCGCATGTTTACGCAAGTGTTTCATTTGCGAGCGCACGATAAAACGGAGCCCAACAATCGCAAAGTTATTGCGGGACCACGCTTGAGTGATTATGCAGTAATTATGGTATTGCCACGCGCTCTCTGTTACCTTGCGCAAAACCTCGTTTCGTTCGGCGAAACCCTAACCGGTCAAGTCTGGCTGTCATTAAGGTAACCGCTCACACACAATATTACGTTTGCAACGCCGTGCCAACAGACGCCATAGTCAGCTACTAATTTACGGTCAGAATTGTGCGGGTGCCGCACGGATGGGAGTCAATCAGACTCAGAGCTTATTAAAAAAACTCCATCTCGATGTAATGTGCAGCCTCTGAAAGACGCGCGTCTCTAAAGAAAAAAATATATATAAAGAGACAGAAAATAAAAAAGCTGGAACGTAAACGGTACCATTCTGTCACAGAGGAAAGGGTAATTCTATGATAAAAAAAGAGGAGCGAGAGGCTTCATTTATGCTCCATACGTAGTACAATTTTAATCAACGAAGAAAAAAAAAGTATGAGCAACGAGACGCGAAAAGCCATCTTAATTAAAAGGCTATATTACAAAAATGACGACAAAGAAAGAATGCAGAGCACGCGAAGTTGTCAGGTGGCGTTCCGCATGACGAACTCGGGACGCAGCACCCCCATTCCTAGAACAGCGGAATATTTATTTATTTATTTATTTATTTATTTATTTATTTATTTATTTATTTATTTATTTATTTATTTATTTTGCATATAGCATTTGCAAGAGGCATATACTCTGCGTCAAATTTACCGCTCGAGTCGCTTCTGCTAAAAAATAAAATAAAACTAGAAAGCGAAGAGAAAACAAGTTATTCTTGCCCATTTCGAGCGTTAAAGTGTGACAGCATTACCCAAGGTGCCCTTTCCAAACTGCTGTGCCAAATTACATAACAGCTATTATATAACACTCCCTTACAAAATGCTGTCATTTACTTTCCATTTTTAATGTCAAACAATCACTGCAACGCACATTTATGAGAGGGAAGCTAATAAACACTGGGGTGTCGTATATTTCAGGAAGCTGCCTCACTGGGTTTCATAATACCACAATACAATGGCTCTATAGAAGCTCTTTAGGCTCCTTAAATGGAACTCACTGGCACGCAAGGGTAGCGCTGGCGTGTGATCGCATTGTCACACGGAACATGCACTCCTCATTGCTTTTACCTGCTTCACTTTATTTGCATCAAATTTCTATTTGATGCAAATGGCATATTAAGATGTCTGTCACTACAGAAAAATTAATCATGAAGGCAGTGAGCAAATATTCCATTTCCCTTTTTGAGGATTCGGACATATTTTGAAACACCGTGTACAGTTTCATCGAAGTTTAGGTGCCACACGCACTACCCCCCCCCCCCCCCCCCACCCCACCATCCTTGTGAATTACCATCTGGTGCTTTCACAACGGCTATTGCCCGAAAACATGAGGGCTGAGACAAAAGAAACTCCTTTTCGGATAAAGCTCTAAGCGCAGCATCTAGTTTTCCTCATATACCTGAAAGAGGACCGCACCACAGCATTTAAAGAAAGGAGGCGCAGAAAACAATAAAATAAAATAAAATTAAAATTAAAAAAGCAGTTTGAACTTCAAAGGAAATGACAGAGGTGTAGTAACTGTCGCTTGGAGGCCAGCTAGCTAGCTAGCTAGACAAGGCTAGCTGTCCGCCAAGAAAAATTTGAAGGGCTTTGACAGGCAGGGACGGCTTATTACGGCACGGCAATCGTGCGCTGCGGTTTGGATTGTGTTTACTCTACGCGAACATGCTTCACTCTAGCGCTGATCACGCTTGTTGAAGCAACGTACTTCCGGCTCTGGACATTCTTTCGTTCTCTCTCTCTCTCTACTTTTATGAGAACGCAAGGAAGGGGTTGCACGTAAGCAACATGTGCCAATGCAGACAATTCAGAAATGCACGAAATTTGGGCGACCAAGTTGGGGTTTTGGTGAGCATACAAGAATTGCCCACGAAAATAGGGACCAACTCAAGGGCTAGCAGAGTGGTTCGTACAAACGAAGTGTTGGAGAAACAACAAATAACGTCTGCTAAGAAAGGCCGAGCTAGAACGACGTGGAAGGGAGCGAGATCATCCGAACACCGGTCGCCATGTATTCGTAAACACCTCGCAGTCCTACGAAAGCTCTAAGGCAGAAGCCGAAGTGGATAGCAAAATAATAGGCGTGTGCGAATATTCGAATATTTCGAATAACGAATCGAATAGCATTCTATTCGATTTGGTACTCGAATCGAATAGTACGTATTCGAAACGCCGAATATTTTTCGAATGGTTTTGGAATAACCAGCACCGACAGGAGAACACACAAAGAACGAAACTTTCACACAGGTGAAGGTAATTTTTGTTCTTTTAATCACTAAATTACCAATGTGCATGCAGCTCAAGCTTTCACGGGACTACCGACGCTATCCTTATTACCATGTGAAGGCGATTTTTCTGGAAACTCCACTGTTACTCAGTTTTCACTGTGCTGCAGTTGCATCGCATTAATCAGTTGCTGTCTTCATCTAGTAATAACTGAAGGTGGGGACTACGACTGCCCTCAGCTTCGTGAATAAAATACGCAAGTATTGTGTTTGCGTAAATTGCTCTTCAGCTTACAACACTGTTTGCAATCTTTCGATGCCGAGGCCCATGCGGTGATGACAGGTTTATCCGCTTCATTACATCTTTAGCTGTATTCGTTTGTTCGCTTCAAAACTGTTCAATCGTTATGTCTCAATTTTATTTAAAAGCAGGCGACCAAGTCTCACCTTCATTACTGTAGTCATAGCTGTATTTCAATTTTCAACCTACAGGTACCAAATATTTCGAAGGCCCTGGCCGTTGCTGTATACGAGCTTACTTCAGTTTTCATAGGTGTGGTATTTTGAGTCGGTTAAACGTAACCGCAATGTTCTTCGGTGAAAGTTTGTGAATATTAAGTTCAAATAAAATGTTGGGGAGTCCTAAGACTTATCACAAAGTAGTTCTGCGGAATCCCGCAAGGTGGCGGGATTCCGCAGCTTTCTTTCTTTGAAATCTGTGTATATTTCCTTGTGGCTTTGTGCTACAAGCGTGTGGTTGTCAATTTTCCTTTCTTGAGTTCTAAGACTGCTTTGAAAATGGTTCTCTTACTTTTTGAAAACTATTCGAAGAGTATTCGATTAGTATTCGCATTCGATTCAGTGTCATCACTAATCAATTCGTATTCAGTTCGG
Organism: Rhipicephalus sanguineus; assembly: GCF_013339695.2. Taxonomy (NCBI): domain Eukaryota; kingdom Metazoa; phylum Arthropoda; class Arachnida; order Ixodida; family Ixodidae; genus Rhipicephalus; species Rhipicephalus sanguineus. Next base: position 143,633,513 of record NC_051176.1, read on the forward strand.
TTCCAAAATGCACTATTCGCAGGACAACATAACTACCAATAAGGGCGCCGCGCGTTCAAATCGCTGGACCACCTAAATTAGAATGCGATGAACCCTTCAAAAAACTTAAATATGAATCGACATCTTTGTGAAGTATAGCGCCCATCTTTTTCAGCGCTCCGGCATATAAGGTCACCAATGTGTGTACGTATGCCCGCAGTTACTCATGCAGTCACAGCTGAGTCTATTTTTTCTCTGCAGCTGATTCCATGGCTTCTACAGCGCTGCACGTATTTAGAAATACGTAGGCAGCCAAAGCGCGCAGCGAAGGAAAATAAACAAGGACGCCTTGTTTGTCACCGCGCAACTGTGAGCAAAACACGTATAACGCTTCGCGAGGGGAAATCGGGCGAGCGTTGCAGGCGTTCTAACGTGTAAATAGTAACTAAAGCACGAACGAAAAAAATTCGAAATATTCTTTTTTTTCTCTCTCTCTCTTTCATCGCGGCTGCACTAGATGGAAACTTATTTGACATGTCCTTCAGGGAGGGGAGGGGATTCCTGTAGGAATGTCCTTTCATTCTTGATGCCATTCTGTCAAACGCTCTTGCACAGCTGGGTTAGTCCGAGGTTCGTTTGATGGAGTGTGAACGTCAGAGAGGTCATGAGTAGGGACGGTCGCAATTTGCTAAATGGAACACTTCTCGTCACACATTCGCATAGGAATAAATTTTCATCCTTCCTTCTAACATGCGCAGCATTCTTTGGCCTAATATCTCCGTTATTTATGGGTCCGGCTCGATCGCATTTTTTTTTGTGCGGTGCGTCGTGTTTCACGTAACGCGAAACCCGTGGCTACGCCTATATCGCGCTACACAAATTACCTTACATGAAGCTCCCCTTGAACTACCTCTGGAGGTGTGCTGGTCAACAAGATATGTTTCAAACGGAGCAACGCAGTGTGACGACGAACGACACTTGAATGTCTTCAGTGGAACGATGGACGGGACAAAAGGACCACCATTACCTTCATAAAGCAACCCTCTGTATTGCTACTTTCTTAAGTTGGTAGTTTGGTGCGTGTGCTTCTTTGGTCTCTCACCAGTGGAGGTGTCGTGCAGTACTGTATTTTCCAGAGCATTGGCCCACCGTGTCTGTAGTCGGCGTGCCCACCCCGCGAGCGGTTTCGCAGCAAATTGGGCCGCCCCGCCACGGTGGTCTAGTGGTTATGGCGCTCGACTGCTGACCCGAAGGTCGCGAGATCGAATCCCAGCCGCGGCGGCTGCATTTTCATTGGAGGCGAAAATGTTTGAGGCCCGTGTACTTAGCTTTAGGTGCACGTTAAAGAACCCCAGGTGGTCGAAATTTCCGGAGCCCTCCACTACGGCGTCTCTCATAATCATATCGTGGTTTTGGGTCGTTAAACCCCAGATAAAAAAAAAAAAAAGCAAATTGGGCCGATTCCAGGAACAACATCATGCGCCTCACATGGATCACGTGCTCGAACTATCCGCGCCTAGACGTCCAGCTTGGAAAGTGAATAGTTGTTATGATAGTAGGATTTGATCGCGTTTTGTAGGATATGATCCCTTGTACAAGGCCAACAAGTAACATCCCGGAATGCTGCGCACTGACAATCTTCCCCAACAGGTAGTTTCCACCTGACGTTTCTTTTCTTTGTTTTTTGTAGCCGCGACAGAGCCTAGCCGAGCTACCAGGGCGCGAAGCTTTCCAGTTTATAACTTTGACGCTTGCAAGATTCAGAGTGACAGTACACGTCTCGCTTGCGCACGCGCTGAAACTTTCGACATTGGAGGACGTCTCTCTTTTAACGGTTTCGCCAATACCTTTGCCACGCACAACGGATACGCTTTCTGATGAAAAAAAAGAAATAAAGTTCGCCACGACTGCATTATTTTATAGCAAGCGCACTGAACGCTTCCAAAACAAAAAGAAATATTCGCGTTCTAATGCGACCCGCCGCAATTATGAGCTCTAGTGAGCTGATCTCAAGCAGAAGTATCACATGCGTATCGACAATAGGTTTCTGTTTGCGTCGATCAGGGGCGTAGCCAGGATCTTATTTCGGGAGGGTCCCAACTCCCTTGCATGCATATGCACGCGTGTGTTTGTGCGCGTGCATATACATGCAAACAAAGTAGAAAACTTTCGCTGAAGGAGGAGGGGGATTGAACACCCCTTTTCCCGAACCACTCCTCTTGATACGCATAGGCTGTCAGAATATGCACCATGCTGGTGAGATGCGCCTGCGCATAAAACATTCCTGGCATTTTTTTCTCGCCTTGCACATTTCTTCGCCCCGGGATAAGTACCCGTTTGCATTGCGCATCTTCGCGTCAATACAATAGCCCATTCTGCTGTGTTCAAATGGGCTGATGTCATGAAAACAAACCAAATATAAACAAAATCTCAATCGAATGCCTCTTTAATAAATAACCATCTAAGGGGGCACATCCTGCTCAGCAACTGTAATATTTGGTCACAAGCGAAGTTTATTGTGAAGATGATATTGATGTCGAGGTGCGTGAGGGAAGTGTTGTCACGCGACGTAACAGGTTCGCTTTACTATATATAGAGAATGCTAGTGGAGCCGGCGAAATGAGTCCATGTCGTGCTGTTCCCGACACATCCATGTGGTCGGTTGTCGCCTTCCGCTTTTTCGGTGAGCTAGGTTCTCACTGAATTGATAAAACCTATTGTTATATAGCCCCGAAACTTCGCTGGAGAAGGTGTCAAAGGAGTAAACGAATTGCTCGGCTTCCACCAACGAGCGAGCAAGTACAGCGGTTAGAAACATAGAGTTTCATACAATACTTACTAGAGGGAACTCTGGCGCTAGTGTTTATGGGAGCTGCAACCCATGGCGCTTTGTCGCTTTGTCGCAAAACGAAGTTCAGCAAAAGTCAGCAGTTTCATTTCACCATTTTAACTTCTTTAGGCTCACTGATTCAAATCTGGTCACGAAGTTCACAACGATCCATTCTTTTATCCGCAAGAAAACCAAAACATAGCAATAAACAAAGCCACAAGTGCGTTCGAAGTCCACAAGTGCGAAGACTATAGGCAAATCCGTGTACTACTTATCATTCCTATGGTGGCTGAACGATCGCAGCGCCAGAGTTCCCTCTAGTTAATTTTAGGAAACTCTATGGTTAGCCGAACAACGTTGCCTTATTCCTGAAGGGAACCGCGTCCTTGTGGTTTGAAAACCATGGAGGCAGTGTGGCAGCCAGGAAAGTATATCAGAAAGTGTTTCGAGGATCTTCCTTCACTATGTAGCATAGCATTCCGTTCGCGGAAAAAGCCCACTGGGCGAACTGGTACTCACAGCAGTCACGGTGATGACAGCGTTTCAGGCGGGCGGCGTGAACAAGCTGTGTTTTCGTTGAACGGTAGTCGCGAGTCACAAGACGAGCAATCAAGTACGTTTGGATAGCATAAGTAGGTAGTTTTTGTTACACGTAAGGGAATGCTTTACGTTTGTAGAGCTTCTACGTGTAAGCAGTGCGCATGCGCAGAATGTTACGGCCGCGCGCAGGTCTCACGGACGTACGTGGCATTCGACTTTCTTTTTTGCGTACGTTTCTTCCGCTAATAGACAGCATCGCGCGGTGGTTTCGCGAGATCGCGAACAAGCGATAGCTTATTCGTGATCTCGCGTAGATGGGGCTACGTGGCCCCTCTTGGCGCCCGTTGCGTACGTGTCGCTAAAAGCGTTTCAGATGGCGTACTGTATGTATACGTAGACATTTCATGTTAGCGTGCGTGAAGTCCTTGCGTACGTGTAACTAAAACTGTCTAGTTATACGTGACGACGAAAGGACCAGTGCAGCGTGCCAGACACTTGTGGCGCAAACTGCACTTGCGCAATGGCGTCCCAAGTGACACTATCAGTTTTTTTCCAGACATCTCAAGCGGAGGCGAGGAGCACTGACACGAAACTCTTGTTCAGCTTTCCTGTCTTCTTTGAAAACGAAAGTGTTTTATGCAGGGGTCCACCAAGTACATCCGTTACGAATATGACGCTAATAAAATGGGTGCCAGCAAGTGAGGTAGAAAAAAACAAGAAAAGCATCCGCCGCTGGGAATCGAACCCACGACCTTGCGCCCGACGCTCAACAGACTAAGCTACCTTGGCATTGCTGGACACTTCATGAACGCGCCCTATATCTTTCCCACATTCTCTCTCGCATGGTGCTCTCTGTTGGCGGTGTAGATGGCGGGGGGGAGCGGGGGGTGGTGCCGTCGTCTGTGAGAGGTGAAAAGAAGTAATGCGTCACGATCGACACTTACTAGCGCTTACTACGAGATTGCGTGCGATATCGGAGGTCATGGTTAAAGCATCTCGATACCGGCGAGGGACACTGGCCGCGCTGGCGTCGCCGAGGCACCCTAGACGCAGTTACGTCTTTTGCCTTTCGCTTCGTGTTAGCGTGCGCCGACTCATCGGAGTAGTGCAGCTTCCACATGCACCAACGGGATTTCACCGCCGCCGACTGCTTCGATTGCGAGAGCACCGACTAACAAAACTGCTGCAATGCGCGTTGTAGAAAGGACACGATTTCGACGGGCGAACGTCGTGCCTTGGTGGAGCGAGACAGAGGCCAGCGGGACGCACGCGTTTGCGGCTCAAGCTACCAACCTCTGCCTCCCGTGTTGCTGAAGCGCAGTGTGGTAGTGTATGCATAAGCACAGGCGTCGGTTACCCATTACTAGAAAGCGCACACCGTGCCGTTTCTCTCCTTAATTGACGACGTTTTGAAGAAGTGCATATCGGGTACCATGCAGTGTTGATTATGAGCTTGTTGATGTCATCTTTACGCGGGATTCACGATTCGCTGTGTCCAAATATATGTTCACAACTTCAGATACCGCAATGGTTTAATCATGATCATGGGCGTTAGTCGTCGCGATGGAGACATGCCACTAGGCGTCTACATGGGTGCATCCACGTCAAACGGTGCTATAGCTGACAAACACGAATAGACATTGTACAAGCTCTCATATATCGCTACGCTATAAGCACTACTTCTGTGAAGACACGTTTCACTTTCGTGTTATACCGGTTCTTATGATGAATGGATCAGCAATGTTTTTTTTTTCTAGCTGTCCGTTCAGTTACTACAGCGTGAAGCCTAGAGTCCCTCAATAGGGATGCAAACTGGTGTCTAGATGTCACCTTTTAGTATACCACTGGCTAAAAACGCGCACCAAGATATAGTGAAGCTTTGATCGTTACAGACTCCGCGCATAACGGGAAGGGGAGGTGTTGTTCACCGTAGTATTAAAAACCGCCCAAGTGCGAGTCAATCAACCTATAGCTACTAAGTTATAGATCACACAACCACCGTGTAATCAAAAACTTGCCGCTCGCCCCAAAAAGTCGGCGTTCTTTCAGCGCTTCTCCACGTCGGCGGCGAGTTATGCTTCGACCTCAGCTGTCACTCTGCTGAAAACGCAGGTGAACCCTTTGCGAATTACGGTACGGAAATCACGTGTATAGTCCATCTACAGCATAATAGTAAGGGTGTACGGGTCGATGTGGGGTACCCACCAGACTCCAGCTTCATTTCTGAAGCCGCGTGAGCTTAATTGGCGCGTTTGAGCTGTTCGCATGAACAGGTGAAGTACGTACATACAGGGTGTTTCAGATAACTAGCACCAAGTATTAAAAAAAAACATACGCGCTACGCGTCTGGAATTGGTGCAGTATTGTTCTGAGCCATATAGACCATGTCAGGATATTTTTTTTCCAGTCCGCCAAGCTCGGTAATTAACGAAGATTGGTTAGTCGAACATTTTAAATAATAATTCAAGCGGAAAATCTTCAATACAAAAGTTGTAGTGTTCGTTTAGAAACATCAGATTTTGTAATCTATGCCAAGATAACTCGCTTGATAAATTTTTTGCAGCCTTTCCATAAAGCGCGCGAATTAAAATAAAAGCAAAAAAACCACGTGACTTCCGCCTAACGCGTGGCGCTTTTAGTGCCCTCAAATGTAAGTTGAACGAAATATCAAAAAGATTGCTATGCGCACAGAGGTCCATTGAACAGGCTGTCGGTGATTGCAATGGAGGTTAAGTGATGGTAGGGACGTACTGTCTAAAAAAAAAAGTCGTTCACGAGAAAGCGTGCACCTCGTGCGAATGAATCTTTTGTCTCCGTCCTTCATCACACGTCACCCTCGCCCCCTCCATCGTGTTTCTTCATTCGTACGAAATGGAAAGAAAAATTGTCTACGCTGTATCAAATGCTGCCTACGTTCTCGTATGGCATTTGCCCGTGGCTGCTGCAGTTGCAAATTTTTTTTTTCTTAAAACGGCACACACCTTTTGTCGGTAAAGTCCACGCCACAGTCACCGATAGCCTGTTCAATCGACGTCTGTGCGTGGAGCAGCCTTTGATAATTCGTTTAACTTACATTTGAGGGCACTAAAAGCGCCGCGCGTTAGGCGGCAGTCACGTGGTGTTTTCGTTTTAATTCGCGCGCTTTAAAAAAAAGGCCGTGAAAAAATAATCAGGGGTGTAGCGAAGCGTTCGTAGTCGGTAATGGGTCGTCCTCTCGAGCGCCTTCTAGTGGGTCGCCTCTTCTCTGAGAGCACGTTCCTCGTGCAGAGAGTCGGCCCCGCTTTTGACTGTCGCCGTCGCCGAGTGCCCGCTAATAAACGTCTTGACAATTTGGTGGAGAGTGCTGTGCCCTTTCAACAACTACGGTCCGCATTCGATGCCCTTGGAGCTTCGATCCCGTACCGTGCCTGCTACCATGACGCAAGACGCCGCCCAGCAAACGACTCCTCTTGCACCGACGCCATGTCCAGGTGTCACCCGCATCCGCGACCCTCCTGTCTTCACCGGCGCGGATGGCACCGACGTCGAGGACTGGCTCGCGATCTACGAGCGTGTGAGCGTCCCCAATAAATGGGACGAGGCAGGCAAACTGAGCAACCTCGTTTTCTACCTCGCGGGTGTTGCCGGCCTATGGTACAACAACCACGCATCCGATTTCGCTACGTGGTCGGCTTTCAAGACCGCCATTATCGACGTGTTTGGCCGCCCTGCCGTTCGCAAGCTGCAAGCCGAACAGCGTTTACGTGAACGAGCCCAGCAGGCCGGCGAGTCTTTCACGAGCTACATTGAAGATGTGCTCGACTTGTGCAAGAAAGCCAATGCGACAATGTCTGAGTCCGACAAGATCTGAAACGTTATGAAAGGCATCGACGACGATGCCTTCACCATGCTGCTCGCCAAAAAAACGCCAGGCCTGCGCTGAAACCGCAGCACAGTCACAGCGAAAGCTGGAAGAGCGGCGTTTCTAGAGCCCGTTAAGCTCTCTTGGGGCTACAACACAAGTACACTAGAAAGGTACCCACTACGTCATAAATCACAATTTTTGTGAAGTTGGGAAGCACCTACTGAGCCATTATTCGTCATTCTGCGGAGGAGCGAGGCACCAGCTACACGTCTGTAAGGCATTATGTGCACTTTGTTGACGCGACGACTGATGACGATGAAGAATTATGGCTCAGCCCATTGTAATGGGTTGGAATCTTTAAACGGCCCACCAGTTATGTAATTTGCATTGAGTGACGCCCGGTCGCTATTTCCCTCTCCCGTCATGCTGTATAACATACGTTGACGTGGGAAAGAGACGGGGGGGGGGGGCGAAGAACTTTACTGAGACCCCGAGGAACTTTACTGAGACCCCAAGACCCCGCTTTTGGGCTTCCTTGACAACCAATACAAGTGCACTTGCGAGGAACCCACTACGCTATAAATCATTGTAATTTTACTGTGACCCCGAGGAAGGGGATCATGCGCTTATGGGCTTCCTTGGCAACCAATACGAGTGCACTTGCGGGGAACCCACTACGCTATAAATCATTGTAATTTTTGAGAAGTAGGGCAGCAGGCACTGTGCCATTTTTCGTCATTCTACGGAGAGCGTTGGTACCGGCTAAACCAATGTAAGGCATTATGCGCACTTTGTTGATGCTGTGCCTGATGACGATGAAGAATTATGGCAGATTCCTTTGTAATGGGTTGGAAGCATTCAACAACCTACTCGTTGCGCAATTCGCATTGTGTGACGCCTGCTTACAGAATTCGCATTGTGCGACACTTGGTGCTTATTTTACTCTTCTACCACGCTATATTGCATATGCTAATGTGGTTCCTTCCCGACATGAAGCCTGTATAGGACCTTTTTGCAAAGCAGTTTCAAGCACCGGCATGGCTCAGAGGTTGAATACTGGGCTCCCACGCAGAGGGCCCAGGTTCGAACCTCGTTCCATCCTGGAATTTTTTTCTTATTTAGTTTTTTTTTCTTATTTCGAGCGATACTGGTTACGGACACCGGCGGCGGCGGCGGCGGCGGCGGACAACTACGGCGCCAAAAACGGCCGGTGAAATGATCTCATAACAGCTTTCGCTGTAAAACCCTCGCACTGTGGCAGAGGTCATCACACTGTGCCAAAGCTACGAGGAGCTGCGCCGGCAGCGGCTGATGACGCGTCGACCTCCATCACGCGACGCCGATCTCGCTGGCTTATCGGCCACGTCGGACCACTCCGTCTTACTCGCCGAGATCAAGTCCTTCGTGCGCGAGGAAATTGCCCGCCAGTTTTCTCTACTGGCCTTCGCTCATCCGCAGCATGTTGAGCAGCCGTAGACCACACTGCTGCCTCCCCTACGCCGGGCAATCGAGCAGGAAATCGCGGAGGTCATGCCGGAATACCACCAGCCCCCTCCAGCGCCTGCGCCTCTCAGTTACGCGCAAGTTGTAGCCAGGCCACCCCCAGCGCTCCCTGTGGTGCCCCCGCTAACTTACGCCGGAGCCGTCGCCAGGCCTCAGGCCTTCGAAGCGAGTGTGCCGGCTGCGTACGCCGACGTCATTCATACGCCTCGACTGCAGACCACCATGCAGTCGTATCAGCCGCCGCCCCGTCCCTCGCGTCCTGCGACATGGATGGGACCTAGCCCGGCAAGCCGATGGCGCACTGCCGACAACCGCCCCATCTGCTTTGCGTGCGGTTGGGCCGGTAACGTCGCCCGCTATTGCAACCGCGTGCAGCCGCCTCGAGTCGGATCAACCGTCACTAAGCAGTCCAGCCGCCCGTATTACGACCCGCCGCCGCCTATGTCGCCGACGTCACGCCCAGCTTCATCTACCCGCCGTTCACCGTCCCCACGACGCCGATCACTGTCGCCGATGCGGCCTCGTCCGGTCGCACGAGAACAGGAAAACTAGTCGTCGCAGTCCAAGAGGCAAGGGCTGCGACGCTATCGAACTCCCAAAGCCCTCAGCAAAGCCCATCAAACGTAGTAGACGTGTTTGTAGATGGTGTGCGCACATCGGCCCTTGTAGACACTGAAGCTGCTGTATCTGTTATGGACGCTAAATTTAGCCGACTACTACGAAAAGTGACGACGCCACTTTCCGGGCTCTCCCTCCGTACAGCCAGCGCCCAAAGTATTCACCCGACAGCGGTGTGCACCGCCCGTGTCATGATTCAGGACGCTCTGTACGCCGTCGAATTCATCATAATTTGTTCATGCTCCCACGACGTCATCCTGGGATGGAATTTTCTCGCACGTCACGACGCCGTAATTCGGTGCGCACCCGCCGAAATAGAGCTTTCACCATTCCCAGATTTGACGCCGGCGGATAGTCTACCGGCTGCGACCAAGGTACTCGTCAAAGACGACACCACACTTCCTGCAAACTCGTCAACGGCTGTGTCAGTCTATTGCACCGGTCTCGCTGACACCGTTGCACTCCTTTCTCCATCTGACCGCGTTTTCAACAGGAAAGGCTTGCTGGTGCCATTTGCGACCGTGCAAGTCACTGAGGGCGACACCGATATTTTTGTTACGAACCCATGCCCGTACATTGTTACATTGGTGCGAGGGGAATGTCTCGGCAGAGCGGAAGCCCTCGAAGACGCACAAGTTATGGACGCACCGGGTGACACGCACTGCGCCAGCTCCCGTTCGCTCAGTGCTGTTTCGAAATCTGATTCGTCACCCGCTGATGTATTTGGTTCCTCGATTGCTGACAACCTTACATCGGTCGAGCGTTCCCAGCTTCTATGCCTGTTGGAAGAATTTCGTTCTTCGTTCGATGTCGCGCAAACTTCTCTCGGCCGCACGTCTGCTGTCACGCATCACATCGACACTGGCACCCAACCACCACTGCGGCAACGTCCATATCGCGTATCGCCAGCAGAGCGTCGTGTAATTAACGAGCAAGTCGAAGACATGCTTCGCCGCGATGTTATTCGACCCTCCAACAGCCCGTGGGCTTCTCCTGTCGTTCTCGTTGCGAAGAAGGACGGCTCTGTGCGGTTCTGTGTGGACTACCGACGACTCAATAAGATTACCCGTAAGGACGTTTATCCCCTACCTCGAATAGAGGACGCCATTGACAGCCTGCAAGGAGCAGAACTTTTTTCATCGCTCGATTTGCGCTCAGGGTACTGGCAAGTCCCCGTGGCTGATGACGCTCGACCGAAGACAGCGTTTGTCACACCCGACGGCTTGTACGAGTTTAACGTCATGCCGTTTGGGCTGTGCGATGCGCCCGCGACCTTTGAGCGCATGATGGATACCGTTCTGCGCAACTTGAAATGGCACACGTGCCTGTGCTACCTCGACGACGTCGTCGTTTTCGCCCCGGACTTCTCCACGCATCTTCAACGCCTGCGGCATGTTTTGACGCGTTTGAGCGAGGCCGGGCTACAACTGAATCTAAAGAAGTGCCGATTTTCAGCACGGCAACTGACGATACTAGGATACGTCGTGTCCAAGGGCGGAATTCTCCCTGATCCAGCCAAGCTTCGAGCCGTGAAAGAGTTCCCCAAGCCTACTTCTGTCAAGGAACTGCGCAGTTTCGTAGGATTATGCTCCTACTTTCGGCGCTTTATCCGAAACTTCGCGACTATCATATCGCCGCTGACGAAGCTCCTTGGCAGCAACGGGCCCCTCAATTCGTGGTCGTCACAGTGCGACGACGCTTTCGCAAAGCTCCGTCGTTTGTTGACGTCTCCTCCCATACTACGCCACTACGACCCAACGGCCCCTACAGAGGTACACACGGACGCCAGCGGTGTTGGCCTCGGCGCTGTCCTTGCGCAGCGCAAACCTGGGTTCCCAGAATATGTCGTGGCATATGCAAGGCGTACGCTTACTAAAGCCGAGACCAACTACACCGTCACGGAGAAAGAATGCCTGGCAATCATCTGGGCCATTGCGAAGTTTCGGCCTTATTTGTATGGTCGCCCATTTGATGTTGTCACCGACCATCATGCACTGTGCTGGTTGTCGTCGTTGAAGGATCCCTCAGGCCATCTCGCCCAGGGGCGTAGCCAAGGGGGGGGGGGGGGTTGGGGGGGTTCAACCCCCCCCCCCGAAATTTTTCAGTTTTGCTTGCGTATATATACACGCACACATACAAACGTACGCACGAACATACATAAAGTATGGTTGACCCCCCCCCCCGAAAAAAATTTCTGGCTACGCCCCTGATCTCGCCCGTTGGGCACTTCGCCTGCAAGACTACGACATCCGCGTGCTGTACCGCAACGGACGCCAGCATGCTGACGCCGACGCCCTGTCGCGCTCTCCCTTGCCTCACGAAAATGCCCACAGCTCAGTGTCTCACTTTGCCGTTTCTTCCATCGACATTCACACCATTGCTACCGAACAGCGCAAGGACCAATGGATTGCCTCACTGATAGACTTACTGACTGATCCGTCGGCCACACCATCTACTCGCGCGTTGCGTCGTCAAGCCCACCATTTCGCCGTTCGCGACGACCTGCTCCATCGACGCAATTACAACGGCGACGGCCGCCGGTGGCTACTAGTAATACCCCGCAGTCTGCGTTCTGACATATGCGAGTCGTTCCACTCTGATCCGTAGTGTGCACACTCTGGCGTATCGAAAACCTACCACCGCATTCGCCAACGGTACTTTTGGCGAGAGATGTACCGCTACGTGCAGAAGTTCGTTCGCTCCTGCATCGACTGTCAGCGCCGCAAAACTTCAACGCACCTGTCGCCGGCAGGTCTGCACCCTCTACCTTGCCCTGACCGACCGTTTGGGCGCGTTGGCATCGATCTGTATGGGCCACTTTCTCTGACATCCGCTGGTAACCGCTGGATCATCGTCGCCGTAGACCACTTCACGCGATACGCTGAAACTGCCGCCCTCCCTGCGGCTACAGCGCGCGATGTGGCCTCCTTCCTGCTCCACCGATTCATGCTGCGTCACGGTCCGCCCCAGGAGCTGCTCAGTGATCGAGGCCGTGTCTTCTTGTCGGAAGTCGTGGAAGCCATTCTCAAAGAGTGCAACGTTGTTCACCGCAAAACTACTGCTTACCACCCGCAGACGAATGGCCTCACCGAACGCTTTAACCGCACGCTCGGCGACATGCTCTCGATGTACGTCGCCGCCGACCACACAAATTGGGATGCCATTCTGCCCTTCGTCACGTACGCCTACAATACCGCCTCTCAGAGCACTACTGGTTTCTCACCATTTTTCTTATTGCACGGCAGGCACCCGTCGCACACAATCGACACCATCCTTCCCTACAAGCCAGATCAATCTGAATGTGCGCCTATTTCGGACACAGCCAGGCTTGCTGAAGAATGTCGCGAGCTTGCGAAGACCTTTACAACGCACGAACAAGAGCGGCAGAAGAGCATTCGCGGTGGCACCACCACTTCTGAGTCCACGTTCCTCCCTGGAGCGCTCGTGTGGCTTTCAGTCCCGACCACTGCAACTGGCCTCACTTCCAAACTACTGCCCAAATACGAAGGCCCCTACCGTGTCGTGGAACGCACATCCCCGGTCAACTACCTGATCGAACCCATCGAACCATCTTCGGACATGCGCCGTCGAGGGCGCGACATTGTCAACGTGGAGCGCCTGAAGCCCTACCATGACCCGCTCATAGTGATAAGCTGCTAGGTCGCCAGGCGGCTCCCTTTTCGTACCCGGGGTAATTGTAGCGAAGCGTTCGTAGTCGGTAATGGGTCGTCCTCTCGAGCGCCTTCTAGTGGGTCGCCTCTTCTCTGAGAGCACGTTGCTCGTGCAGAGAGTCGGCCCCGCTTTTGACTGTCGCCGTCGCCGAGCGCCCGCTAATAAACGTCTTGACAGGGGAGTTATCCAAGCACACATTTAAAAAAATTCGATGTTTCTGAATGAACACTACAACTTTTGTATTGAATATTTTCCGCTAGACTTACTATTTAAAAAGTTCATTAATCAATCTTTGTCAGTAGCCAAGCTTGGCGGATTGGGAAAAAATTGGCCGCGTATCTGCGTGCTTCGCTGCAAATGTCGTGTAAAGACGATAGAAGAGGCGCTGTGTGAGATATGGACGCCATCTGGCAATACGTCGGGAAACATGAGTGCTGTGTTGCGTGCTGGTAGTCCCGGCGCAGCAGCAGGCGAAGACCTTTGCAGAGAAACGTCCGCACTCAACGAGTACTCTCCACACACTCCTTTATTTACACGTCGCCTGGGTAAAACAGGAACGCCAGAGCGGCGCCCACAACCGGCAGCCTGAAGGCCGCCCACAACGCTGCTTTTTCATTTTTTAAATATTTTTTTTCACCTTCTTGGCCTTCTCAAAACTAAAGTTTTTCAACACCAACCCATGGCATTCGTACAGTGCAATACAGAACCGAAACCGAAACACAACAATGAGCTCGTGCGAAGGGCACGGAGGACGGCAAATTTCAGCGCAGTCGCATTTTCAGCTTTGTTGAAACAGCGCTCACTAGACGACGACGAAGTAAAAGAAGGCACAGGACAGGCAGCGCCTGTCCTGTGCCTTCTTTTACTTCGTCGTCGTCTAGTGAGCGCTGTTTCAACAAAGATGAACGCATACCAACTCGCTCAAGCTTCCATTCTTATGCATTTTCAGCGCAGCTTAAGAAACTAAGGTCCTTAAAATTACGTATGTATGCATTTTCTATTAAAGGAACACGCCACCTAATACTTACCTAGTGATGTTGCACCTCAGATATGCATGATATTTACTTTTTGATCGACAACGTTCACAAGTATGAACAGCCGTACCAGTTCAAGACGGCTGGCCCTTGGGCAAGTGGTTCAACTTTGGCCGAGTGGCTGAATCGAGGGACGTGCCGACAAACAGAAAGACAGACAGACAGAAAGACAGACCAAAATTTCTGCGTTTAAGTTCCCCAAGAAAGACTATCGTCTTTAAAAATATCCTGACGTGCTCTATATGACTCAGAACAGTACTGCGCCAATTCCACACCCCGAAGCGCCTATGTTTTTTTTAATACTTGGTGCTAGTTAGTTGAAACACCCTGTATTTCTTGCGTGCTCGAGAAGTTCGGGCTTCGCAGCTTAATTACTCGGTCAACAGCTATCTGTTTAGAGAAAGAAATAGAAAGGAGGGATTGTACAAGATCTGCCTGTCATCACTTCTATTCTGAACGGGTTTGCTGAATAGTGTATGCCAAAGCAAAGAACACCCAACAAATGTACTTCACGAATGTAAATTTTCTTGAATACGATTGTTGTCGACTGAATCAGTTCCAGAGGGAAGAAAAATCGACAGCTTTTACGTATAGTGCAGCTGCAGAACAATTTCCTTTGAATAACTTCAGAGATAAGAAGTCTGGCTAGACAGACCACTCGAGAAGTGTTCATTTTCCTCTTTTTAGTCACCGAACCAGAACGAATGATGCATCTGTCATCAAGCGTGAAATTTTATTATCTAAGGACACTGAAGTACGTTTCGTTGTAGCATCCAGCAGCATTCGGGTAGATGCAATTTCTTCCTTTCGTAATGCGGAATGTACAAGATGGGTCCTCTTTTCGCCGGAGTGTGCGACACGACAGTGGAGGGCCTTTCGGGTGCGGCGCGTCCTTGTGATATGCTCGAAAATCCAGAATTCTTGCTCATCTTTTAAAGCAGATTTGGAGATCGAGATAAGTACGTTATAGGAAAGCCTGTACGGATCAGCTCGTGCCTGCAATGGTTATCTCTGGCATTCTTCGTTGGGACGCCCACTGAACACAGATGCATTACTGCGACAGCATCGCTTCGCTCAGCAATGAGACTTAATGCAAGAGCCCAGGGCCAGTATTCACACACAAAAAAAATCCTACGCTGACGATTTTCCCGAGAGAATATTTCAGCCGATCCCGATGCGGGGCACATCATTAGCCAAGCCCGCTGACCAATGGGAAAGCGCACTTTCGAAAGAGAAGTTTTGTGAGTTCGGCCCCAGATGAATCGCGTATTTTTTGTCCTTATTAATAGTGAAAAAATTTTTAAAAATTGGGGCCGCCACGCACTAGTGGCGCGAAGACTGTGGAAGCAGCGGAACTGGTGGCGTTCCCCTCCTCATCTGCCTCCTCCTCAAACTGACTTCCCTTTCCCGCCCATAGCTATACTATACTACAGAAGACTATGCTATGTTTTACGTTCTCCCCTCTTCCTTTCCCTCCTCCTCACCTTCACATCACTCTTCCTCACCCTCACTTCGCTTTTCCACCCCTTTGCTACACTATACTGTACTATACAAGGCTACATGCTATGCTTTCTTACCGTCTCTTTTTGTTTCTATCTGCTTCTTTGCCTCTGTCTGTTTCTCTTTTTTGTCTCTCTTTCTTTCTCTTTGTCTTTCTTTCTTTCTTTCTTCCTTCTTTCTTTCTTTCTTTCTTTCTTTCTTTCTTTCTTTCTTTCTCTGTGTCTCTATCTTTTCCTCGTTCTCTCGCTCATAGCAAGGTAATCATATGGTTCCCATGAATGCTTGTTTTGCTAGCTTGCCTGGATAGCCGAGTGGTTACGCCTGTTCGAATCCCACCTCACCAAGACATTTTATTTCGTTTTATTTATTTCTTCTTCTCCTTCTCCGATCTACTTCTGTTCTCCTCTCCTGCTAGGACGACGACGAAGCGTTTCACACGCCGAACGCTGCTCATTTCGTTTGGTATTATATTTGTGAATTTCACAATTTCCGGGGATCATCGCTCTCCTGCGGGCAGCGATGGATGCAGACCCCACAGTACGCAGTCCGGACTTGGCGTCGCCTTCGACGTCATCCTCAAGAAAGCGCAACAATCAAGATGACGACACCACCAGCGACAGCACTGAACTGTACACGGCGAGTAGTGAAGACAGCGACGACAATTTCATCCCTGCAGTGAAGCGCAAAGCTAAAAGGCGAATCGTCGCTGCGTCTTCGCCAGCTAGCATCTCTACCGTGAAGGCTGCCTGAAGCCGTAAACGCCATACCATACTCTTTGTTGCTGTTGACTATTCGGTCAACCTGAAGAACATAAACAGGCAAGTATTATCGGCGCGACTCGAAGCTATTGTGCCTAATGAGATACAAGATGTTAGACTGAACCCACGGAAGAATATCTTGGCCATAGACGTTGAGCACCTGGTCGCGCTACATACATTGCTAAATGTTACGGAGCTTGGAGACATCAGACTCAGTGCTTACATCCTGCAGGATAGAGACACGACGACGGGCGTCATCTATGACGTCGGCGTTTCTATACCGAATGCAGACCTTCCCGTGCTGATAAAGCCAGCTACTGATGCCACGGACATATTGCAAGTATGCCGGCTTGGTAACCACCGTTGCATCAAGGTGAACTTCAGGGGCGATTGCATCCCATCGCATGTGAACATTCGTCACTTTCGTCACATTGTCCGACCCTACATTCCAAGGCCTCTGCAGTGCCACAAGTGTCTGAAACTGGGTCATGTTAGTGGTGTGTGAAACAACAAGCCAGCATGCCCCCGTTGCACCGAACCCCACAAAGCTGAGGCTCGCAAAGCGAATCTCCTAAAATGCAGCAACTGCAGCGGAAACCATGATGTCTCATCGAAAGACTGCCCAGTACTCAAGAAGGAGACGAGCATTCTGAGGCAAATGGTGAAGGACGTATCCTCACGAAAGGAAGCAGTAATGGTTGTACAAAGACGGCGTTCCCGTCGACGGCGGTGCTCGAAGACAAGAAAAAGCAGTCATCTGCCAAATGTGTCTTCACTTACCGCCACCACCGCCACCACCGCCGCCACCACGACCACAGCGACCGCCCCCGCCCACGCCGCCAGGTGTGATTCATCCAGCGGTGCAGAAAGACACTGAGGCGCAACAGAGAGCATCCGACACTGATTGCCTGCTTTACGCGGGACTTGCCTACGGAACCAAAGCATCGACAGTCAACAACGGCTACGTCAACAGCAGGCAGTCTATCCGCCCAAGAGGTCCAGGTTTTCTTCTGTTCTGAGGTCGCAGATGAGTTTTATCCGCACTCTCCTGGCTAGTATGCAGATACCTGTCGCTAAATGCGCACTGCAAGTCTTGGACACACTCGAACCAGTACTTGCCGGCCTGCAGTAACAAGATGGCACACCATACAACACATCAGCCTTTCTTAGAACAAGTGAAGCACGCTTCCATAATTCAATGGAACGCCAGAGGTCTACAGTCAAGAATGTCTGATTTTAGACAGTTTGAGGACAAGTTCCCCATAATCACCACTTGTGAACCGCATTTTTCAAAAGTAGCTCGACTGTCGGGCTATGAATCATTTGTTTCTTCATCGTGCATTGAGCGAAATCAAGTTGTGCATATCCGTAAAGAGCTCACGTATGTTCGCCAAAGAGTAGTGCCTAACGATAGAAATCACTACGTGTGTCTACATGTCAAAAAGAAGTTGTTTACACTGATAGGCGCGTATGTACCCCCCCTTGCGTCGACTTGATCAACAGATACTAATGATATATTCGGAACGACTCCAGCGCTTTGTATATTGATGGGCGACTTTAACGCCCATCATCCACTGTGGGGAAGCGTCAGGACAAATCGAAGAGGCACGAGCCTTGCTGATTTGCATCAGAGCACGGACTTCAAGTGCTGAACGATGGCAGCCCGACTTATCTCCGAGGAGTTGCTTACAGTAGCTGCCTGGACCTGACATTAGTGTCGCATAGCATTGTCACAAAAGTTCAATGGTTCCCAGATACTGAAACTCACGGCAGTGACCATATTCCAACGTACGTGACAGTAAGAGGTCTGGACGGTTCTCTTTCTCCTGGACACTCAAGACGTATTGACTGGGAAGCGTATCAGATATCAGTGGAGGACAAGTGCATGTACGAACCGCCGGAATCAATTCAAGAAGTGATTAGTCAGGCGATGCAGACTTCTACGAGGATGTGTTTGAAAGCATCGAGACGTACAGCACTCGACCAAGAGTTGGAGCAACTTCGAGTTGTCCGCCGGCGTGCCGAAAGACGATATAGACGCACGAAATCCATCTATAACCTCAGAGAATCCAGGCGCATTCAGAAGAAAATGCAGCGTCGAATGCACAAACTTCAGGAACAACGATGGAAGAGCTTCTGTGATTCGCTAGATCCCCACAAGCCTTTGTCCCCCGTATGGAGGATTCTTGAAGGCATTCACTCACATCCGCAACAGCGACATCCCTTCGCTGCGCTGACACTACATCAACGTCGCTCACAGCTTGAGGTTTCTGGTGAATTTTGTGCCAGGATCGCTGGCGACATCTCTATACCGACCGACCTGTTGCCACATGACGTTCCGATTGCAGGAGATCAGCAAGTAGAGGTTCCATTCTCTATGGAAGAACTTCATGCAGGACTGAACACGTGCAGGCTTCCGTCGTCCCCAGGTCCAGATGGAGTGACCTATGCTGCCTTACGTCACCTGGGCCTGAAGGCACAACGCTATCTCCTGGACATTTTCAATCAATCTTGACATGATGGCGCAGTCCCCGACGAGTGGAAGTGCATCCTCCTGGTGCCTCTGTTAAAGCCCGGAAAGTGTCCGTTTGATTTGGCATTATACCGGCCCATCGCACAAGCAAGCTGCGTCGGCAAGGTCATGGAGAGGATGCTGCTGACACGTATGGAATGGTACCTAGAACATTATAACATCTATGCTGATGCTATGCCTGGCTTTCGAAGGCGTCGGTCTTCATTCGATAGCGTCACTGACTTGGTGACCTCCGTTCAGCAGCAGAAAGCTAAGAAGCGGCTGTCGGTAGCACTGTTCTTAGATGTGAAAGGTGCCTATGAAAACGTGACCCACAAGGCCATTCTCAATGCTCTTGAAGCAGCAGAACTTGGAGGTCACGTCTTTCGATGGTTAAGAAGCTACCTCACAAAGAGATGCATGTTTGTCCTAACAGAAGATGGGCCTATGAATAAGCATTTCACAAGTCGTGGGGTGGCACAAGGTGGCGTGTTGAGCCCGACTCTTTTCAACCTAGTTCTGGTGGGCTCACGGAAACGCTGCCACAGATGGCTGATATATCTCTCTACGCTGATGATATCTGCATCTGGGCGTCCAGCGTGACACGGCCTCAAGTGCGCGCAAGAATACAGAAGGCGGCAACATTTACATCTGCATACCTTCGCCAGCAAGGTTTGACTATCGCTACAGAAAAATGCGCAGCAGTGGCATTTACACGCAAACGGATGTCCTTCTACTCAGTGTGCATCGAAGGCCAATCAGTTGCTTATAAGAGCAGCCATAGGTTCCTAGGTGTCATCGTGTATCGCGACCTAACCTGGAGTCCGCATGTCGCATATCTGAAAAGAAAGCTCGTTTGCATTGAGAATGTATTTAAGTTCGTTGCCGGAAAGTCATGGGTCCCATCCGTGCACTTAATGATGCAGCTTTATACAGCCCTCTTTCTCAGATTTCTCCAGTGCAGCCTTCCTGCCCTGTCCAACACGTGCAAGGCTAACATCCGTGCACTACAGAGCGTGCAAGCCCAAGCACTTCGGACATGTCTTGGCCTTCCAAGGTGCGCATCGACAGTCGCAACTATCGCTATCGCACAAGAGCAGCCGGTCACAACTTATATCATTGTCCAGACGCTGAGAGCATACATTCGGCATTTATCATGGCTACCGTCACATCATTTAGTGTGTTCGCCAGCGCGGAGACCCCAGCGCAAAGGTCGTTCTGCAGTACTGTGACGAAACACCACGGCATATTACCGCCTGGCTTCAAACGTGCGATGCGCCCGGCATCTGCGTTGTGGAGTCTCCGTCAACGTGACGTGTGCTTATCGGTTCCTGGAATCGTTAAGAAAGCATACATGTAACCGTTAGCCCTGAAGCAGTTGTCTTTGCGTCTGTTGGACGAGACCTACTTTGACCGCATGCATGTTTAATAGCTCCCTCTAATTCCAACAACTCTTCCGAAGCGGTGGTTGTTCCATCTGGTAACGTATTGTTACAGTTCAAGTTTTCTCACATCACGACGTCGACAGCAGCAGAACTCGCAGCGCTTCATGGTGTGGTCAAATACATCCTTCAGCAGCCACGTTTTCGATGAGCCATCTTTTGCGACTCGAGGTCAGCCTTGCAAACACTACGGTTTGCTTCACGGCACGGATTACACGAATAATCAGTGTATGAGATAAGGCACGACTAGCACCAAGCGCTCGAGGAAGACATGATATTATATTTCAATGGTTGCCGAGTCATTGCGGAATTGTCGGCAATGACCGCGCGGATGAAGCTGCGCGATAGGCTCATCACCAAGACCTGCGGACACCCATACCACTCTTGAAAACGGACGCCGCGCGGCGACTGCCATCACTTGCACGTCGTATCACGCTTCTAGAATGGAATAAGCAGGGTTTTTCCAACGCGCGCTCGATTGACCCAAATTTACAACTTCGTTTGCCATCCGCGCTCTCACGACGCGATGCAACTTTGCTGTGTCGCATGTGGTCGGGCATGGCATTTACGAATGCGTATTCGTGTCTCATTGGAATGGCCAGCAGTGCGCCATGCAACATTTGAGCCTGCGAGGAGACGCTTGAACACATTCTGTGCCACTAGCTGCCATCATACCAGGCTCAACGACGTAGTATGGAAGCCAAGCTCTGCCACCTGGATTAAGAGCCCTGACAGAAAAGATCCTGGGACCTTGGCCTACGGTCTCGCATATGCGCAAGGCCACGAAAGCCCTCTTGTGCTTCCTGATGACCACCGTACTTCACGAGCGCCTAACTAACAGCGCGAGTTCGTGTTGTGTAGTTTCAAGCTAGCTGTCCATCCATCTCTTTCTTACTCTTCTTTTTTCTTCTCTACCCTTTCTTTTCTATTATTCCGCCTTCCCCCATCCCAAGTGTAGGGTAGCCAAACGACCCAAAGCTTCGTTAACCTCCCTGCCTTTCCTCTTCGTTTCTCTCTCTCTCTCCTCCTACTTCCTTCCTCCAACGCGTTGCTAGGCGACGCGAGATGCCATATAAGGTAGAGACCGTTCATGATAATGATAGGTTTCGATTAACGCCACACGGCGCTTTGCTGAGCCTAAACAGTTCCGCTGTTAAGTATAAAACAACAAGGACCAAAAAGTAATAAAACACTGTCAGAAGTCCGCGACAAGATGGCAGAACACTAAAGCGAGCATATAAAGCACAAGGAAAAAATTATTTATAGTAGTGTACTGTTATTATTCTGATTAAAACCATCATTGTTTGATATAAAAAGATTGCGGGCAGTTTGCAGTAAGTCGCGCAATGCTTGGCACAGCAACGCACGTGCCCGTCGCCGCTCGTACTCCCCGTCGACCGACACGTCTAGCTTCGAGAAGCGCGGCTTCCTTCTCGGGAGTACGCAGCCAGGCTGCGATGTCTCCGTCGGTGCGCGTGGCTTAGCTACCTCGCATGCGCGGCTTGCCCAGGTGGTGCGGCATCAGGTCGCTAGACGACGGGACGCTTGCTTCCTCTTTATTTCTATCTTTTTTTTCTATCTCTTTTTCTTTCTTTCCTTGATGTTCTCTCTGTCTCTCTTTCTTTTTCTTTCTGCATTTCTTTCTCTCTCTATCTCATTCTCTCTGCGCTACGCTTTGCTTTCTCCGTTCCTCCTTTCGCTCCTGCTCACCATCACATCTCTACTCCTCACGCTCACTTCCCTTTCCCACCCCCTTACTGCACTATACTATACAAGGCTATGCGATGCTCTGCTAGCGTGTTTGGATAGCCGAGTGGTTAGGACGCTCGCATTCGGATCGAGGATACGCGGGCTCGAATCCCGCCTCGTGAAAAAGCTTTTTATCGGCAAGAATTTTACTCTTTCTCTTTCTTTATACCTTTGTTTCCGTCCCTCTGTTTGTTTCTCGCTTTCTTTCTCTCTCTGTACACTTTCTCAGATAGCCGCACAGTGGCACATACCCGTTAAGATGATGATAGTTTTCTACGATCGACTCACAAGGAACGAATTGCTAAACAGCTTCGCTGTTAAAAAAACATGCCTAAACACAAACAAAGGACTAAGGAAGTAGAGAGGGATCAGTCTGGCAAGCGCAACGTAGGGGCACTCTACAGGAAGAACAACACAGGCCTACACAGGTAATATGAACATAAAGGCATTTAAAAAATTCACGCATATCCACGAAGTGAATGATGAGAGTGGGCGAAGCACAGGGGATCATTCGGGTAACCGTGAATTCCCCGTACATTGCCCACTCGAGCATGCAAATGCGTGACAAACACGTGTGTACAGTATATAAAATGTTGTTTTATTGATGTCATAAGGCGTATATGATGTTCAGGTGCGGACTTCGTTTCCTCTGCATTAGGACCGCCTTGTGATCGGTTAAATGAAGAGCCAGGGGTTCTTGAATGGGATGAAATCTGAAGTTAGCGAAGACGAGGTCCATACACGTTTCGCTGGTTGTTGTTGGATGTTTGTCGTCATATGAAATGCATTAACGTGCCTCCAGCGGTCTCTATTCAAACCAGAGCACGCGCCGGGAGCGAGCGCTGCTACCGCAGCGTCCCTACTAGACTCCGTGTAAACCAGGGCTACGCTAGAGGCGGGGGGTACAAGGCTCGGCCCTAAGGTGCTTTGCCCCTAAAATGTACGTTAACTACCGTTCAAAGACATTTTGTCAGTACACTTTTTTGGAGAAAGTCTTGTAGAGCCTTGAGTAGCGAATTCTATTCAAGCTAAGGATTTCCTGCACTGAGAAGGCGGCCAGCAAATGTCCCATACTGCGAAAAATACAGCAGGATTTCCTTGGTAAGATTCTGCACTATATGTTCTTGGGATAACAAATTTTATTTATCTCCTCAGCCACCGTCCCATAAAATAAACAATATATTTCCATATGGTTAAAACGACCGCGTCTTCATCTGATACTGAATCATACTCGTATAACTCGTATTTATAGATCTCATAGTTCCAGTGCACTAGCTTAAATAGCCTTCAAACGACCCATGAACAACGTGGTACACGCCCGCAGCGGTGCTGATGAGAACGACGAGAGCCGCTACCACAACGCCAATTCGAAACGCCACATGAACCTTTGTTATGGAGTTTGTCACCGAGTACGCCTATTTTCATACTTTTTGGAGCTTGCTTTAGATGATGCGATTTTCGGATGACACGTTTTATTTTCAGGTTCTGGTGAAGATCGTATCAACGAGATTCCACGGTACGCATGCACATTCTCAGTAACACAGCCTTTTAAAATCTACTTCTGACGGCACGCTCTACCACTGGTTGCCTGGGAACTTTGTGCACACTAAACTTTTTTTACGGAGTATCTGCGAATGATTACAGGCTTTACATTTAAACAGCAGCCTTGAAAATCACGATGACGCATTTGCGAGAAGACAGTGCTCATGAAAACTAGTGAGTCGCCAATTAATAGCGAACGATCCCACAGCACTTAATGATTTCTTAGCAAAGAATGCGTCTTGGCTGAATAGTCAGCGATATTTTTCTTCTCATGCAGCTGTCTATAGAACAAGAGAGCACAGATAGGAATACGACACTGCGCATTGTCGTGCGCCTCCTGGCGCACTGCAAAAGGGTGATCTGTACGCAATATATGCCCACTGTGCGCTACATAAGAGGGCCTGCATCATACAACCTAGGCATCCAACTTTATCTACACATGACTTTTTCTTCATGCCTACTTAATTGGCGGGACGTACTCACTTTGCGTTAGGTTTTTACAGCGAAGCAGTCTTAGTCTACCTTCTGCCGTCGTCGTCGTCGTCGTCGTCGTCGTCGTAGTAGTAGTAGTAGTAGTAGTAGTAGTCACGCAGGTCACGTGACCATATGTAGAGTGAATAAAAAGCAAGTAAAACGAAATAATGATGATTATTCTAAATGATGATGACGATGATGGCACTCGAAATGAGACTAATGAGCTGTCTTAGCCAAACCTCACATACACTCGCACGCTTAAAGCTTCGCTATCCAGCAGTTTTCCCGGCGGGGAACTGGCTGAGTCTTTGTCTCTTATTTTGGGTGCGGAAGACCGTTAACGGAGCGTTAGAAACGTTCAGTCAGCCTGTAAGCTATACAATATCCCTAGTTATCAATAATATTTTTCCCGCGCTGAAACAATGTACTAGTCACGGGAATCATTAACTGCAAATACATTCCTTATGAAATGAATAATTAACACGCTAACACTTCCCGTTGTAACGTTAACGCACTAACACTTTAGTTGTTACGTTCCATCGGCATATACCGCATTAAATGCGAAGCATTTCTTATCGAAATTCTGCGACTTTGAGCGTATCTATCTATCTATCTATCTATCTATCTATCTATCTATCTATCTATCTATCTATCTATCTATCTATCTATCTATCTATCTATCTATCTATCTATCTATCTATCTATCTATCTATCTATCTATCTATCTATCTATCTATCTATCTATCTGCCTACGACTTTGTGCTCTCCTGGCTATTTTGTTAAAGGGACGTATAAACGAACATAAACGATAGGCCATAATAGGAAAATCATGACATGCATGTCATGAACGGCATGATTTACATGCCACGGTCTTGGTGCTCTTGCGACTGTTTCGTTAACTTGATATATACCAAAATTGGTATGGCGGGACATGATTGTATGACAAACATAAGTGACAGGTCCTATCGTGCAAATCATGACACGCATGTCACGTACAGCGTGATTTAGATAACATGGTCTCGGGGCGCTCACGGCCGTTTAATTATATGGATATATACCAAAATTGGTACGACGAAGCATTTCTGTATGGCGAACATACAGGTAATAACACGAACATCGTGACATGAATTTCATGTACGCTGTGACATACATGCCCCGCTCATGCTGTGCTTGCGTCCGGTTTGCTGTCTTGATATGTACCAAATTAGGTATTACTTGACGTGACTGTATGAAGAACATAAATCACAGGTGGTAACATGAGAATCATGACATGCATGTCATGCAGAACATGATTTACATGCCACGATCGTGGGGCGCTCGCGGCCGTTTCGCTAGCTTGATACACACCAAAATTGGTATTGGGTGACGTGATTGTACGACGAGCATAATTGACAGGTGGTAACATGACAACCATGACATGCATTTCATGTGCAGCATGCTTTACATGCCACGCTCATGGGCTGCTCGCGACCGTTTCGATAGCTTTATATAAATGAAAATTAGTATTGCGTGACATGGCTGCACGACGAACATAAATGACAGGTGGTAACACGACAACCATGATATGCATTTCATATGCAGCATGATTTACATGCCACACTGACGGTGCTCTCGCGGCCGGTTCGCTAGCTTGGTATACCCCAAAACTGGTATTTGGTGACGTGACTGTATGACGAATATAAATGGCAGGTGGCAACATGAAAATAATGACATGCATGTCGTGTAGGGCATGATTTACATGCCACGCTCATGGGGCGCTCGCGGCCGTTTCGCGAGTTTGATACACACCAAAATTGGTATGGCTGACGTGATTGTACGACGAGCATAAATAAGAGGTGGTAACATGACAACGATGACACGCATTTCATGTGCAGCATGATTTACATGCCACGCTCATGGTGCTCTCGCGGCCGGTTCGCTAGCTTGGTATACCCCAAAACTGGTATTTAGTGACGTGACTGTATGAGGAATATAACTGACAGGTTGCAACATGACAATTATGACATGCATGTCGTGTAGGGAATGATTTACATGCCATGGTCATGGTGCGTTTCCGGCCGTTTCGTTAACTGGATATACACCAAAATTGGTCTTATATGCCATAAGTGCGTCACGAACATAAAAGACAGGTTATGCATTGCATATACCAGAATATACGTTTCATTATATTAAAGACTGTAGATGCATGAATGCATGACAAACATGCGATATACAGTGAACTAGATGTCATGACATGAATCACTTGATTTGGCTTAAACAAGGCGATATAAGCAGCTCTTTGCTGGCTGCTTCGCATTACATCGATTCCCACATTGCGTGGGATCTGCCGGATCTTTTACTTGTCGAACGCCGGACAGTGGGCGCCTGCAATAAGTGAACCGAAATGTATGCGCGTATACAAAAAAAAATATTTTTTTTTCTTTTTCCATTCGCGCGAAACGAAAAGTAGCTTTTGAGCTATCAGTTTGTTCCGTTTATTACTATACGTAACCACAGGACACCTCTATACCGAAATTTGGTTTGCAGACTGGGTAGCCCACTAAGAGAAACCCTTTCGAAAAAGATTAGTAGCGATGCAGAGCGAAATGATGGTCGTAGTGGTCTAGTGGTTGCAATGGTTGACTGCTGACCCGAAGGTCGCGGGATCGCATCCCGGCCGCGGCGGCCGCATTTCGATGGAGGTGAAATGCTAGCGGCCCGTGTACTTCGATTTATGTGCATGTTAAGGAACCCCAGCTGGTCGAAATTTCCGGAGCCCTCCACTACGGCGTCCCTGATAATCATAACGTGGTTCTTGCACGTGAAACACAAGAAACGTGTATTGTTACAAAATGAAGCCATTTTTGTGCGCGGCTAATCACCCTTCGTCCACAGCACTCGGAGCGTTTATTTATTCGGACACTGCAGTTGGACGCACGGCGGCTGAGCCCAGTACGACGATAGTCGATATCCTTTTTTTTTTAACACGAAAGTGTTTTATGCCGGGGTCCACCAAGTACATCCGTCACGGATATGACGTTGATAAAATGGACGCCAACGTGCGAGAAAGAAAAAACCAAGAAAAAGAACCCCCGCTGGGAATCGAACCCACGACCTTGCGGCCGCGACGGCAAGCCGCCCGACGCCCTACCGACTAAGCTAACTCTGCAGAGCTGGACACGGCGCGAACGCGCCTTATATCTTTCACACATTCTCTTTCGCACCGCGCTCTCTGATGGCGGTGTAGGCAGGCGGCTCGGAGCGGGGCGGTGCCGCCGTCTGTGAGAGGTGAAAAGAAGTAATGCTTCACGATCGACACTTACTAGCGCTTACTCCGAGACTGCGCGCGATATCGGAGGTCACGGTTACAGCGTCTCGATACCAGCGAGGTACACTGGCCGCGCTGGCGTCGCCGAGGCACCCTTGACGCAGTTACGTTGGTTACGTTCTTTCTTTGCCTTTCGCTTCGTGTTAGCGTGCGTCGGCTCATCGGAGTAGTGCATCCACATGCACCAACGAGATTTCTCCACCGCCGACTACTTCGATTGCGAGAGCACCGACTAACAAAACTGCTGCAATACGCGTTCCAATACGCGTTCATTTCGACGGGCGATTGTCGTGCCTTGGTGGAGCGAGACTAGCGCCTGCGAGACAGAGCACAGCGGGATGCACGCGTTTGCGGCTCAGGCTACGAACCTCTACCTCCCGTGTTGCTGAAGCGTAGTGTGTGGTAGTGTATGCATGAGCGCAGGCGTCGGTCACCCATTGCTAGAAAGTGCACACCGTGCCGTTTCTCTCGTTATTTGACGACGCTTTGACGAAGTGCATACCAGCTACCAATGTTGATTATGAGCTTGTTGATATGATCCTTACGCGGGATTCATGATTTGCTGTGTCCAAATATATGTTCACAACGTCAGCTACCACAACGGTTTAATCATGATCATGGGCGTTAGTCTTCGCGATGTAGACATGCCGTCAACCTGGGTGCATCCACGTCAAAACGGTGCTGTAGCTGCTAAACAAGAATAGACATTGTAAAAGCTCTCATATATATATGACTATATAATAAGCACTTCTTCTGTGAAGACATGTTTCACTTTCGGGTTATACCGATTCCTATGACGGAGGGATCAGCCATGTTTTTTTACTACAGCTGTGCTCAAGCGAAAAAATGGTGTGTAAGGTTAGCCGAGAACATCAATGGAGGCTAAAAACGAAAGTTCTTTCGGGTTCGAGCCATTGGACACTTTCCATTATACGTATATTAGGTGCCGCTACCGTGCCAACGACCATAAAGGGTAAATGAGCTGTTAAAACACTCACATCCTGAAAAATTCTTAAGTGTCCCAGAATGAGTAAACAAACGCACTCAGCAGCCCAGGTGCAGGCTCACCAACGATATTCGCGGTGACATGAACAGGATGCATTTCAATACCTTGGGGACCATGTAGTGCAACAATAATAACGGCATCGGCGACAACGACGATGAAAATTTTCATGAAATGATGTATTTTCTAACTTTTAAGATTTTGCAGCTGTTACACGCGTGAGTAACTACGTTTTCTTTTATACGTGAAGCGAGAAACCGAAGCGTCTTGCTTGCAACGTCTCAATCACGAGACCACAGTTACAGATATATACCCACCTTATCTCTCTGGCTTTACATTTTTTTGTGATATATCTCGCAACCAACACCGTGACTCAACCACTCTGTGGGGCTGTGTAATCTAATATCGTTCCAAGACGGAAATATTGCGCATTGAAATATGCATGTTGGGAACACAAGCGAATATTCCGTTTTATGTGTTTATAGAGCACGACTCACATAAATCGCTACGTTGAACAAATTCCTCCCCGTCGCATTCATCTCCTCCGCTCAGTTAACCAGCGGACCCTCTTTCAGGGAAGAGGCGTTTGTGGAATTCCAATGGCGGCATGTCATGCTGATTAATTAAAAGCCGCCGCGTTCGAACATCGCGCATTTGAACGTTTCAAATGCGCGCGAGTTTCATCCCGTCTGCGCTGCATATAGTTGTAAGAACAGAACAGTCATACATCATCACAGACGAGTCTAGCCGCTCGGACGGCGGCTCAGCGGGCTCAAGGTGCCGCAGCGGGCGCAGATACGAAGGAGGCGAGCGCCGGGTATCCTCATAAGCGCCTCGGTGTCCGCCGAGCACATCCGAGCGTCGTCCGGCCAAGAGCCGCGCTTAGCGTGGCGCCCTCCTTTTCCCCGACGCACTGTGTCACTTCTCCGTGTACAGGAAAGCCCAAGGAGGGAGGAGGGGGGTAGGGGGCAGTGGAGAAAGGAGAAGGGGTCACCTGAAACCGTTTTCCTTCTGGGCGGCGTGCCAGGACGTGGCGGCACGACACGTGAGCGTGGTGCCAGGCTTCGATCGCGAGATCGATGGCGAAGAAGGGGAAAGGAAAAGCAATTCATCAGCCCTCTCCTTCCAAGCCGCACGCACGAACGGGGATGCCTCGGAGACAATCGATATAGAGAGCGGTCGCGATGACAAGTCTCGGCGCACCTCTGCCGGCCCGCGGCGCCCGTATACACACGCCGAGCAGGCGCCGGTGGACACCGCACTCCGGCGAGGCATCTTAAAGGCGGAAGCTGCCGCTGCGTAGTGAAGAAGGGCAAAGAATAGTCGCAGGGAAGAATTTGGTAATCTGAACGAGCTGGGGAAGATGCGGCCGGTTCGCGGGCATTGCAGATCGTTGCCTGGAAGTTTTGATCGCAGGACGCTGAGGAGAGGAACGGAGAGCAAACTTTACTTCAAAAACGCCGATATTAGTTGGCGTAATGACTCAATCTACTCGGCGGTTTTTTGTTCTCTCTGGCGTTGTTCTGACGTTTATATCAGCGGAGCGCTACGTTCGCATAGGAAGATTTGCGCGGGAACCAGCTTGCGTAGACTGTCACCAGCTGTCATCAAACTGAGGTGACTGATGCGCTATTACTTGAAGAAGACGATTTATACATCTTCTGCACTGTAAAATGATTAGGAAATCTCAGAAAGTCGTATTTTTTGCATCCTTGCAGGGGCATTGAAACTGTTGCGAGTCAACTTATGCAACAAGCTGGGAAAACTTAACCTGATACTCACGTAGACATCGGGACAAAGAAATGCACTTAAAGAGAAATAATGAAGACATGTGGTGGCAGCTATCGCTACGTTCACGAAGGTTCTTACTCAAAAACTGTAGGAGACCGAGCAATCGTAACATTCACGCGAAATGTCATTAACGAGGGTGCCCGGCGAGAGAAAAGCAGCGCTTACGAAGACCTGGGAATTAGTTCCCTGGTCTACACACCAAGATTAATTGCTTTGACCACCTAGCACAGTCAAGAACTTCTTCCTTTTCGGCTCGGCGGATACTTTAATGGCCACGAAGAAACCGCATTGAGCAAAGTGCCTTTTTTTAACCTCGGAATACTGTCATCATTATGAACTATCCACGCGAACGCGCTTTTAAATAATTTGATAAAGCTCCCATATTTCTCACCTATAACGTAAGGTAACTGCAATCAACCGAATACGAGCGTTTTACTTTTACGTAGCTTGAGTTCGAGGTGGTCAGTTACGTTTTCTTCGGACAAATATTTTTGTCCTGGTCAGTCGGTTAGCTGACGCTGAAACGTTATAATGAGGCACAGAATACGCCGTTTGTATATGGAATTATAGAATTTGCATTCGTAATGGCAGGGAAGCGTATTTCTCGCTGCTTTAATATTTCATCGTTCTTAAAAACTCTGTTGAATTCAATCAACAAACGAAAAAAAGAGAAGGGAAGCATGTGAGGTACGTTGATACCTGTTTAGAGGAGAAAAAAGCTTCTTGCCCTAAAAATGGTCGTAAGAGTAGGTTCCAGCATATGTTCTAGTTTTCGAACATAGCATTATAGCATTAGCACAAGCGGCGGCTGAATGACAAACAGCTATGACTAATGGAAATGTTTGCGAACTTGCTCCCTGCCTATTTCCATTCAACTCTGCATACTCATGTAATACCCATTATTCAGGAGCCTTTGAGGTATACAATAAAGAAAAAACAAAATACGGAACGTTCATACGCGATTTTCATGGGTGTGCAAAAACACGAACAGATAGTAACAAATGGAGACTTTCACGCACTGTTTCAGCGTAAAAGCAATTCTTCGTTCTTCTCGTTCGTAGTGACAAATTATCTACCCTAATTTATTTCCTTCTGGGTGCAGGCGCTTTGAAACTCAAGCTGCTGCCAGTTATTAACGCCACAATGTGCGATCGTTAAGATGAGGAAGAGTGATGGCGGCCTCGACCGGCTCTACGCAATGCATTTGCCAACCCTAAGAACCGCAATGCATACTCTCCATGGCTCTATGCGCAGTACAGAGCGCCGAAAATGATGCTCAGGGTTACGAGGTCACACTTCCTTTTCATTCACAACCTTCAAGCGAGCAGAACGGCCCTGTGTGACGCATTGCCACGTATGCATATAAACGCGCCTGCAGAGCTCACAAACGTTCACATATGATGGAGAGTGTGCCGTCTTTGCAGAATAGTCTTTATTGGCGACGCCCCAGGATGGTGGTTCTTAATGCCATGGCCGAGCAACAGATGAGACACCTCCCCCCCCCCCTCCCCCCCGCGTATTCACAAGAACAACAAAGGTGTTTTTGTGCCAGGGCTGTTTGTGACTTAGCTGTTAGCCTATCGTGATGATATTATTATAAGAACGTTTCCACCTTTGGGGACGTGTCTTCTTCCCAAACAATAATTGTCATTTGCCTTGCTTGCGTTTCCTCTTGTTGAACTCATTGCATGGCAGTGGCCAATTGAATAGGCTACAGTACAACCACTCCTGACCTTCCTTTTTGTTTTGTTTTCGTGGGCCTGCTCTTATCTCCGCTCTTCTTTCCACCTTTCTTTCCCTTTCCCCGAGGTGTAGGGCAGCAAACCGGATGTTTTAATTCTGGATGACCTCCCTGCTCTTCCCTTTTTTTTTAACGCGAAAGTGTTTTATGCCGGGGTCCACCACGACTCCACTGACAAATTTCCGTCACGGATATGACGCTGTAAAATATAAAGACTAACAGTTGGCAAAGAAAAAAAACGTTTCTTCACTCGGAGTCGAACGTGTGACCCCTCGCTCCGCAGCGCGCTGCGCGAAACCATTCGGCCACAGACGGCACGTTCTCAGTCACGCTAACGGCGAACTATTTATATACACCATTTGCCGGTAGTGGTACTCAGAGAGCGGGGGTACATCAGCGTGTTTTCGTTATCATTAGCGAGATGACGCGAAGGGCTCGAAGAGCGCGCTTTAAAGGTCGTCACCCCATGCTTATGAGCACGCGCCTCCACAGGGCGTGGTCGCTCGTGCGCTGGCTTATCTCGTGATGGCGGTGGTGTGTACGTCGTGTGCTCTTACCGCAAGTTTGCGTTGAGAGCACGAAGGTCACTTCGCTTACTGCAGCGGCCGCTTTCGCTTTTGCGAAAGGAGCGCGCTGCTCAGACAAAAATAAGTTATAACTGTGACAGTTCGCGCTCATCCTGTATATATTCATTCCGTGCGTCCTTTCTGCTTGAGCAATGCGTTGCAAGTTTCGAGCTGCTGGCCATTCTTCGCGTGACATCACAATTTGCTGCTGTAACATTAATTCCTTCGCGCTTGGGGCGAAAGAATGCACAACAAATGCTCAACTACGTCTGTGAAGACACTTTTCACTTTCGTGTTATACCGATTCCTTTGACAGAGAGATCAGCCATGTTTTTTTTTATCTCTTTCTCTGCCTTCCTTGAAATGTCTGCGTCCGCTACTCTTCCCTGTCGAGAATGTTATGTCACGCTGACAAGGCGCATGTTATTCGTGATCTCGACGTACCGGGCGCGCAGCGATAAAGAAAGTAAGACATTCAAGGTAGATGATTATAGTTTGTGGACAAGATAAGCTCCAAAGGGTGCGAACTTTCCTTTTGGAATGTTGGTTGGCAGTTTTCACGCACACCCTGCGCCATATAATCGCCATAATTAAGCAAGGAAAAAGCACCTCTCACGTGTTACGTAGCGCGTTGTGCTCACTGAAAGGGAGTCACGTAATGCACGTTGTTCTCAAAGGATGCGCCTGCACCCGCGGTGTCAGAGCTAAAGCCGTGCGTTGCCATCCTTCGTCGAGATTTAGTAGGCTTCGTCGGACCAGCTGTTACTGAACGGGTTCTCGAGGATTGATTCACCCCGTTCCATCCACGCGCAAGCCAAGTTGGTTACTCATCGTGTGGTGACCTCATACGCAGTCCGGAAGGCTGGTGGGCCCCGTGCATCGACAATAGGTGGCTTCCACAGGATCTCGGCTGCTGGGCCAACGGATCTGCAACCTCGCCTGCAGAAAGCGCTACTGCTATGTTCTGCCTTAGCAGGCGCGCCTCGGTGCGCCTGCCAATGCCCGCCGCTTGGCGTCTACGGCGCGCACCACCCTACGCTGTTACATGCGCCGATGATGTCGTAGTCGTCAGTGGGCATGGTTGCACAGCAGGAATGGAAACCTTATGTATTTTCTTCTTCACTCCTCAGTGCAGTCACGGTCCAAGTTCTTCTGTAAAGTTCCATGCTCTTTGTCTAGTTGCGATTCGACGTCCTGACGCAGTGACTGGTCTATTTTATGCGGTGCCGTTGAGAGCAATCCTGGTCCCCGAAGGAACAACCAACAGACACGCTTACTTACAGGCCATGTTTTAAATCAATTCTCTGTACGAATGTAAGAAAATCAAAAGACTATGCTTGAAACCACCTCGAAGACAAGCGATACACGGTATCTGATGCAATATGGAAAATTAATGAGATGTTAGAAATAGTCAAATCTGAAACGGAAATCCTGATAAGGTGCAGGCGAATATGGGCGAGCTGCGGGAGTCAGTGTATGTGATTACGAACGAGTTCGCAACTAGATGACAGGAAAGACCTCTCTTGCCGAAATAACTTGCTTTTCTATGGTGTACCGGACGTCGCCACAGAAACCGCTGATCAGTCGGAAGTAAACCTGTTGTGTACCCTTACTAACGTTGCAGCACTCAGCACTGTATTGAGCGAAAGCGTAGTACGGACACATCAGACAAGGAAGTTTATTGTTGGTGAATTGTGGGCAGTAATTTTTAACAACGTGGGTTATAAAACTAAATAACTTGTTTTGTCGCAATGAGCGATGTTGAAGAAGGCAGCTTCGCACCACTGGTGCCAAGCCTGAAGCAAGTGCGGAGCTGGGCAGCCTTCTTTGTTTCTGTTTGGTTTTCTCTTTCTGTCTTTTTCTCTTTTCCAGTTTTCTTTCTGTCTTTTTTTCTCTCTGTATTTCTATGTATTTCTGTTTATTTTGTTCCTATTTTTTCCCTTCCTTTCTCTCTCTTTCTATTTCTCGCTTGCTTCCTCCTTTTTTCTATTTTTATACGTTGTTTTGCCTGCATTACGCCAAGCGACGACAGCATACGACAGCGCGGGCCCCTAAAGTGCTCCGCGCTTAATATCATCATCAAGGCGCTCGAAGAACAAAGAGGAAGAAGGCTTCTCCTTGGCGCGAGCGAGCGCTCAATATGCTACAGACGGCTATGCTATACGTGGTTTTGCCGGCGTCACGCCAAGCGATGACAGCGTACGACAGCCCGGGCCCCTAAAGTGCTCCGCACTTAAAAATCAAGCCGCTGTGAGCGAGGACTTCAGCGCAGCATCACGTCACGCTTTTTTCACAAACCCTCGCCGAGTATGGTAAATCACTAAACTTTCTTTTTAGACTAACACACAAACTTCTACTTGATGGGAAACGTTTAAGGGACACTAAAGGCAAATATTAAGTCGACGTTGATTGTTGAAATAGCGGTCCAGAAACCTCGTAGTGCTACTTTTATGCCAAGGAAGTGCTTATTTTGAAATAAAATCACGTTTTAGTGGTCCGCATCGCGTTAGCGCACTTCAAATCACCCGCCTGAAATCAGACTTTCATACGTCACTGCTGCCGTGCCCAACGTTGCCCGCCTTTACTGCGCGGCCGCCGACACTAGTAGCAGCAGAGCGAAAGTAGCGGGACCCACAGCAGCAACAGCGGTCATCGAAGCCATCGAAACTTGCCGGAATCGCCGCAATGGATGTGGATGGAGAACTTGACGAGACATTGGCTCGTGACGCTGGGCTCCAATTCAGCAACTAAGCCACTTCGAGCGTAAGGGTTCATTCCGTGGCACCCAGTGAAAAGACACATCGGTTTCCTTGCTGCAGCACTGGTGCTGTGCACCATTCGGGCATCCGGCAATATCACATGCATGCGGTATTTTGTCGAACTTTCTGTCAGAGCGATTTTCACGAGCGCGCAAAACACACGCGGCAGTACGCGATACCGAAACTACCACTGAGACGCGACCGCGTGAGCGAAGCAGGGCGGCGGGCGAAGCGCAGTTCGGCGAAATCGGAACCTTTGAACCACGCGCGCCGTTCCCCATGACAACGCCACAGAGGTTCTTTTTTCCATGAATCAAACGGAAACGAACAAACAGCATTTTATTACGTCTTTTGATGCCCGGAAGGTTCTTTTTTTATTGCTGCTTGTTTGATTACTAGTGATTTATTGTAGGCAGACTCTCATACGTCATCGGGATCACTTCGAAAATGTCCCGCTCGTGGCGCTCATCGTGTGATGCATTTAGCTTAATTTCTCGGTAAGTAGGGCACTGCTCTTCATAATATTGCCGTTTTAGAAGTTGTCATACATTGAGCTTTCACTCTGACATAAATTGTTATTGGCCTTTAGTGTCCCTTTAACGGGCATATAACGTCTATAAAGGCAGTGTTTACTAAATAGGTCCGTCGCGCAATGTGATAGTTCCCGGAGCGGCGCCCTCTCGGTCACTGCGGTCCAGTCGTAATAATTCAACAGAATGGCCATGAGCAAGCGAAAGGCGCAGGACCGATGAACCTAAAATGCTTAACCTACCAGTGCCGCTCACGAACATCCGTGGCCTTCTGCCTCAAAAAAGATGATCTGCGGAGCTTCATTAACGATTCTGGCGTTCACATAATTATACTAACTGAAACATGGCTAACCACTGGGGTCTCAAGCTCCGAATTATTCGCTTGCGTTAATAAAGTTTAACATTAACCGCTCTGACTACACTAAGTTACCAGGTAGCGGTGTTTCGTTACTTATTAACGAAAGTTTTTAACTTTTTTCCTGGGCTTATGACATGTCGCATAGAAACTGTCTGGGGCCCTTTTATCGCCGATTAAAAAACTTGTCATCGGTGTTTGCTACCGCCTGCCTTCAACTGACGCACCATTTCGCAATAGCTGCCACAATAATCTGTGCCAGGTGCCGGCTATTATGGCACAAACTATCGCCAGGTTCTGGCATATTCTGCTCTTAAAGGACTTTACCTTTCGTAATATTTCTGGCTTAGAAGCGCGTCCTGTTTCAAATCTTTCCTGTGATGATGGAAACGTTTTATTAACGCATGCACAAATTTCAATTCATACCGAGCTGTTAACATTTGCATACACGCGTTATACGTATACCGCCTCATGAATTCCAGATTTTGTCCTTGTGTTGTCAAGTGACATCAACTCTTCTGTAACCCTCTCACCGGGTTTGAGTAATCATAACTTTTGGCAATTCATTTAATCCGTCAAAGTGAAGGTTACGTCAGTGGTTTAAAAGCTATCGTACATATGGAAGCGCCAACTGTACAGCAATTGGCAACGAACTTGCTTTCCTTTTTCTTGACATTTTATTACAAGTTTATGGGCGCTCAGTGCAGGATGACAGGAATATGTCCAAGTACTAAAATATAGGAATTTCCAAATTTATCCACGTTAGACGTGTTAACAGCGAATCTGCTTAGAAAATCGTTCCTTGTCCGACGAACCAAAAGACTATCATCATCATAAACGGGTATGTGCCACAGCAATTGGGTAAATCCCACTACACACCACTGGTCCACTAAAAATGAAGAAGGCAACAGTTAGCCCAACAAGAAATTGCTGCGAAGCGACGGCGGCGAGCCGAAGGCCCCGAGTACGTACAACGAGATGTCACGTGGTTTATTCACGTACAAACGTGAAGGGACGACGAGGATGATCCCGCCATACTGACAACGCCTTAGGTCGCCAGGATGGCTACGCTATTCACCGGGGGCAAATGTAGTGAACAATATAGACGACACGAAGCAGCCAAGAAAGCAAGCCACATCGTGAGTTGTAGCCACGCGACCCGAGCTTGCGCTTGCTTGGATTTTGGACCTTCAACGTTCCTCGACGTTCCTCGTCGTCCCTTCACGTTTGTACGTGAATAAACCACGTGACAGAGAGAATACTATAGGTAACAGGAAAGGCGACGGCGGCTGCGAGAAGACCCCGAACCGATAGAAGGCCGTCAACGACGACGTGCCCGTAGATATATGGTTTCAGTGCGAGTTTCTGTCTCTGGAGTTTGGACATCCGTGTCGTGCCTGTGACTGTCTGTGGTTTAACTCGAACCTCTCTGCGCTGAGGATCAATGTAGAAACAACCTAGCATCACCTAGCTAAGACCTAGAAACAACCTAGAAGCAACCAGATTAGTCTTCAGAATCGTCCGGTTTCGCTGTTTCAAGCCTTGTGGGGCTTAGTGCAAGCTTCGCCAATTTTTTTAATAACAATGCCACGTTTTAAAGCGGGTCTCTAAATCGCCTTTCCAATAGAAATAAAAGTGACTTTTTCTCTAATATAAGTGTCGTTAAAAGATGGTCAACAATCTTTGTATTTATAATCGTCCTATTTATAAAGATGCTGCATCAGTTTACTCATCAACATTAAAAACGCCTAAATTCTCGATATTTAAAAGGAGCTGCAACACTTTTCCAAGTAATCCTCAAATCGCTTCATCAAAAGAGCTTATAGCCTCGTGAATCGACTGCAGCAAAAATGTTTAGAATCCGTCAAGCAGGAGCGGAGTTACAGGGATTTGTCGCACGCTTCAAGCGCTTTCTCCCTCCTCTCGTACTAGCGAGCGCTCTGAAAGCTACGCAGGGAGGGGGATGACAAGTGGGCAAGAAGATGCGTCCCTTCGGCAGCGCGTGTCATGATCTTGAGCACTTTCTTTTCTTTCTTCGAACGCTCGGCTTACTTTCAGGTGTGATCGCGAGTGCGGGCGCGGGCACGTGGCAGCATCCCGCGGCTGCAGTGGTAACTATACAGCCTCACGATGCTCAAATCAGCCAATGGTCGTGTACTTTGGGTTTATGGCTAAGTCATTTGGGTTTACGCCACCATTTATCGAGAGAAGAGGGAACGATTTCTAGCTGACCTTGAGAATTAATTATGAATTCTAGGTCGCGTGCTGCGCTATAATGTTTGGCTCACGTGTTCTCGGAGCCTTGACTACCGATCAGCAGCGTTTTCTGACCATGCTGGAAGAGTGTTGGAGGGCCCTTTTAAAAACACAACTGGATACTCCTCGATAATATTAGGTGTTACTTCGGTCACATTGCCATTTTGGTTACATTTTGAATGTCTCCGAGTCCGTGCACGGCGTCATGTTTACGTCTGTGCTTTTCTTTCCTTTCTTAATGTGCTTCTCATTATTCTTTTTCAACATTACCAGAAGCCACAGCAGTGAGTGACGCGGGTTCTCTGTCGTCCCCTGCAGTCGTGCCGGCAGCACATGCGAACTGTTGTGGGACCCATCCGCAGGCAAAGGTTTCGTGGACTAAACGTCAGACCTGTGCTCATCGGATATTAGAAGGACAACGTGATCTTGTTGGCAGCGCAGCTTCAAAAATGTCGATGACAGCTTGCAGTGTATTTGACAACCAGCGCTCGTAGAGAAAACGCTAGCCAAAGCAAACATGCAGTGTTGCCAGCATACCTGTCAACATTGCTGCCAACACGCTTGCAGGTACGCGTTTCTTTTATGAAAGCCAAGCAGTTTTTGTCGATTTGAATAAATTAGAGTTCTTATAATCATACGTGCGATTGGAAATGTTTTCAGCGTGATTAGAGGCGAAATCTTGCATGCAGACGTACACGCAGCAGCGCTTAATGGACTCCTGCGGCTTCACTCCAAACCTCGTAAAAGTGTCGTGTAACATGGCCACAACTCCATCTCCATCGAGCTCCCTGATGTAGTTTACATTTATACAGTTTAATGGATTTCGCTGATGCTAGTGTGACAGGGGTATTACAACGCGTTGTCGTTTGCCACAAGCCGATCTTGAATATGTCGGAACGTTCATGAATTTTCGTCACGACTCTGCTCCACTGTATGCACAATGTGAAAAGCCGTGGAACTTACGCGATCAGCAGCGATGACGCATGTACGTACACAGCAGTCCACTGTTAAAGGGAACATCGGCGCGCGTGGCGTCCGCGCGGCGTCACCGCCGGCCGGTGGCTTCAGCGAGTGTCGCGCAGGCTCAATTAGCACCATGCGCGCTGCTCTTTCGTCGCGTGAACGGTTCGCTTCGCGACGATTCGAAGGGCGACAGCAGTCGGTAGCAGACGACGAAGGGGCACCACACTAAGTGCTCACTGCGCCTGCGCGAAAGTCGCTGCGGCCGCCACGCTACGCCTTTAACAGTGAACCGCTGTGAACCCGTGTAAAAGCCGAGGCGTTTCATCCTAGGGGTCGATTCTCGACGACCCTGCTCGCCGCTATCGTTGTAATTGACGACCACATGACATCTAGTAGATTGCAGGGTACAGGATCGCCCAAGAAAGTGTGCATTCCTTAAAAAAAGCAAGAAAAAGCAAGTACTCGGGGCGATATTATTCAGCTTCCTTGCCTGGTGATTGGATCAAAGACAAGGTTGCACCAATATACAAATCTGGCGCCGCGCACAATTCATTCAATTACAGGTCAATCTGTCTTTTACTTCAGTACCTTGCAAAATAATGGAAAGTTTGGTTCTTCTTTTTGTCATGCACGTAACTTTCTTCGTAAGCGTCTTTTTCTTATGATGTTTAGCGCGGGCTCCGCAAATCATGCTGCGATTCGGATCTGCTAACTTTCACTCAACTTTGCGTATACAGCTCGGCAACGGGCTCTTCACCGACTGCATCTTTCTTGATTTTTCTAAAGCCTTCGACAAAGTTAACCGCTCGCAACTCTAGCAAAAGACTAAACGTTCTTAATATTTGCACTGGAATAACCAACTGACTTCCTGCGTTCCTATCACCTCACGTCCAGTTTATTAGTACTAACGGATCTGAATCCAGTATGGCCACGATAGAATTGGGTGTTTCACGAGGATCGGTTATTGCCTCTTCGTTATTTTTAATATGCCTAAATGACAAATCATAACAAGATATTTCCGCAAGTTCGTCTATTCAACGCGAAAATTGACCGTCGGCTAGGTTTGAAGCTTGGGCTAGTTGGTTCATGCTTGTAACAGGAAAAAAACAGCGCAAAATACTGACAGAACGCAAGACGAAGACTCACAGCTGACTTACAGATGATTTTATTTTTTCACATGTGGACACATATATGCCATGACAGTAAAAAAATAGAAAGAAAAGATGTAACATATACCACCGCTACGCGCCACAAGCACGTGCTTTACATGTAACCGAAGGATCAACAAATCTGCGCGCGCGCGCGCGCGCGCGCGCGTGTGTGTGTGTGTGTGTGTGTGTGTGTGTGTGTGTGTGTGTGTGTGTGTGTGTGTGTGTGTGTGTGTGTGTGTGTGTGTGTGTGTGTGTGTGTGTGTGTGTGTGCTATACAACTACTTGAACTCAATACTGCGACTTGGTAAGCGCGGCACTTCGCATACCAATGAATCTCGCCAGGGGCGTAGCCAGGGGGGGGGGGTTCAGACCCCCCCCCCCGAAATTTTTCAATTTTGCTTGCGTATGTATACACGCACACATACAAACGCACGAACGAGCATAATAAAGTATGGTTGAACCCCCCCCCCCCCCCCGAAAAAAATTTCTGGCTACGCCCCTGAATCTCGCATCGGACGTTCGCCATTGCTCTGCTGGTGTGGGAATTCGAAGATGATCTGGAAAATGAAAAGCTAGGAATTCGGAAACCAGTGCCTCTAGCAGGCACCTTCATTAAAGAAAAACACGGAATCTGCTTTGCCCGACAAGCATTCCGATGTCCGACATTCCGGCACCTGAGATAATTTAAATTCCAATGACACAGTGCCTTACTTCTAAGGCAGTTGTCCCTGCGAAGCATCATTAGCCTACGCATTTGCTTTTTGTTGCAACCATATATAGGAAGCCAACAGATAACGAAGCTAAGGAAAGCTCAGTGAAAGATACTTGTAGTTTTTAATTTGTGATTTGAAACTGTGAGGTAAACTGAACTGAAAATTTTCCGGTCCTTCTATGATTGCATTGAACGAAAACGCGCTCCTGAATCGATTACCCTCCTTCTTGGACTTCTCCTTTTATTTATTCGTTTATTTCATGATACTGTCAATCCCATTAGGGATTTTTACGGGAGAGGGTAAACGAACACTTCAAGCCTTGTGAATGCTAATAATCGAGTTGTATTCATTCGCGAAGAAGGGTATCGACAACCACCGTATCTTAGTTCTTTGTTCAGGGTGCGCGGGATTCCTTGCCCTTAGGCCTTGGATAGCAAAACACGCGCGCTCCTCTTCAGTCGTAGAAAATCGAAATATCCGGGTGTCGTGTAGCTCCCTTCTGATTGTCCTGTTTTGCGCTGTGCTTGCTTCTCTGTTCTGGCGCGCTCTTAATGGTTATCGCATGTGATAATCACAGTGATTGGGACTTGAACATTGCAATCGCAGGAACCAAGAAACGTGTACACAAAGGGCACTAACGCTAGAAATGTTCGTAAGAGCAAACAGCAGCCTATCCTGATTCTGAACGTATTATTAGCGAATGCTTCCAGTGCAATGGTAAATATCCCTTGCAGACGGGGAGCTCTGTAAATTCATCCCCAGGCTTGCAGTCTTATGTTTTGGAAGATGCGAGTCTGATATGCAGCTCTCGTAAATAAAATCTCTTATCGTGTCAGTCCAGAAGGAAACTAGACTGGTGCCTGGTGTACTATACAGGAATTTGAGGCTGCATATTATCAACTGCAGCGCTCTCTTTTGGTTCCAAAGAGTGCACGGGTTGTAATAATACACTCCAGCGTGGAGGTTGGCGCGATCAGTGTACTTGATATTTGTAATATATGAATGACAAGTAGAAAAAAATGCCCAATGACTCATTGAATGAACCAAGCAAAATATGCGTTGCCAGGGGGCGGGGGGGTGTTGCTGGCAAAAATCTAGAATACCATAACCGAATGCAGTTAAAACCCGATCTTACAAAAACCGATTTTACGAAGTTCTCGATCTAACAAAGAAATTTCGATTCCGCTCAAAATACCCATAGGATACGGTGTTGTGACCAACCCGAATTAACGAACTAATATGGCCACCAAGTCTGATTTAACGAAGTTTTTTTCCTGAAATAACTCAGGGAAAAAGTGCCGATTTTCTTCAAATTTTGACCGAGACGGGTTTTTCTTCGAGCATTCACTGTAGGTGCTATTTAGGCGCTAGTTAGGCCCTAGTTACGGCGCTAGCTTTATTTTGAAGATGCTACTCGCCGCGGCCCTGCATGAGAAAACGAACTCGGCAGTCGATAACGCTCTTACGTACCGGTTGATGCTAGAGGCGGCGGTGGTTGCTTTGGTTATTTCATGGTTTATGCGACAGATAGCACTGATCATCTTCTCGCATTGTTCTCGTTCCACCTGCTCGCACAATCATAGCTCTCGTTCCACCTGTCATAGCTTCAAGTGACCGTCTACCTGGTCTGCATTGCCCGGACATGAAATCCCCTATGTCTGGGCCACCCTTAGGCCGCCCTCGCGGACTTTTCAGACGCGCAGGTGCGGATAGCCGGCAAAAACAATGCCGTGGTAGCTCTTGGGTGTCGCTACGTTACAATTATAGATTTCGAAGAGCCGAAAACTCCCTTCATCGATTTTACGAAAATCCCGATTTAACAAAATAATTTTAGCGCCATCATCACTTGGTTAAATCGAGTTTCAACTGTATCGTATTATCTTCAGAATTGGCCATGTTGCCTTTCTATTCATTGAAATGACACCGTTGTCTCTTAATACTCGAGGAGTTGTTCCTCACTCTGCTGGAGGGCCATATGTTCTGCCGAACGTGACAAATCTTCCCAAGATTTGTCACATTCGGCAGAAACAAATTCCTACCATTTCTAGACCTGCATTGTGTATGAAACTTGTCAGTCTAAAGGAAGCAACAACTAAGGAGACGCTAGAAAAAATTATGTTCTCTGTTGACATACAATTTTTGCACTTTCTAGTTAAGTACACCCGCCGTTGCTGCTATAGTGGCTACGGCGTAACGCTGCTGAGCTCAAATTCACGTCTTCAATCTTGGCCACGGCGGCCGCATTCCGAAAGGGGAGAAATGTAAGAACACCCGTCTACCTAGATTTAGTTACACGTTAAACAGTTACAGTGACGCTTCACTCTGTGAACGCGGGCGACACGCAAGGGAATAATGGTTCATATTGCCCGTAGAATGTCTTTTTAGGTTAACCAGGGCGGCTTTGTCGTCGTCAATGTTTCGAGGGAGTGCACGGAGCATGGCATCAGTTTCGACGGGCACGTTCACCCCCCGGCCTCCGAATGCCGTATTGGTCTATATTGTAAAAAAACCACCGAATTGGCGTGAACGGCACCCAGTATATCAGCCGCCCCGCAGGATAGTTGAGCTTGGCCAACTCACTAAGTACGAAGCATATACTACGCGTTCGCGCCTAAGATCCTATATGCGTTTGTGGCGTAGTGGTCAGCGCGTCTGGGTCCTTTGCTCGAAAAGCCATGTAGTCGAAGTTGAGTACGCTTAACTTGGAGGACGCTTAAGCTTCACCTTTAAAAGTTGAACGCGTTAGCGTTATAGGACCCGTTCGTATCGCCTTCTAATCCGCTTGCCATGCTTCATTTGTAGACACATCAACCGTGCCATGAGAGAAGTAACGTCTG
This sequence comes from Rhipicephalus sanguineus, assembly GCF_013339695.2. Lineage (NCBI taxonomy): Eukaryota > Metazoa > Arthropoda > Arachnida > Ixodida > Ixodidae > Rhipicephalus > Rhipicephalus sanguineus. The sequence goes on from NC_051176.1 coordinate 143,677,482, forward strand.
TGAGCGTTGTAATCTCTCCTAGGGCGTCTAACGCAAGTATGTTGCGAAGTACCCACTAGGTGCCTGTAAGGCAATTGCTGATGTCTCACTTTGTTCGGGCTGTTGCTGATGATTATTATTATTTATGGCTGACTTCCTTTGCAATGAGTGGGAAGCTTTTAACAGCCCACTAGTTCAGCAATTCAAATTATGAGACGCCTGGCGTGTTTCTGCCCTTATGCCACGTAATATCTGCTAACGTGACTCCTCGTCCGACATGGCGCCTCCATAGGGCTTTTTTCCGAAGTTTCGAGTAGTGGCATTGATCTATGGTATATTTACTTGATTGTGACGCAGAATGCCTGGGTTCGATTCCCAGGTTCGGCAACCCGTTAATGCTTCTTTTATGATAGCATTTCTTTGCGCGTTCACGCTCGACGACGCTGTAGTCACAGATGGGGCATATATGCTTGCGCGTAAAAATAAAAATTTCCTCTCCTGGCAAGCTCAGTTTCGGTTCCGCGCTGCAAATCAGTCTGATGTCTTCGTTACAGCATCCTTTAAATACGGAATTTTGATTCCTCATGAAAGGCGATTTCTTATGCGCTACCCATTAGCTAAAGACGCCCAATATACAATAGTGGCCTATAGTTCATTAAGAAACTGTAGTAAATCTAAGCTAATTATGCTGAATAAATGATTCCACAGTAAATTTTCTTCTGCCCGTCGTTGTTGCAAATTTTTTGCTGCAAAAGAAATCTCTCGAGGCCTAGGCCAAGGAACTTAAATTGCTGGTTGATAATAAAGTTTATTCCTCCTCCTCCTCCTCGAGCTTTCTCTTTTATTGCGAATGCAATTACAATAAGCTCCGCTGAAACAAAACTATAGAAATGACAGAAAAAAAGAAGTGTTCCGTTTATTCGAACTTTCATTTACACCAGGAAGACAAAACTACCTCCAATCGTATTGTCCCAGAGGCTTGTGTACATTCCTATATTAATGCATGGTTGCAAAAAATAAGGTTTTATCACTACGCTGCGTTTCTAATATTGTAGCTATTCTTAGCTAGATTGTGTTCATGCGCGAAAAGATTCCCAATAATTATGCGCAATCCTTGTGTTACAGATAGAGCAGCGTGCTTTCAAATTCATTTCTTAATTACCACCCGCACCCGCCACGGTGGTCTAGTGGTTATGGTGCTCGACTGCTGACTCGAAGGTCGCGAGATCGAATCCCGGCCGCGGCGGCCATATTTTCGATGGATGCGAAAATACTTGAGGCCCGTGTACTTCGATTTAGGTGCACTTTAAAGAATACCAGATGGTCGAAATTGCCGGAGCCCTCCACAACGGCGTCCCTTATAGTCATGTCGTGGTTTTGGGACGTTAAATCCCAAAAATTGTTATTATTAATAAAGTTTTCACACAAAAAAAATTGAGGGTCGAATCCAGAACTTTTTCTATTCGCAACTGTTTTCTTTTACCATTGACAATAGAAATGACTGTTGTGACTAATAAGTAATACATATCACGGTGTCATGATTCGTGGAGATGTGTTCTTTCGAATAATTGTAGGGTGAAAGCTCGAGCTAGCGGACCCATTCCGCTAGCTTACCAACACATGTGGACACTTTCTTTCATCGGCTTGGATTAGTGTGCATGGTCTTAACAACCACACCCTACGTGAAGTAGTGTGTGCTAAATTAACATGATGCCTTGTAGTAGATCTGATGGTGACATCTCACATGCAGTAACTTGTTTGGCTTTAAGCCTAACAAAGGCGAGAAGTGCGTGCCGAATTTATGGCAACGGAGAGCGGTGTGCTCGATCTATAGCGCCCATGCACTGTAAACCACTTTACACCCGTATGGGTGTAACTTGGTGTCTATAACTCACACCCCTACACCCCAAAAAATAGGTGTACCAAGCAGGATTACACCTATACAATGGGTGTAATTTCAAACTTTCACCCAATGGGTGTGGTTGGGTGTAAAAGCATATTACACCCAAATGAAAAAAAAGGGTGTAGGGTGTAAAAGCACATTACACCCAAACGAGAAAAAGGGCGTTAGGGTGTTTATGCACAATTACACCCAAACACCCAGGCAAAATTTTCCATAATTCGAGTGGTTCCCCCCTCCCAGTTGGCTCCCATTGAAACGCTAGAAAGCTTACCCTTTAGCCAGTCCTTTCAAGGCGCATGACCTATTATAGTGGCTCCTGCCACAGAAGGAAAATGCTGGCAGCAGCACTGATTTTATGGTGCATATGAAGCACGGCATATATGGCCCTTACATATACAGTGCAATCGTGACTGAATACAAAGTCATTACCTAAAATGTGTTGACACACATTGCAAGATGTTCACACAGTTATCCAATAGTACAAAATAAAGTCAAGCTTTTATAAACACAAAGCTCGTACATCCGAGACAAATTCTACGGTATTCAATGACCTTTCTCGAGTGTGCGGAGCGGCATCGCGTATGCCGCCAAACAAGGAGCACAAATGACATGGAGCACAAATGACCAAGGCGTTTGTGTCAAAATATGAAGCAAGGGCGTTATTTCCACTTCATAAAGAGGAATTCAATTTAACATGCTTCTTTGTAACACAGGCGTATAGTGCAGTATGGGTCTTAGAACAAGCTACACCCGTGCGAGTGGCGTGTAATAGATGAAACCGCCCTCGAAAAGGTAGCAGTTACAAGGAGAAGCACAAATGAACCTTCTTCCCTGTCAGCCCCCTTGGGGCACTACAGACACCTGGTCCCTTTGGGCGCACCCCAGAATGAATTTTCCCTCTGTAGTTGCCCTTCCCAAGCAGGGAAATATTGGTGCCACTTCTTATACCTGCACTTATGCAGTTGATAAAACAAGGTGCCATCGTCTTAAATGGGCTGCATAACATCAGTGTATGTGTTTGAAATCAACTGGAACACACAAGGTACGGTCTGGTCGTTCTCCTGTTAAAGAGATGTGGATTGATAAAGTTTCAAAATTCCAGCAGTGCCCACACCATTGTTCCTGTTGTCCTACTTTCTTAGTAGCGTAAACACTGTCATCACACAGCTGTAGCTGATACACGAGCAGGGTATCAATGCTCCGTGACAACTCACGCAACATTTTAAGGACTCAGAATGTCGTTTTCCACAGCAGGCCTCCATATTATCTCTTTTCTGGGAAAGTACATGAGTGAAGTAGAAAACTGTGCACATTGCTGGAATTATGAAATATTTCCCACTTTCTCAAAAGCAATGGATTGTGGCTCCAACACAAAAAAGTGAGCAATCGGGCCATGACGCGCACGTTGCAGCGCATGCTGAATGCGGTAATATGCAGGAAATGCATGGGAATAGAGACGTTATGACCACGACAGCCCTGCAGAAGCATTACCTACATAACAACAGTTCAATCAAATTTTACACGGGCATGTTCAGAGAAATTTAAAGATTATCCCTTTCCAAGCAAAGACAACAGAATCATTGGTAATTGAATAAAACGAGTATTTATTTCCTTTAAAAATATTGACAAAACTTAAAGCTTGTCATATAGCTCAAAAATAAATTTTAAAACAATATTCGATACAATGATTTCACTGACCAAGTACTGGCAGTTTTGTTAAGCAAAAGTTTCAATAGCAAAAGATCTCAATTATTAAAACTACTGCAAAAAAGTCACAAACTCCTTTGAATATAAAAACTAAGCCAATAACCACAAAGTGGAATGACCTGTGAGAACATGTTGAAATCGGCAGAGACAATATGACTTGTATTAAAATGTCACAAGAAAATGAGCAAGAAATTGAAATGAAATACTAGTACCGCTATAGTATTCGTTTCTGTATAATGTAAAACAAATAACTACTCGTTACCATATGAAAATATAACTTTATGGCTTAAGCTCGAGTTAATCACAGGTGGCGACATACTTTAAGCAGAAGCTAAGGCCTATTTTCTAGGCTTTCTTGAAAATGTTCAGGAGCTTTACTACTTCTGTCCTCGGAGTGATTACCCACTGGCCAAGAAGGAGCCATTCAACAGCGACGAGAACGTTGAACGCCTTGTGATGGCAGTCGATATTGAACAGCCAATGTGCTGCCATGAGTGCAGCTACTCATTCGTCGGCATTGGACCCACTGAAGAGCAGTTCTTTGTCCACATGGAGGAAAAGCTTGCTTGCATAGGGAAGATCGGGGCCATCGTACACAATGCAAGGTGTTATTGGAACGCTCGCTCCCTGCATGATAAAAAATAAAAAGATCATTGTCTGGAAAGCGCTACGCAGAGTTCAATTATTTGTTTCAGTAAATAACAGTTTCTGTACCGTGTGCTATCGTGAGTAATATGAGCTCGAACATGAGAGTACGTGGAAGATAGCCTTAAAACTGAGATAGGGTGATACGTGGATGGCGCTGCCGAAACTGGAGGGGAGAGGGGGGGCGCTGTTCCGTTGACTGTTGGTACTCCCGCCTCGCTAGCGTTGCTGCGAGATGTCGGCTGATCGCGTGCCAATGACCGCTAGCAATGATAACAAAATAAATAAATGAGGCGCAGCAAAATCCTCAGCCGACACCACAGAGATACCGATGCGCAAGCATGGCCTGCGCATCGTGGCAGGCTACGTCACAGCCGATATCTCAGCAGCTACCTAGTCTGATGTGGCTGTTCGCGTTGATGGGAATTCATATCACCGCTAGCGGCCACTGACACTCTCTAAGATGCTGTTTCGCATCAACAATATCGAAGCGGGAGGGTCAACAGCTAGTGAAACCGCGGCGCCCTTTCCGCTTTGTTTCCGACAGCCGCCGCTGCGAATCAGCCGACGTAAGGTTCAAGGCTGTTCGCCACGCGCTCGCGTGTTCGAGCTCATATTGTTCACGATAGTACCATCCAAAAATGAAGCTCATAACATGGCCCATATGGAACTGGAGAGAATTAACAGCTTTTCTACGTGCAATTAGCTTGTTTGGGAAAGAGAAAGTACTATTTGACAAATATCATCCGCATTTTTAAAGAAAAAGGAGCATTCTTTAGTGGCATGAAGGATTCCTGCACAGCGATAAAAAGCATATCAAACAAAACTCTGCACAAGGACTTCTCTTCAAGGCTGCAAGTTGCAGCCTTGAATGTCTTATAAATCTTATAATCAAATGTCTTATAAATCATTACGCTTGTCTTTTACCAAATAATATCATTGGAGGTGGTCGTACAAACTGTGTTTTTTAATGTTTGTACACGTAAAAGTATTTAGCGAAGTTACAACGCCAAAGCGAGGCGAGGCGCATATAACTCTTAATAACTACAACAAAATAATGAAAGCTAGACATAATGGAAACAAATAGAATAAAATAAATTGTGCTCGAACGCGGGCACTCAGGCGTACGCACGAAGGGAGGGGGGGGGGAGTGCACCCCCCTAGTCAATTCAGACAGAGGGGGGGGGGGCGCAAAGTCTGCCCCCATACTTTGACTTTTTAGTAAGGCGGGGGGAGGGGGGCAGCGATTAACCTTCCTACTTCCCTCCCCCCTGATGGGGATCCCTGCACACGTCTAAGTGCACACTGATGCTCGAACTAGCGCTTGCACAGTTCAGGTAGATAAGGCGATTCGGCCACACACAGACATGAAAAATTCATTCGAACACAAGTCAAGTTTAACGAACGGCTCCCCGTGCACGGGTGCCGGCATTATCAGGAAACCTATGTTACAGATGAATTAAAACGTCGGTACGAATTTAACGAAACGGAATGTATTAGCACCTAGGCGAGCTTCGCGCGGCGTACCTAAAACGAAGCAACATGTTGCGTTAAAATGACTCACACGCACAACCCGAGCATCACGGTAGTTTTAGCGCACAAAACGAACACGGACGGAAAAGAACAACGCGGACACCACGTCGTTGTTTTCTGTCCTGTTTTTTTTTTTTTTCTTGTGCGAAAAAAATGCACTTGAATTACCAACAGGCCGAAGCATACGCTCCTTAAACACGCTTGACGCTTAGAGGTAACAGGCGCCGTCACAACCCAACTATTCTTAAATCAAAATAGTGGTTCATCGAGAGCGGGGCCCCCTTCCAACACCACCGCCGACAGGAGGGCACCGCCACAACTGCGTTCAAATCCCCCTCCGAATCACAGCCGCGCATGCGCACACTGCTTTCAACACCAAACAAAGCAAAGCTTGCCCGCGCCTAATGTCACACAACTTTGCCTTCATCCCGATGAAACAATACACTCACATATGCTCGCTACGTTAACAAATGCTCACCGATCGTCAACCAGTTAAGAAAAGCTTAGTTAACGGCATTAGATCGCGCTCTCGGAGTTAACAAAGCGCTGGCCGTAGCAACGTGATAGTGGTACATACCGTTTCAGTTCGAGTGCTCCACGATATGAAGCTGCAGGTCTCCCTTTGAGTATAGTGCATCTTCGTAATAAGCAGCACTGGCAGAAGGTAAAGGACGAGCACACAGCGCACGCACACTTCAAACAACCGAAACACACCGATTGCAAAACTCGACCGATCGGGAGGCGATGCACAACACACACAGAAAACGATGGAGTCCGGTGGCGTGTCTGAGCGCGTTGCTTAAGTCACGTGGTGATAGAGCTGTTCCGCGCGCTGCGCACGCGCGGCGGCTGCGCCGGCAGAGGAGGTGGCGCGGTGGCGCCCCGGCCGTTGTTGGGTCGCGTGAGCGCAGCTTTCTTTCTGCGGCAGTGTAATGTTTTGTTATGCTTTACACAGTGTATTCGAATCACAGTAAGCATTGCGACGACACAGTAAGGGCTGCTTGACTACAAGCAGGGCTTAAAGTCTCCCTTCACTGGAGGGGAGGCCCTCACAAAGCGGCAATATATATGTATATATATAATCTCAAAGAAAAGATCGCCTAGCAGAGATCTTTTAGCCGCTAAACTTGTGCTGCTGTGGTCTCAGCGGCTCTGCTACGCGCAGATCGTGGCTTGTTGGAACGCGGTGCGAGCTGTCATAGCGAAGAATAAACGCAGGATTTCTCAATATATCGGTCAAGATCCACTTTCGCGGTCGTATTATCCAGTTTTGGCAAAAATGTGATGGTATTAAACTCATGAAAATGCATTATTTTCAAGGGATGTTGGCAGGAAATAAAAACGAAAACGTATTAGGCTAAAAAACGTATTATGCAGAATCGTGTCAACGAGATTTCACTGTATATGTATGCTATAGATTAAGCGTTAGGAGAGGTGTTTTCGATGATCACAGAGCAGTGAAGCTAACTGTCTCTAAACTGAACAAATGCTTATGAATGCTAAACAAATACATATATTATTCCGAATGTATTTCGGGCATTCATTCAACGTGTCAATCCAATCAAGCAATAAATGAAATTATTTTGGAAATGATTTCTCAAAAATAAATCTGGATGTAAAGGCTTAAATATATGTGAGCTCAAAATAAGTAACATCAGTTGACTTACTGCATTCAGAACCTCAGGCACGACAATACTATATTTTATTTTCACTACCACTTGCCTAATAAAGTAGGCAAAATACGTGCGTCTTTGCAATTACAGCAGACTTGTGATGCTCAACTAAAAGAATAAAAATTGAGTGGCAAGCTTAGCAGACCAAGGTGAACCATTACTGATTCACGAGCAGGTAGCTTCACACTCAGGTGCCTCGTGAAACAGTATCCTGTGCCAAGACGCTTTGTCGAACAGGGTAGTGACCCGTGGTTTCAGGAGGCGTTGCCCGTGGTGTTCAATGTCTCAGTTAATTGTATTCAGCAGTACAACGATACCTGTTTACACCTATGGGTCAATTCACTGCGTGAATTGACCCATAGGTGTAAAATCCAAAGAACACCCATGGGTGTTTAACAGAACATACACCCATTGTACACCCAAAAATGAAAAAAGGGTGTGCGAAGGGTGTGCAAAGAAGACATTACACCCTTTCGGATAATATTGACAGAAAAAAAGGGTGTACGATAGGTGTTTTATTGCAAATACACCTATAAGGGTGTGAAACGGTTTGCAGTGTGCTTGAAGCGTTGCTTCATTCGCGGAGATTGTCCATGTTCTCTGTGAGGGCTCAGTGCTCCGAGAAAAGAACTTTCCTATACGTTAGAAAGACTTGATAATCGCCCTTTGTCGGAAGAAAGGGTCTCGGTACACTGGCCGAGTCCGTCCTCACCACAGAAGGCGATGAAAGCGTTGTTGCGCATTTTAAGGAAAACCGGGCTTAGAGGCAGACTTCAACCAGTGTCGTAAAATACTTACTGATGGTATGCGTTTAACGTTGAGGCAGTAACGCGTTTATTAGAAGATTGCAGCAGCTGAAGCGATCAGCGGTCCAAGCCGAGCAAGCGCGAGCACCAACAACAACCGTCTTCGTCTTCTTCTTTCGCTGGCGTTCTTGTCTGCGCCCTACCATGTTACAAACCACTCCCCCGCGGAAAAGGAGCCATCCTGGCGACCTAAGGAACAGGTACAACTGGTGGGTCATAGTGCGGCTTCAGTCGATCGACGTGAACAGTCTCGCGGCCGCGACGACGGCGGTCCATAGATGATTGAACAGGCTCAATAATATAGTTGACTGGGGATGTTTGACATAGGACGCGGTAGGGGCCTTCGTACTTAGGCAGTAGCTTTGTGGAAAGGCCAGGAGCAGAGGAGGGAACGCGAAGCCACACCAACGTTCCAGGCGAATATGACGGAGTAGGCAGGTTTACGTCGTGACGGTCCTTCTGGCGCGCTTGGTCTTGGGCGGTTAAAGAACGCGCGAGTTGTCTGCATTCCTCGGCATAATTGGCGACTTCAGATAAAGTCGTGGATTCTGAAGCGTCCGGACGGTACAGAAGAATGGTATCCATAAACGAGGAAGGTTCACGGCCGTAAAGAAGGAAGAATGGAGAGAATCCTGTCGTAGACTGAGTGGCGCTATTGTAAGCGTACGTAACAAAGGGTAGTATGCGGTCCCAGTTGGTGTGGTCAGCGGACACGTACATGGACAGCATGTCGCCCAGTGTGCGGTTAAAGCGCTCAGTCATTCCGTTGGTTTGGGGATGGTACGCGCTGGTTGTCCGATGCACAACGTTGCATTCACGAAGGAGGGCTTGCACGGCTTCAGAAAGGAACGTACGTCCGCGGTCGCTGAGTAGCTCGCGAGGTGCGCCGTGGCGAAGAACGAGTTTTTGAAGAATGAAGAAGCCGACTTCACGTGATGTGGCCTCTGGCAGCGCTGCAGTTTCAGCATAGCGTGTCAGGTGATCAATAGCGACAATCACCCAGCGGTTCCCGTCAGGTGTGTAGGGAAGGGGGCCATACAGGTCTATGCCGATGCGATCAAAGGGCCGGGAGGGACAAGGCAACGGCTGTAGTGGTCCAGTGACTGTGTGCGCTGGGCTCTTCCGGCGTTGACACTTGGAGCACGAGCGTACGTACTGTCGGACAAAGCGGTACATTCCACGCCAGTAGTACCGCAGCCGGAGGCGTGCATACGTTTTTATTACGCCGGCGTGGCCGCACTGGGGATCCGCGTGAAAGGAGGCGCAAATATCGGCCCGTAGCTGGCGAGGAATCACCAGCAGCCATTTGCGGCCCTCAGATAGGTAGTTGCGGCGGTACAGGAGCCCGTCGCGTACGGTGAAATGTCGAGCTGTGCGTCGCAGCGAACGAGTGGCGGTAGGTGGTGATGGCCGAGACAGGAACTCCATGATAGAGACTATCCAAGGGTCCTGGCGCTGCTCAGATGGCATGTCAGCGTATGTAAGTGACGCAGAATCGTAGCTGGAAACAGACGCAGTTCCGTATTCATGGGGAAGAGGAGAGCGGGAAAGAGCGTCGGCATCTGAATGTCGGCGGCCTGACCTGTAGACGACACGGATGTCGTAGTCTTGGAGACGTAACGCCCAACGAGCTAGACGACCAGATGGGTCTTTGAGTGACGATAACCAGCAGAGGGCGTGGTGATCAGTCACAACATCAAATGGGCGGCCATATACGTAAGGTCGAAATTTCGTGATTGCCCATACGATGGCTAGACATTCCTTTTCTGTGACCGAATAATTCTCTTCAGCTCTGGTGAGAGTGCGGCTGGCGTAAGAAACGACGTACTCGTCGAAGCCAGACTTGCGTTGAGCAAGAATAGCGCCAAGGCCGACTCCACTGGCATCCGTGTGGATTTCGGTAGGGGCATCTGGGTCAAAGTGACGAAGAATCGGTGGTGATGTCAGTAGATGACGTAATTTCGCGAATGCGTCGTCGCAAGCGGAAGACCATGCTGTGACACCTTGGCTGTCAGCAAGTAGGCGTGTTAAAGGAGCCATTATGGAGGCGAAATTACGGACGAATCGCCGAAAATACGAGCATAGGCCTATGAAGCTCCGGAGTTCTTTCAGTGTTGACGGCTTGGGAAACTCGGCGACGGCGCGGAGCTTCGCGGGGTCGGGTAGAACACCGTCCTTGCTGACAACATGCCCCAAGATGGTGAGCTTCCGGGCGGCAAAATGGCACTTTTTCAAATTCAGTTGGAGCCCAGCATGTGTGAGGCATTCTAGGACACTTGCGAGGCGCAGAATATGGGTATCGAAGTCCTTTGAAAAAACGACGACGTCGTCCAGATAGCAAAGGCACGTCTGCCACTTGAGACCTCGAAGTGTGTTGTCCATAAGACGCTCGAAAGTGGCAGGGGCCGAAAGCAGGTTCGTCACATAAATGGTTGCGCAAGAGTCGACGATCGTGAGAAGAGCAAAGGGAAGAATGAAGTTCTTGCGAGAGGCAAAGTCTGCTGATGGCGTGAACATGGCGCTAGAGAAGGGAGCATAGTCGCAGGAGATCGGCACAAGAACAGAAGACAAAGGTGGGATGTCCGTGTCCGTGGCGACGAGGACACGAGAAAAAGAAGACTTGCAAGAATCGACTTCGGCGATCGCTGATAATTCTAGCTCGGCATGGGCACAGTCAACAACGGCATGGTGTGTGGAAAGGAAGTCCCAGCCTAATATGACGTCGTGCGAGCACTGCGAAAAGACAACGAATTCGACCACATAGAGAACGTCCTGAATGAGTAGCCGAGCCGTGCATGTCATAGAAGGCTTTACGTGATCCGCGGTTGCCGTGCGCAGGGAGACGCTAGAAAGCGGAATAGTAATTTTTTTTAACTTGCGGCACATTGCTTCACTCAATACAGATACAGCAGCTCCAGTATCGACTAATGCTTGCACGGCAACACCATCAACGCACACAGAAATTTCGTTGGCAGGTAGAGAACGAGGCCTTGTAGAGTTCGACAGCGGCGCAGTTCTTGCCTCCGGAACTGCGATGGTCAGTTTTCCGTTTGGGCGGGTGGTGGTCGACGAACCATAGGTGAAAGCGAACGTCGCCGCGGGGAGGGCGATCGACGTGGGTTGAAGGCGCGGCGGTTCGATGAAAAGGTGTCTGAAGTAGCGTGTGGAGGCGTTGACTGTGGTGGCTCTGGGCGGACGTAGCTGTAGCTGTCCTCGATGGTACCTGGACGAGGGACGCGCCGGCGACAGAACCGTTCAACATGGCCGGGTAGACAACAGTAGTAGCAGATTGGCCGGTTATCTGATGTGCGCCAAGGGTTATTGGAAGGCGTTGCAGGACGGCGATAAAGAGGAACGTGCGGGCCTGCCGGCGCCCGCGTTGCGTAAAATGCGTTTGTTTGGGGAGCAGTGTCCGCGATGGGCGGCAGCGCATGTGGCTGCCTTCTCGCGACGTCAGCGTAGGTGAGGGGCGCGGATACAGGCGGTGGCTGGTACGTGGGTGGTAGTGCCTCGGAGACTTGCTCTTCGATGGTTTGTCGCAGCGATGAAGTGAGCCCATGAGTATTGCCTGGGAGAAAGGGCGCAAGAGACAATTGGCGAGCCACTTCCTCTCGGATAAACTGCTGAATCTGCTGTGTCAGGACCGCCGGGTCCGAAGATATTGCGCCAACGGTCGCTGCTGACGTGCTGGTCATGTCCGAACTGGGACGTCGCGTGGAAATGCGCTGCTTTCGCAACTCATCGTAGCTCTGGCAGTGCTGAATGACGTCTGCGACTGTTTCAGGGTTTTTCGCCACAAGCATGTGGAACGCATCGTCCTCAATGCCCTTCAAGATGTGCTTGACTTTATCGGCTTCGGACATGACAGGGTTGAAGCGGCGGCAGAGGCCTACGACGTCCTCAATATACGAAGTGAAGCACTCGCCAGCCAGTTGGGCGCGATCACGCAAGCGCTGTTCTGCGCGGAGCTTGCGCACGGTTGGTCGGCCGAATACGTCCGCGAAGGTCGTTTTGAAAGAGGCCCAGTTGGAAATCTCAGCCTCGTGGTTGTTCAACCAGAGTTCCGCTACTCCTCTCAGGTAGAAGTGGACGCGGCCAAGTTTGTCGTTGTCATCCCACCTGTTGTTGACACTCACTCGTTCATAAGAAGAGAGCCAGTCCTCGACGTCTTGCTCATCAGTACCGCTGAAAATGACGGGGTCCCGCTCTCTTGGAACACCGGGACAGCGGGCAGCTTGGGGTGTGGTAGCATCGTTCGGCATTGTTGAAGGGGAAAGTAGAGTCCGGCTGCGGAGTTCCAGGATGGAGAACAGAACCAGCACTCTCCACCACTTGATGGTATGCGTTTAACGTTGAGGCAGTAACGCGTTTATTAGAAGATTGCAGCAGCTGAAGCGATCAGCGGTCCAAGCCGAGCAAGCGCGAGCACCAACAACAACCGTCTTCGTCTTCTTCTTTCGCTGGCGTTCTTGTCTGCGCCCTACCATGTTACATTACTTTCTTTTTTGTGTGTGTTTACCCCCTTTTTTTCCGTTTTCTTTTGCAGCGTCTCTCTTCTATTCTCTTTCATTCCCCCTTTCCCCAGCGAAATAGGGTAGCCAGCCGGTCTAACAACTGGCTAACCTCCCTGTCTTTCCGCCTATTTCTTCCTTCCTTCCTTCCTGCCTTCCTTCCTAGAACCGTTGCCTTCGGCAGACATGTCGAATAGAGCATTCCAAGGATTATTGTATTGTTGAAATTTGACAACGAAACGTAGTCGATTCGCATATTTTAGAGACGCTATGAATGTCATTGCATACGTGTCACGTTGAAACTTTTTACTTTTCAATCTCTTGAGTGTTCGTAATTGACAGGCACAACACCACGCCTGCGTTATCCCCGGGTACCGGTTATTTGTCGGGATGGGTGATGAATAAATAGAATTGATGAAGAAGAATCATTGCATGATATGGCCCAAAGAATGTTTTTCTCGTATTCGTTTTCCGAGAATAACGTGAAGGATATCCGTATAGGTTGGGCCACGGAGGCTTAGGCACATCGACGCATCATCGGCACGACTGATGTGCCGAAGGCAATATCTTGATGTCTGCAACGTAATGAGTCATATGTGGCGATGATGGTCAATGAGGGAATATAGCAGGTTACTTCAGAAAGGCATTCGCCTCGATCGTTACCTTTGGAGCTTAAATTATTCTGTCGACAGGCTGACAGTGCGTCCGCTGGGTCTTTCACCTTATAATGTGGTTAACATAAAGAGGCGCAAGCGCAAAGTTTAAACGAACTAACGCCGTAAGCGTTACGCAACTTCCATTCTTTTCGATAAAGGCTGCGTTCAGTTTGAACTGAGGAAGTTGATATATAACGCAATAAAAAGAGGGTGATGAAAGAGCTGGTAATCCCACGAAAAAAAAATAGGAAAGAGATTTGGGTGAACTTGCACGTCTTGCGCAAGAGCTGGACGTCAAGCTCCAAAATCAAGCACCACCATTGCTTTTGCACACACAAGCAGCTGAGGCGGAATGAGGACTTGCGCTCTTTGGCCATATCATGCCCTTGCAAAGAAAAACACAAAAAAGAATTCGTGAGGATGATCGAAGCGCGATCAGTCCTCGTAAATATTTATACTATGAAATCGATCACAGCGTGTCTTGACGGGGTTGTCAACTGGCCTAGAAGGGTATTTTTTTACGAATGTGCGACAAAGGTTTGGGACCTTCCATTTTCAAAAAGATCTCGGGTCGCTTTCACGAAGCGCAATTTCGGTCGATAAGGGCTTCCTTAAGATTCGCTGGCCACCATCGCTAATCATTAATTACAGACCCATTTCACTATCTAATACATGCTGTAAACTTTTCGAGCATGTAATATTTAAATCGTTGGTTAGTTATTTAGAAGATAACTCCTTTTTCACGTCTGCGCAACATGGCTTTCGTAGAACGCACTCATGTGAAAATCAGCTTCTCTCATTCACTCATAGACTACACCATATTCTTGACGAATATGGTGTAGTGAAGAATATGGCGGTGACTGCACATTGTTGGACTTTTCTGCGGCATTTGACAAGGTTTGTTATCAACTGCTACTTCACATGCTCAACTTTCTTAACCTCGACCCAAACCTTTTCAGGTGGATTAGGAGCTTCCTTCTCGACCGATTACAGTTTGTTAGTGCTAATTGGTATAATTAATCCTTTACTAACGTACATTCCGAAGTTCCACAGGGCTGGCACCTTGGACCTCTGTTGTTCCTAATCTACATTAATGACCTTCCCTCTGTTGTTTCCTCGCCCATCTGTCTTTTCACTGAGGATTGCGTAATTTTTCGCGAAAATAAAACCGATAGCGGCACCAACGCACTCCAATCTGATCTATCTGCTGTACCTAAATGGCGCACTAAATGGTAAATGGAACTGAATGTAAAAAAAAATGAAAAATATGCGCGTCTCCCGAAACCCTAACAATCCTCTTCCCTCTAATCTTCTGAAAGGTGTTCCCTTAGAATCTGTCACATCATATAAATACTTAGGTGTTGACATCTCATGTAATCCAAATTGGACAGTGCCCACAGAACACATTATCAACAACGCTAACCGCATGGTAGGATATCTAGGTCGCAACTTTTCCGCCGCTTCCTCTTCTGTTGAACTAATACTTTACAAAACCTTAATTCGTCCAAAGCTCTGTGTGGGACCCTACGCATGCAAAATTAACCACTGCCTTAGAACTCGTTCATATAGAATAACTCGGCTTGTGTCATTCTCTCTAACTACGATCGAACTGCTAGCATATCAGCCATGACAGCCATCCTTTCTCTTCCATCTTTAAGTACGCGTCGAAAACTCGCCCGCATGAACTTGTTTCCCGAGATACACTATCATTCCGTTCTTCCCGATACGTTAACTCTTCCACCGCAATATATGTCCCATCGCATTGATCATCACCATAAGGTAGCTGTCCCATTTTCAAAAACGAAAACATTCTCCGAATCATTTTTACCGCACACCGCAATCGAGTGGAACCACCTTACCGCTGAAATCGTACCAATCACCGACAATCAACGTTCTTGCGAAGCACTGAACAACGCCGTTTAAATAAAAGCCCTGTTTTACCTTATTGTTATTACTACTCACTGTATTGATTTTGCTTTATGTATGAATGTATTTTTCCCACTCCCCTCTGTAATGCCTTTGGCCTTGAGGGGTAAAAAGAATAAATAAAAAATAAATGTGTCCAGCATCAGGACAGGCTATGATTTGCTCCCACGAACAACTTTTTTCGCGAGAGCCTTTCGTGAATACCGGCCCTCCTTCTTAAGTGCGCTTGACGATTGGTCCCTCGTCCTCTTTTATGACGCGCATAACGTCACTGTTGCATTGAGCATGCTCTTACAGACGCGTCTAGCGTAATATTATTGTTTGTAAATTTTGTTTTTCTTCTTCTAAATGCCACGCTGATTCCAATCTACTGCTTCACTGCGTGTGGGTTGGGTGCACCACATTACGTTTTGCCCGTTGTCATCGTCACAATTTTCCTCGCTACTACAGGCATTTGGCTTCCAGGGTATAGCCAGGATTTGATGCAAGGGGGAGTGGGGCGTCTGATTTCTATGTATGTATGCGCGTGTGTGTTTGTATATGTGCGTGTGTATAGTATAAAGAGATAGAGAGAGAAAGAAACAAAGAGCTAGAAAGAACGAGATAGGAAGAAAGAGGAAGCGCGAAATAAAGAGAGAGAAAGAAAGAAATAGCAATGAACAGATACAAGAAATACATACAAAGAAAGAGAGGAAGAAACTAAGAAAAAAGATATTGGCCGCCATCCCGCACTGCGAACGTGAATGTCCAGCGAAGTTGTATCACACACCACACATGCTGATGGGGGGGGGGGGTATATTTTATTATTGCTTTTTATGGTAGCGATAATTGCTTTGTGATTGCTGTGGTAGGTCGTGATTGGTTCCGCTACCATTTTCAGTAAGACGAATTTGTTCCTGTCGTCGAGCATTGTACTCACGGTGTTCTTCTGGCGCCTTTCATTTCTATGGTCTACCCATGACAGTCTTAGCACGAACTGAATGAGTTGCTAGACGGGTCTCCCTTTCATATATGAAAGCGAGAAACACAGGCGGGGAGAAGGAAGGGCCGTTTGACGTCATTCGAAGCCCTCGTGTGAAGTGCAAAGCAGCTGCCACCTCATCTCTACCGGGAACGCGTGGAAGGGTGTTCCCATTATTCACAGGCGCCTTACCATCCAGCATGCGGTTTTGACGCTTGTTTCGTGGTTTTCTTTATTGAAACGAATACTGAGCTCTATGCTCTATGCCTGACTGCAAAGAAAGATATGCCGTTTGCCTGCAATTGTCAAAGGGCCCTCAAACCACCCAGAGGTCGAAATTCAGTTGTGGCTTTGCAGTTGTGCTCTAGCCTACAGCGAACGCGTTCGTCGGCTCGTCTGTCCACCTCTCCGAATGCCTTTTCTCGGCGTCCGAGGTGAAAACGCAAGGAACGCGCGCATCTTCTAGCAGAGGAGCGCGCGAGCGCGAGTGTCTGTTGGTGGTTGGGGGTTCTGGCGCTTTGTTTTTAGTCCACGGAGACAAGACCGTTCGGGGTAGAGGTATAGAGCTTCGCTGTAATAAAGAGAAACAAAGAAGGCCGCCCAGCTCCTCACTTCCTTCAGGCTTGGCACCACTAATGCAAAGCTGCCTTAATTTTTTCTGAGTCATATGGCTCGATTCAATTGCTTTGACGCTAGTTATCGAGTGCTTCGTCCTCCTGCAAGCGCTGCATACTTCGAATAAAGCAGCACATATTTCATCGGAATTTTCGTCAGCGCTGATACGCACATATCCTTTATTAAAGCAGAATTGAATAGATCCTGTTACATCATGAATAATGAAAGCACAAGGTTGAGGGTTTGATTCCCGAAGCGGGGGTAACATTCGAATGGTAATTAATAAGGCGCGCAAGTCACGTGTACCGTGCATCGAGCGCAGGTGAACGAATCATAGGGGGCCAAAATTATGCCCGAGACGCCCATTACGGCGTGTCACATCACGAGATTGTGGTTTCGGCACGCAACACGTTGGAATGGATGTTTGCATTTCATAAATACAAAAGAAATTACCAGAATACAGAGTGTGGTTCATTGCGTGTGTCCAGGTCGTTGCGGGTGATGCTTCGCATCGTAACTAAGGAAAAGTGCGCTTTACGCAAAGAAACGGGTTTCTTCGGAGTTTGCTGAAGTATACGTCATGTCTCGCAAGATAAAGTGTATAGTGGATGGTGCAAGGAGGACCGAAGTGGTGAAGATGAAATGGAGATGCCTGAGGGTAGTAGTATATATGTTTTATTATTTTAGTTAATTCTTACGTTCGAAGATAAGATAAGAAAGAAAAACTATGCTTGATTGTTATAAACCTACAGAGCATGAATTCCCAAATAATTTTGTTTCATAAAGCTTCCTCCTCGTGACAGCTGGTTGTCACTGGACTGCCGCCTGCGCTAATAGTGCGTGCAACACTTCGACTGGATGGCATTATGCCAGTAACAGAGAATGGTGTAAAAGGGCATTAAGTTACAAAGAGATTCACTGCGGCTTCTCGTTCGGGCGGATAGCATCATTGACTGCTCGTTATTAGTAGACACGTAGACAGGGGTGAATTCATAACAGAATGTTTTGTGAACGGCGCTATGTCCAAAACTTGCCGCGGAGCTCTTCAGCGTTCCCTTCCGTAATTTGAGAACTTGTAGAGGCAGTTTCCAAGCGGTCCTGCCCTAATCGAACGCCCTCATCACCCGTGCCATCACCAACGTGGTCGTTGTCGTGCCAGCGTCATCTTGATGCCGTATTAGTAATTCGTCATCGTCTCCCTGCAGTCGGACCGCGTTACAGTCCACAATAGAACAACTGTATCTATGAAGCGCGACTTCTAAAACGTGAACTGCGCAAGGAAGAGGAATGTTCTTGATAAGACCAGGCAGAAGTTACATAAAAACGCTTCATTAGCACGGTCGTTTCTATCATGTTCTCAGGGGCGCCTTTTATCTTTTTTTTTTCCCTGTCATGGTAATTGCGGACAGGGCACAGATGGGTGATCTGCAAGTGTTCGCCGGTTCCTGCTAAACGAACGCAGCGTGCTTTTAATGACAGAAAACGCAACTAATTCCCTTTTTCGATCTCATTACTTGTTTTACAGGAGGGGAAATATTCTGCTCCACCTTGTACGTAATGAAAACGCGAGAGGCTCGTAACGATTTCTGTCACGGCGATGATACCATCGAGCCGACACGAAGGCTTTCGTGGCGACGCCGAGTGATGACGGCTCTTTTCAGCCTGAAAGAGTGCTGCTAGGTGCCATAGCAACAGCGTTATAGGCCGAGGCCCGTGCCTGCCGGCGCTCGCACCCCTTACCCTCCGCATCCTCGGAGCGCTCTGTATACTGTTCTGCGTTCCTCGAGGTTCTGAGCGCGCGAGGCACATGCCCGTCGGCGCCTATCTCGCGGGCTGCATCTCGCGTCTGTTTTCCCGCGTAATTATAACGGCCGGCTCGTGCGCGTCGACGCACCGCTGGGCTTCTCGCCAGCCGCAATCCCAGCTGCCGCCGACCGCGGCGCAACGAATATCACGCTCCGTACAGCAAACCAAAGACAGGCCGAGCTACGGTTGCAAATGTTACAAAAGGCTTCCTCCTCCTCTGCGCCGTTTTCCTTCCCCTTTCAAGCAGGCCTTCTTTCCATCTGGATCTGCTCACTTTTCTTGCAACACGCGCATGCACGACAGCCAGGCGGGGCTTTCAGGCGCGCCCCTCAGGTTTCCTCTCGGGCAGCACGCGTTCTCTGTAGCGGAAGACGCCTGCGCACACAAGATGCTGATGCTCGCTTCGAATCGCGAACACCTTCGGGCTTGTCGTAAACAAACGCTGGTGCATGCTAACCGAGTGCTACTTCAATTAGCGCGGCCTGCTCATTAGACGAGCCGTGGTCAAACGCACGCACGAGGATCGCGAGAACCGGAGCCCAAGAACCGGATCCTTCATTGCCCCCCTTCCCGGACGACGGTCAGAGGCGTGGCCGCTAGAACGAGAGAAAAAAAAAAGGAGTGGGGGCGAATGTGGGTGGTTGTTAGGTTTGCGAGTGGTAAAGACGAATCATGAGTGCTATAAGAACGGCAAAAACTCTGCTCTTTATTTATTTATGAGTCTTCCACTCCCTAGACTGCTGCTCACCTTCGTATTCGCCGGTTGATTTCTTCTGACGCTCTTTTCCGCGAGCCCGTCTCATTGGCAGCGGCTCCGATACGTGGCGTATAAGTATTATTTTACCACTGATTCCTCTTTTTCTTTTTTATACACTCCACCCATCGCGGCTCCCTTTCGTTCTGCTTCCTATTGAGGAGGCAGGAAGACGAATCGTGTTTGACTGGGAAAAGCCATTTGGAGGAAGGCTTTTAAACCTCGGCAAAACGACGGCGTGAGATGCCGGAATGAAAGGTGAAAAGAAGCTAAAGGGGCCGTAATTTAACGCCGGCCGACGTGACAGCAGGAATGAAAAGCAAAGTGCGTCGGGGAAAAACAAAAGTAAAACGGGACAGGCCGCTCGTGCGGAGAATTCGGAACATCAGCTGCGGGAATCCTCCGCGAGCATTGCGAGTTAATGAAGGCACTCCTGTTTCCAGGATGGAGAAAGCCTCAATGCCAGCATTACACTGATTGGATGAACGTGGATCGGGGAAGGCGGAAAGGAAACAAAAAAAGAAAGAGTTTCGTAAGGAAGCGTGGAAGTAAGCGAATGGAGCAAAACGACAAAGGGAAACCAGGTAGCGAGGAAAAGGACGAGGCGCCTAGAGCCAGGTACACGTATACATAGGTACGAATTCCGATAGCGGGCGTCGAAACTCAAGACGCCCACTCTCGTCTCGAGGCACGTTGACGCGAAATGTGTGCCACGGGCTTTGCAAAGCCGGCGGCAAGTCCTCGCCTGCTCTGGCTACGGGCAGAAATTAGAAGAGCGAAATGCAAAAGGGTCTGCAGCCAATAATGCCAGTCTGCCCAACCTGATTCAGCCTCGATAGCTTCGCTTTATTTGTTGTCGCGGCTGATGCTGTTACTGTTGTTCTTGATATCGTTATCATTCTCAATTTCGTTGATGCTGTCGTTGTCGCTTCTGCTTAAGCTGTTCTTCGCCGGAGACTGTATCTGAATATTAAAAATGGGAAAATCGAGGAACGGTGGCAGTTCGTTCCGCCAATGCATACTGCGCCTTAAGTCTAGTTGGAACCAGCATTGCAGCCACCACTTTCCTCCAAGGACCCGTTAACAGGAACAGTTTTTCCTTACAAGACATTTACTCTAGTCGATTTAGTCTTCCGCCTTCATGTAGTATTTTTTAATAAAAACTAATAAACAGGGAGCTGTTCCTTCGGTCTTCTAGTTATTAAAATTGGTGGCGATTTGAGAGGATCATGGGCTAAAAGGTTGGTAACGTGTTTGAATGAAACGCTGGACTCCGCAGTGGAAGGAAAGAGACGATGCAGACAAATCACCTACGACAGGGCCTTCGCTCAACACTACAGCGAATAAATCCTTGCGGCAGTTTTTTATCAGGTACCGTCAGAACGTCGGGTTAGTTAAAGAAGAATTACACGCTAAACTTCGCATCAACCTGGTCCGGAGACACTAACAAAACTTAACGAAACGCTAACATATGCAATTCATAGCCACGACCTGTGCCCATAAGCAATGAACAACCATACTAAGACTCCGTGCCACCGGCTCGCTTATATGCATTTTTGTAATCGAGAAAGACAAACCTTTGAAGCGGTAGTCTTGAGGGGCATGTAAAAATTGTAACTTACATTTGGTCACGCAAATGAGTTATATCTTTTTGAACTTCAAGAACAGCTTTAATCATCTGCTGTAGCGAAGACACATTTTTCTGTGACAAACTATCAAAAAATAAAACGAGTCTTAGTGCGAGCGTTGTATTTTCGTCATACCGGCCGCGGTTGTAAAACTTCACCATATATAGGTCCCATCAAGAACGAAAGACATTACACGGGTCAATGAGCACATCTCCCACCAAAGCGAAAAGTGTCTCCTTGTGCTCGGCACATTCTTAATTCATGGTGGTGCGTTGATCCTGGAGAATTAACGAGGTGAGGTGGGCTCGGTAAAAAAAGAAAAAAAAAGAAAAGAAGCTGTAAAATGGCGCATAGGTTCAGGCTAAAAAATGGCGACACAATCAAGATGGGAATTGATGATGAAAAACGTACAACGCAACGCCACTGTCTAGCAAACGTCGACCAGCGGCAAGGCTCACGTGGCTCGTAGAAAACGCCTGCCACGCTGTTATCCTGAACCATTTTCTATGTCTTTTATTTTCACTGCGAAAACGACACGGTGCAGATGCTGTCAAGAAGGCTTGAGGGGTGAAGAGGTGCAGCGATCATTAAGGACCCCGGAGAGTGTCATAAATTAAGACGCCCGCACTGGCGGCACTTTCTGTGCATTTATTTTCGCCTCCTTGCTTGCCCATTTTATTAGACGTATTTTTGGCGCTTGCCGGAAGTTTCAGGCCGACTGTTTCACCCGATGTGTAAAAAAAAAAAGTCAGCGATAAGACCGCCAAATGTCGCGCGTATAAAAACAAGAGAGAGGGAGAAAAAGAGAAAGAGAGAGATAGAAAGCCAGGA
Organism: Rhipicephalus sanguineus; assembly: GCF_013339695.2. Lineage (NCBI taxonomy): Eukaryota > Metazoa > Arthropoda > Arachnida > Ixodida > Ixodidae > Rhipicephalus > Rhipicephalus sanguineus. Next base: position 143,699,416 of record NC_051176.1, read on the forward strand.
TATCAAGCCTGCAGTATGCAAATATCCGAGTGACAAAACAGTTTCATGGAAGCCGTTGATACGAGTTCTTTGTGGATGTGGTGCCAAAATGTTCTGCAGAGTATCTGCTCTTCATAGGTGCATTGTACTTACTAATAATATGTGTTTAATGAGATGTCTGTCTTTACTACGACACGTGTGTCTTTTGTAAGGACGAGCACATAGCGCCGAAATCTCGCCGCTTTCATGTCGGATTGGATTTCCGCCGTCGTTCAGTACAACGATAACGTGCTCTAGAGTGTCGCAGAGCTTCACATCGTCTTAGCGCTAGGAGGTCCCCGATCTACAGGCTGTGTACGCAAGTACACGTTTAAAACCTGGAGGGCGCAAGTGCAATATTCATTAACGAGACTCTGCTGAGTTTTTATTCACGGCAACATTGATTTCAGTCTCGGCGAGGTTGCCGGTAGCACGTGGAAAGTCATTTCCTTTTCGACAGGCCCTGTGCATGTACAAGTAAAGTAAACTGTGAGGTAGGCTTCTCCTTGCAAAGGCTCTAAATGTGGAAAAGCCAGCTTTTCAGTTAACTCTTGATGTGTATGTGGCTCTCTTGAAGCGTGCTCTCAGCTAATTATACATTCAGACTGCAGCGGTGGCGCAAAGGTGAAGCCTCCGCCTCCAATGCGTGAGGTGCCGGGTTCGATTCCCGGTGCCGACAGGAGACCCACCGGTTTTTTCAAATGGGTTCAGCAGAACCCCGACCTGGCGCTCGTTGGTCTGAGGGTTACTCATCTCGAAAGGCGACCTCATAAAGATCTGCGAAGGCCTTCGGACGCCCCTTATCCCACCATAACCGTAGGACAATGGTTGAGCATGAGCCTCCCCTGTCGGAGGCATACCATTGCTGCGGCCAGGTACCTACCGGCAAAATATGAGTGCAAGCGCACTTCTGGCCAAGTGCTCGACAGAACGAAGTTTCAAGTGACTCGGGGGACACCTACGCTGTTGGATATTGGCGGCGTGGGATCGCCAGACCTAAAAATTGGGTCACCTCTTTTATATATATACGCATGTAACTGATATTTTATTATTTTTTTTATTTTGAATACCTCAAAGGCCCCAACTGGGGTATTACATGAGGGATGGGTATTAATTACAGAAAAGTGATTCCAGGAACATCTTGAATTGATATGGGCCGGAGTAGTGCACGGTAGTTGCAGGCAGACGGTTCCAGTCCCGTGCGGTTGTCACAAAATAGGAGCGAAGATCGGCGGTGGTTTGTGCTGGCGGAGGATATATTGCTCTTGAATGGTTTGTGCGCCTTGATGAGCGGTGGACTGGCAGGATGGCTGGAACTTTAATTGGAGCATGATAAAATTTGTAAAAAAAGGCATAGTCGAGATATGTGACGTCGTAATTCTAGATCAGAAAGGTGAGCACGAGTTTTAAGTTTGTAAATACTGGAATTGTAGCTATATTCAGAGTAGATAAAACGTGCAGCACGGTTTTGAATCGATTCGAGAATGTTGTATAAGTTAGATTGGTGGGGATCCCAGACAGAACATGCATACTCTAATTTCGAACATGCATACTCGAATTTCGGACAAACGTGATATATGATATTAGTTTAACTGATGGGGGCGCAAGTCTTAAGTGCCTACGTAGGAAACCCAGAGTGTGATTCGCGGAGTTGACTATGTTAGTCACGTGGGCTGACCAGAAAATGTTACTTGAGAATGTGGCGCCAAGATATTTGTAGGATTCAGCGGATGAGACTGCAGAGCCGGAAATGGTATATTCTGCTGACTGGTGATGAGGCCTGCGATGAAAAGATACCAATGAAGTTTTCTTTATGTTTAAAGACATTAGCCACTTATCACACCAGGATACAATTAGATTGAGGTCGTTTTGAAGAGTATTAATATCTGCGCTGTTTGCTATGGGACGGTATACGACCCAGTCGTCTGCAAAGAGTCGAATGCTAGAAGAGATGTTCGATGGAAGGTCGTTGATGTAAATGAGAAAAAGTAATGGTCCGAGCACTGTACCTTGCGGCACACCAGAGATTACAGAGGAACGGCTAGATGAGACCTCCTTATTCTTCCCCTTGACTCCCACTCTGTTCTCATAGCCCGAATCGTTTTCCATCAGCAGGATAATCGTGTCTTCATCCCCACGCAACGCGTGCCCGCTCCCTATTCCACGCTCTTAATTAGCTGGTAGCAATTTCTCTGGAGCATTTACGCTTGGGTAGTCCTTGTGCCGTCCATACCTTGCCCTTTGTGTCTACTATCTAAACACGTATCCACATTTCCGAAGCGTTGAGCTCCTATGCAGGCAGCCTGTTAATCTCCTTCAGATGTGCCCTAAGAGGCTTCTGCCAAAGTGCACTGAGAGAAATGGCTAGCCTTACGAAAATGAGAAATGACACGAAGACAAAGAATCTCATATTTTGCCGTTTCACTACCTTGAGAAAACGGACACTCATTTCACTTCCATTATCCCCACGTGAAATCCTAGACGATGAAAGATTGCGCCGAATCGAATATGTTTTAGCCGAGAAAGGCAATTATTCGAGAAAAAAAATTAGCGTAGTCTACACTGGAGTCGCAATGCTAAAGAGACAGCGGAGCTGCTGGGCACTTAGGTAGCCCTGGCTGTTTTGCTGTGTCTTGCAAATTTTCTTTTTCTTTATTTCTCGCTAGCAAGTGTTGGTCACAGACGGGACATTGATCTCGACCAACGCTTCAGGTGCACTCGACACCTGGTGCGCAGCAGTGCTAGAGGGGAGACGCGACACGTAGGAACGAATGGTGCTTACACTGCGGCGCACCAGGTGTCACGACAGTCGAGTGCACTTGAAGCGTTGGTCGAGATTAATATCCCGTCTGTGACCAAAGCTTCATCGCGAGGAGACATCAGCGGCGTCACGCGTTCGACACCAGTGAGCCCGCTACCTCCCTTCTAGTTCACTGCAAATATGACGAAGAGAGCGCGTTCCGGCTCATGACGATGATAGTTTTCTGTCACGTGACTCGTGTTACGTGGTTTTGGCGGGCACATGTCACGTTACCAGTGGTACGTGATTTTACGTCATGTGACTAGTGCTACGCGATCTTGGCAGGACCCCGCCATGTGACAAACGTTGCGTGATTTCATTGGTAGGAACATGTCTCGTGAGTAGTGTTACGTGATTTTACATCACGTGAATAGTGTTACGCGATTTTGGCAGAAATATTTCTTTCTCTGTGTTTCTATTTTTTCTCCCTTTCTTCCTTTTCTTTCTCCCTATTTCTCACTTTCGCTTTCTTTCTCTCTCTTCGTACTCGTTCTCTTGCCGTCTATCTTTTTCTGCCTCTCTTCCCTCAATTTCTTTCTTTGTCTTTGTTTCTATGTCCTTCTCTCTCTCTCTTTCTACTCGTTATCTCGCCCATCAGAGTTATTGCGTCTCACGCCGGCCAAATCGGCGCACGTGTTCTGGGAGCGAAGCAGAAGATGAAGAAGAGCACGAAGAGAGTGCGTGCCGGTCTACAGACGTCAAGGGAGCGAAGGGCACAGGTGCCTTGCCCCTGGCGCTCCGTTTGGCGCTCGTGGTTACGTGGCTTCCGCCTTTCTGTTCGCGGCGGCACCAAAAGCTTAAACAGCTTGTCACTGATCCCGTTAATCGGGTTGGCAATCGCCGGGCGGATTCTAAGGGCTGGCGTCAAGGCCCTCCGAAAACGCACCACGAAAGCGCGGACAATTTAGAGTTGGTCCTTTGGTGCGCCAGCGAACGCCGGTTGTGGTCCAAAGACCGAGTCAGAGCCGAGAGTCGACAACACAAACGAAAACGAAATATATTCTCAGTTAAGGCAATACAAATAATACAAACACATGCGCACTCGGCTGGTACCAGTTACAACTTCACAATACAATTCAGATGGTGTTTACACAACGGGAGCTAAACAAACAGATCACACGCTACAAATGCAATCGCATGCATTACAACTATTCAATGACCGTTAAAGTCCTGAATGTACAATGGCGTATCCAGTCCGCAATACTTGGACGGTAATCGAAAGCTTCTCTTCAAAGAAACACTCACGCCAGCTCCAGCGTTGATCGTCGTAGCTCAACCGTCGTCGTGTCTTGTCACGGCTCACACGGCGTCGTCATCCAATTCTTCCAAATTGACGATCGGCCGACCGCACACCATCATAAACACGTCTTCTTTGGCTAACGAAGCCACACGTAGCATAACTTCACCATCACCGGGCCACTCCTTCACTGATTTCACTTCTTCTCGACTGACTCCCTCACTCCTGTCCCTACCGCCGATTGCACGCTTTTATCTCTTCTCCCCCGGGTTCTAGAAGCGTCGGGATGTTTCTTCTGCGTGCAGTACAGCTAAGCCTGGGGAAAGGGCGAGAGCTTTCTCGTATGTTCGAATCGCGGCGGCATCGCGCACGGATGCGTCCCCCCTTCCTTCCAGAAACATCTAGGATTTGCCGGGCGTTTGATCGCGTCGTCTGCGCCTGGCTCGATTGGGTGAGGAGGATGCGGCGCGCCGGCGTCTTTTGATGCTTGTTTTTTCGTCTTTTCGCGCTTCTTGACGAGCGGTTCGCGCCGTTCTGTCTCGTAGCAGTTTGAAAGCGGCTGCGCGCGCGCTTTATAACCCACTAATTTGTGACACTGCCCCCCACTTTAAGAATATTATCACATAATATTCAAACAACACAAATTAGCGCGCACATACACATCCAAAAATGTCCTACATACAGAGTCCATAACTCAGTCCACACACAATGCGCGTCCCATTCACAATAAAACTCTCAATACAATTCACAGGGCATTTCAATGTCACGACATACAAAAGATAAACTCAAGTACATAAGTATAACACGCCATCATACATTTCATATAAAACAATGCGAACACACAAAACAAGCTCTTCATTTTCAACGCTTATACAGTTATACCCATAGAATTGTACACATAATGTTAAGCAAACGACCCTGCGGCTCTCTAGCCATACACTGTTGACACAGGGAATAATAACACTTCAAACACTTTCAAACTCAAAACACTTCAACAAATTCAATTCCAACACCCTATACTGTTTAAATCGTGCCGCGCTTGCGCCCCTTCTTTCGGTGCTCGCTCGCTCTCTTTTGTTTCTCTTCTTTTCTTGCGAGTCGTTCCATTTGACAGTGCCGGAGGGGGCGTCTCTGCTGCCGTCGACACATTTGACGCTAGCAAGGCGTGGTCGCGTTCGTTAGAACGTTCGCGGTGCTTCGCCAACTTCTGCGCGCCGTGGTGTTTTGCTTGGACGACCACCTTCGTCATCTTTTGAGCCGCAGATGATGGTGGCCGCTCAGTTGCAATGTCACCTGCTCGGCGCGTCTTCACGGGCGGTACAGCGACCGTTGGTGCCTCCTCATTGACATTCCGTGACACCTCGACCTCAATTCGAGCTCGGGAGGCATCCTTCATGGGATTCCCTTCCGCGGTTCCTTTCTGTTGCGGTTCCCGAACTGACGAGGGCTCCATCTTCGGGGCTTCTCTCAAACGTTCAGGATCGTATGGCCCTCGAGCTCCGTCGATGTTTCCCACGATTAGGTCAAACAGGGGGTTATCCATGCACAGGGCAGTAACTCTCCCGCTGAAGTAAGGGGTCTCAACATCAATCTTGGCTTCGGGAAGCATTCGAATGGAACTATCAAGCAAGCGAACCGGGGTGGAATTGCCTGTGAAGTCACTCTCTCGGACCAATTTCTTTCGTACGATCACAGTAGTGCATCCACTATCTCTTAATACCGTGGCTTCCTTTCCACCAACTTTCCCCTTAACTGTCGGCATTTCTTTCTTTCTGTCTGTCGTCACCGCAGCACCAATGAAATCCATCTTCTTCCCGCTTTTCACCTCGGCCAATTCATCTTTGATCGCTTCTGTTTCCTCGTTTGGCGGGGCATACGCACAAGCTGCTTGGTGGACTTTACTCACATCACTTCGACATGCGTCTGCTTTGTGCCCAGTCTGACCACATTTAAAACACTTCATCACACTGGGGCGTGAGAAGTTAGTCCGACAACTGTTAGCACGATGGCCCACACGGTTACACAGAAAGCATCGCGGAACACTCTCCGGTGCACGCTTGTTTTCTTCAGGTGCCGATTTCTTCGACTCCTCGTGAGCCTCCTTTTTTACTTTGGCCAAATTCGTGCCACCTTGCGCTTCCAAGAACTGATCGGCCAATTCAAGCATGTCCTCAAGCGATTTAGCTCTCCTCTCTTTCAGATACAGCGACAGGCTCGGGTGGCAACTGGTGAGAAATTGCTCTCTGATTAAAAGTTCTCTAAGCTCACCGTACTCCTGTGCCGTCTCTGAAAGCTCGATCCACCTGTCAAAATAATGGCTGAGTCGCGCGGCATATTGCGTTGCCGTCTCGCCATCAGCTGGCTTTCCCGTACGGAACCGATCTCGGAAGCCTTCCACGGTGAATCGAAATCGCTTCAGCAAAGCAGCTTTTACTCTTCCGTAATTAGCTGCATCGGAAGGTGTCATCCTACCGTACACACTGAGCGCTTCGCCACTCAAACAAGTGCTCAAGGCCGTTGCCCTTTGCTGCTCCGGCCAATTTTGGCTTCTAGCTATTGTCTCAAACCTGTGCAGGTATGCATCAAGGTCATCTTTTCTCTCATCAAACGCCACAAGCAGTTTGCTTGGGTTCAAACGGAAGCTATGATCTTCCCTTTCACTGCTCTCCACTCTAGCTTGCACGGGCGTCTCTATGCGCTGCTGCAAACGGAGCCGTTCGAGTTCCAATTCGTGCTGCCGTTGCCTTTCTCTCTCAGCCATCTGCGCCTCTCTTTCTTCTCTATCCCTCTCAGCTGCTAGCCTCTCTCTCTCCAGCTCTGCTGCTTTTTCTTCCTTAACCCTCTCAGCTGCCAACCTCTCTTTCTCTAGTTCTGCTTCTCTCTCTTTGTTAGCCCTCTCAACCGCCTCCTTTTCCTTTTGGCTCACCCACTTTCGTAGTTCGGCCCCAGAAAGACCCATCTTCTCACCAAGGGCAACTAACTTCTCGAGATCCATGATGCCCGTCAAACAAAACCTAGCCGCGTGCACAATACCTCTGCCTAACTTCGAATACCAGTACACTCTCTGCACACAGGTTAGCGAGAACGCGGTGCAACACAAAAATCGTTCGCAAGCACTATCAACGTCTCAAGGCTCTTTCTCCCTACTTTGGACACACTTTTGCACCAAAAAGGTCCTGTCGCGGACGCCAGAATAATTGTCACTGATCCCGTTAATCGGGTTGGCAATCGCCGGGCGGATTCTAAGGGCTGGCGTCAAGGCCCTCCGAAAACGCACCACGAAAGCGCGGACAATTTAGAGTTGGTCCTTTGGTGCGCCAGCGAACGCCGGTTGTGGTCCAAAGACCGAGTCAGAGCCGAGAGTCGACAACACAAACGAAAACGAAATATATTCTCAGTTAAGGCAATACAAATAATACAAACACATGCGCACTCGGCTGGTACCAGTTACAACTTCACAATACAATTCAGATGGTGTTTACACAACGGGAGCTAAACAAACAGATCACACGCTACAAATGCAATCGCATGCATTACAACTATTCAATGACCGTTAAAGTCCTGAATGTACAATGGCGTATCCAGTCCGCAATACTTGGACGGTAATCGAAAGCTTCTCTTCAAAGAAACACTCACGCCAGCTCCAGCGTTGATCGTCGTAGCTCAACCGTCGTCGTGTCTTGTCACGGCTCACACGGCGTCGTCATCCAATTCTTCCAAATTGACGATCGGCCGACCGCACACCATCATAAACACGTCTTCTTTGGCTAACGAAGCCACACGTAGCATAACTTCACCATCACCGGGCCACTCCTTCACTGACTTCACTTCTTCTCGACTGACTCCCTCACTCCTGTCCCTACCGCCGATTGCACGCTTTTATCTCTTCTCCCCCGGGTTCTAGAAGCGTCGGGATGTTTCTTCTGCGTGCAGTACAGCTAAGCCTGGGGAAAGGGCGAGAGCTTTCTCGTATGTTCGAATCGCGGCGGCATCGCGCACGGATGCGTCCCCCCTTCCTTCCAGAAACATCTAGGATTTGCCGGGCGTTTGATCGCGTCGTCTGCGCCTGGCTCGATTGGGTGAGGAGAATGCGGCGCGCCGGCGTCTTTTGATGCTTGTTTTTTCGTCTTTTCGCGCTTCTTGGCGAGCGGTTCGCGCCGTTCTGTCTCGTAGCAGTTTGAAAGCGGCTGCGCGCGCGCTTTATAACCCGCTAATTTGTGACACAGCTCCGCTGTTAAATAACTGTATCCCAAAAAATGGCGAAGCTTGCGCTAAGTCGCGCAAGGCTTGAAACAGCGAAACTGGACGACTCTGAAGTCGAATCTAGTTGCTTCTAGGTTGATGCTAGGCTTTAGCTAGGTTAGTCACGACACGGATGTCCAAACTCCAGAAACGAGCGTTCGTACCTCTCATAGACCTACGGGCATGTCGTCGTTGGCGTAGGGCTTCCATCGCTTCGGGCTCTTCTCGCAGCCGCTGTTGCCATTCGCGTTCTTAGTACGGCAGCTTCGCACTAGTCGTACCAAGCCTGAAGGAAGAGCGCGGCTGGGTGGCCTTCTTTGCTTCTCATTATTTTTAAAGACGATAGTCTTTCTTGGGGAACTTAAACGCAGAAATTTTGGTCTGTCTTTCTGTCTGTCTTTCTGTTTGTCGGCACGTCACTCGATTCAGCCACCCGGCCAAAGTTGAACCACTTGCCCAAGGGCCAGCCATCTTGAACGGCTGGCTAGGTTCATACTTGTGTACATTGTTGATCAAAAAGCAAACATTACGCATATCTGAGGCGCAACATCACTAGGTAAACATTAGATGGTGTGTTCCTTTAATAGAAAATACATAGATACGTAATTCTAGAGACCCTAGTTTCTTAAGCTGCGCTGAAAATGCGACCGCGCTGAAGCTTGCCTTCCTCCGTGCCCTCTGCACGAGCTCATTGTTGTGTTTCAGTTTCGGTTCAGTATTGCACTGTACTAATGCCATGGGGCGCCGCTCTAGCATTCCTGTTTTACACAGGCGACGTGTAAATAAAAGAGGGTGTGGAGAGTACTCGTTGAGTGCGGACGTTTCTTCTGCTTCGCCGCTTCGCGCCAAACCGCGTGTTCGGGCTGGCTGGCGTCCCCGCCGGTCACGTTGGCCACCGCCGGTCTTCTCCTGCTGCTGCGCCGGGACTACCAGCCCGCAACACAACACTGATGTTTCCCGACGTATTGCCAGATGGACTCCATATCTCACGCAGCGCCTCTTTTATCGTCTTTAGACGACATTTGCAGCGAAGCACGCAGATACGCGGCCAATTTTTTTTATTTTGTCTCTTTCTTTCTCTTTGTCTCTTGTATCTTTATTTTGTATCTGTTTCTTTCTATTTCTTCCTTTCTATTTCTTTCTATTTATCGCTGTTTTTGTCTTTATTTCTTTTTCTTCTCTTTCTTTTTCTCTCCTTCTTTCCCTCTCTGGCTTTCTCTTTAATTCTCTCTTGATCTTTCTATTTTTTTCTCTCTCTTTCTGCGTTTCTCTTTCTATATCTTTCTCTTTCTATTTTTTATCTCTTTACTCCCATTACTTATCTCTATTTTCTCTCTCTCTCTCCCTCTCTTAGTGGTCCAGTGGTGAGTAGTGGGATTTGCCCAATTTCTGTGGCACAAACCCGTTCATGATGATGATATTTTTCTGGTAGGCCGCACAAATAACGCCCAGCTTAAACAACTTCGCTGTTAAAAAAAGTATTGACCCTTTGTACTTATTAAGAATTCTATGTTCTAGGATTGTTATAGCCTAGGAGCGATACGTAAGAGCCACATAATTGTTTCTCATTTATAACGGACAAAAGTAATGACTCGTCGTTTACTCTACAAAACTGTGTGAACCCTTTGGGAAGCCTTCTACTGCGCACCGTGTACTCTTCACGGCGCTATTCGGCAATGCTTGTGGCCACATATTAAAAACATTCATTCAGTTGAATGGCCGGCCCGCATGACGGTTCTGCAGGCATCGTAACGAATTAACCTGAAACCCGTATCTTTGCAATATTAATCATGGCTAGCTTTCTTGTCACTATGGAACTTGACCATCGTAAGCGTCAAAACATGCTACTCTGCCTAGAAATTCATCTAGAGTAATCGGATGTTGAAGCACCCTCACATCATTGTTCCTCACCCTCACTTCCGTTTCCCACTCCTTGCTATGCTATAGTATATATGGCCATGTTACGCTTTACCCTCTCCCCTAGTTCTTTCACTCTACCCTTTTTTCCTCATCGCCCTCACATCACTCCTCATCACCCGCTATTCTCTTTCCCGCCCTTTTGCTATACTATATCATACGTGGCTATGCTATGCTTTACCCTCTCCTCTCCCTCCTCCTAACCCTCACTTCCCTTTCCAACCCCTTGCTATGCTATATTATACATGGCTATGCCATTGTTACCTTCACCCCTCCTCTGTTCCCTCCTCATCCTCACATCACTTCACACCCTCACTTCAATTTCCCACCCCTTGCTATGCTATACTCTACATGGCCATGCTTTACCTTCTCTCTCTTCCTCTTTGACTCCTCCTCACCTTCACTTCCCTTTCCCACCCCCTTGCTCTAGTATACCATACATGACTGTGCTATGCCCTTCCTTCTTTCCATCCTCCTCACCCTCGCTTCGTTTTCCCACCTCCTTGCCATACTACACTACGCTTTACTATGCATTTACTATCTCCTACCGTCGCACTGCATAGCTATACTCGGCTTTCCTCCCCTCTTAGCTTCGCTCTCCCTCGCTTCGCCAGTTTTGCGCGGTCGACAAATGACGCAGCTCCAACCTTAAACAGCTCCACTGCTAAAATTTGAAATCAATAAAACAACCTAATTACATAATTACTTCCTCATTCGCAAACTATATTGCACATGCTTACATTGGGAAATAAACGGGAGTCGTCTAAAGGCTAGTTATGGGTTTAGTATCTTGAAATGGCAATGTTGCAAAATTGCAACAATTTTTCTCAAAGAGGCACAGGCACAAAATATGGCGTCACATTGACAGGTGAGGAAAACGTAATGATTTCCTCATTTGTGGACACACTTGTGAAGCGAGGAAAGTTCGAAAGAATAAAATGCGCGGAGTGATTATGAATGGAATGTAGGATAAGTGTCGGGGATTTTAGCAGGATGGTTCCATACGAAAAAGATATGCTTACGAAAAAGAAATTCTTCTACGGTATTAATTTCAGGAAGGTACAGAGATTCGCCGCGGTAGCTTAGATGCTGAGGTGTCGCGCTCCTATACTCGAGGGCGTGGGTTCGGTTCCCGGCCACTGCGGCCACATTTCGATAGCGGCGAAATGCAAAACACCCGTATACTTAGCTACAGGTGCACGTTAAGGAACCGCAGGTGGTCAAAATTAATCCGTAGTCCTCCACTACAGCGTGCCTCATAGTCATATTGTGATTATGGCACGTAAAACTCCAGATCATAATGCTATAAGGTGGTAAGAACAAGTGAGAACTTTCCACGTAAGGAGCCTTGCAAGCATGCAGCTGGCGACATGAAGTGTGTCCAACGTAATAACGCGGCGGTACTACTGCCGGCTTTTGCTGTGATCAAGCAGCTCCATGACGCTGTATGCCGCACCGATCATTGCGGGCACTAGCTTTTGAAAAGTACCGTTGAACCGAAGAAAAAAAGAAATGTTTTTATTGTGACACCGCTGCTATACGCGGCCATAAGTCCCCCATGTAGTAGTGTTCTGTGAAAGTACTTTCGAGAGCGCTGGTATCGCGCGTGAAGAGCAACACAGCCAAACTCACTTCAATGCTTACTTTGCATTCGACCTTGTCTGAATTCTGTGTCGCAACTTTGAAACGAGGAAAAAAATTGCTACGGAAAACGTAGCAAGGTGAAAATTTGAAAAATCCCTTTTTTTCTTCTTTTTCAAATGCGGGAGACGCTTTGACGTTCCAATTTGCGCAATTAGCAAACATTCTTGCTTTCCATATTTAAATCTACCAATGATAACCGAAAAAGTAACAGTTTCGCCGCAAGGGCGAAGCAACAAATGCGATAGCAACAAATCGCAATGTTATACGAAGTGAGACTGGCAGCTAACTCTTTTGGATCCGATCTCGCGTAACTCTACAATACGCCGGTGTACGAAAATACGACCGCTCCAGGGAGAGATGCTCTTTCCGCACAGTCTGTTCGCGTTGAGAGCGCAGCACGTAGAGGGTATACGAGCCGCCCGCTGATGGCTGCCGAGATAGCAAGCGCGCACTTAGAATCAAAGTTCAATGTTGCTGCTCGAGCGACACCCCACCCCCCTCGCGTCCTTTCATGCTCATTCAAGACGGGCGGAGCGTTTCCTCTCTGCTTCGACGGCAGGCCTCCCGAGCGGGGTGATGTTATCGCATGCGCCCTCCGAGCGATGGAGACGGGCCGGCTCGTTTGATCCCTGCTTCAGCCGCGTTCGTCGCTCCCGCTCGCACGCTTTTACCCGCGGTAGAACATACGATGCGCGGGGGGATGTTATCAATTTGGACTTCATACGGGACATGACGGCGATGGCAAAACCCGTGTAGAGTGTCTATATAATTGCTATTGCTATAAAAGTTCATCCAGTTTGCGCTAGGTTGCTACTGGGAAAAGCCTGTTGGTTCAACCCTCGTGTCTCATAGCTATTTTTATTAAACAGCTTGCCCCACGTTAGCTCGTTATATAAAGCTCGTGCGAATGTATATGGAAGGGTATCCATAAAGCCAAGATATTTATAAAGCGCGTTGCTTGAGAGCTTTTCAGATACTAAGCTTTGAACCCTGGTTTACTTAACTGCCTGTCGCTGCAGGGCAGCCTCTACTCAGCATGAGGAACCTATTAAGTAAGGAATCCCTATCAGGCTCACGGAGTCGACTTTTTCTTCTTCTTCTGTTCCTCTCTTTGAAATCTCGACGTATTCGTTTCAATAGATTGTCGACTTTCAAGGAGTCAAATTAGCGCAGCCACTCAGAAAACTGCGGAGGGTCGTTACACTGCCACAGTCGCTTAGTTATTCCTGCATGCTTGGTATGCATTCAGATATGTGGAGAGGTCAGGTCACCAGTAGAAAGAAACCGCATACTAGGCAAACTATGCGACGACCACATCGTGGATGGTTAATTCCGTGCATTGAGATGCGCAAAGAGAGAGAGAGAGAAATGTAATGCGGAAAGGCAGGGAGGTTAACCAGAAAACATATGCGCAGATATTCAGAGAAACCAAAAGGCTAATTGTTAGCTGAGTAAGTATACTTAATGAAGCAGAAGTAACGGCTATAAGGCAATTACGGTGTTACATTGCAAACAGAAGCTCAGAGCGGTGTATCATTTTTGATGTTTTTGATTTATGATGAAAAGGCAAGAACTGAAAATTTGGAAAAAACATTCGTAACTTTTTTAACTGTTTGCAGAGTGAGTCCCTGAATATCTTTGTTATCCCCTTCTTGGTTATATCAATTATGCAATAGTGAACATAAGTCAGTTGTTAGGAGCACGAACTTCAAAATGCGCATGGAGTTCCACGACAATTTCAGCTGTGCCCGTCTGCTTAGATTGAAGAACTTAAAAGAAACATCCGTCAAAGTTCTACAGAATGAAAACGATCAATTGTGAAAAAAAATTTTTTTTTGTATTTGGTAACGTCGAAAAACCACGTTGGCGCATTTCAAACAAACTGAGTCACTAAGATTTGCGAGTAAACACGACAACAGAGGCCAACACGACAACACGCCAATTTTCCAGAAAGGCTTTGCGCAAGAATTCCTCGTTAAAAAAAACAACAAAAATCTTGGAGTGCGCTTGAGCTTCGCCTTCAAGAGTAGAACGCGATAGCATAATCAGGCCCCCTGCGCATCGCCTTCTCAATTGCTAGCCTGGCTTCGGTTCTCGGTGCATGCCTATACCGTGCCGTAAGGAAACGAACGACTGTGCGTGTAACATTGGCCGTTTCAAACTCTCCTAGAATGCCTACTGCAAGTACAGTTGTTAAGTGCCCACTACGCCACAATTCTTCCTCTTGCGAATCAGCGAAGGACCCACTATACGCGTCCGTAAGGCAACACGCGAACCTACGCAGCTGCTCACTTTGTTGATGCCTTTGCAGCTGATGATGATTAACATGTCTGAGTGCTTTGTAATGGGTGGGCGTTTAAAACATCCACTCATTACGCAATTCACATAATTTGACGCCTGGCGCGATTCTATGGTTCTGCCAGGCAACATTACATGCGTTAAGGAGACTCCATCCACTACATGACATTCATATAGTGCCTTTTTCCGAAGCAGTTTCAAGCAATAGCGTCGTTCTGTGGTAGAACACCTGCTTGCCACGCAGACGGGCTTGGTTCGGTTCTTTCTCCGAACGCAAAATTTTTATTATTTATTTTATTTGCATCTTTCTCGATTTTCGGTCACGGACAAGATGATGATTTTTCACTCGCAACCAACTGATGCCGACGCCGACGCACGAATTTCTGTGAAACGAGCTCTTTAATGCTGTCGCGTTAAAATCAAATAAGTAAGAAATATCCAGAATCGGATGGGAGTTGAACCCGGGCCCTCTGCGTGGCAGTCGAGTATTCTACCACACAGCTACGCTGTTCTTGTTTTCTTGATTTTTTTTTTTTTTGTTTTTTTTTCATACTTAGACATACACATCGAAACACAAAGACAGACAGGGGTCAAACGTAAGAGTACATCGTACATAAGTACATAGATTGGGCATGGATAAAAGGACCAGGCAAACCTTGGCTGACGTGAGGTGGCTAAAAACGTTTCATGTAGATGAGCGGCTCGATCCTCGATACCCATTCAGGTACCGGATCCATAGATTTGTGTGCTTCCAGGATCCTGCCCACTGATTCGCGGAAGTAATCCTGTACCGGTCTAGCGTCTATGTCGACATGTCGTGCGGCCATGCAGGCCTTCCATATGCAGTGCAATCTCATAAGCATGACTGCGTAAAACGGGACGCATTCTTCCTTTTCCACAGACAGAAAACGAATCGCGGGACTCTCGGGTCTAGGGGAAGGTCTTTCTTCACCCTTCTTCGCAATATGTCCCAAAAGAACACGCCAATTCCCAGCATTCTAAAATGATATGCTCAAGGGTCTCGGGCTTTCGACATATAAAGCAGTGCACACCCCAGGGGACATGGATTCCTTTTTCCTCTATCCACGTTTTTACCTCTAGTGTCCCGGTGTGCAACCTGAAGAAAAAGGACTTGGCTCCTGTAGCTAGAGACACGCTGGTGCTTGAAACTCTTTTGCAAAAAGACCCTATACAGGCGTCAAGCCGGGCAAGGAATCGCGTTAACATGTGTAATATGTTAACGCGATAGAAGCGTAAAATAACAACCAGTCATCACACAACAGTAATTGCGCAACGAGTGTGTGGTTTAATGCTTCCCACCCCTGCAAAGTGCTCAGCCATAATTCTTCATCGTCGTCAGCCACATGCAGCATCAACAAAGTGCACATAATACCTTACAGATGTGTAGCGGGTCCCTCGTTTATCCGCAGAAAGACGACTAATCGCGTATTGGGTGCTGTCGCACTTCACAAAAATTAAGATTTATGGCGTAGTCGATACGTTGCGGAAAGCTGAAACTTCAAACACATTTAGCCTTGCCCCAGCACGAAGCTGCGCTCAGAATTCGCATTAGACAGCATCGTAATCGTCGGTGAATTTTTTTTCATGTGAGCTTTTCTACACGTCCGCATGTTATTTGCTCTCGTATAGGCTAACTCATATTTTAAATAAAGATCGTCGCGTTTAATACGGTTAGCGCGCAACAATTTTTTCTAGTTGACTTGCTAGAATTTGTGGCTTCTTCCGTGCCTGTAATAACGCGCAGCGGAGGGAAGTGCTCTTTCTGATAAAAAAAATGAAAAAAAAAAAGAAAAGAAAATCGGCCAGACTAAGTTTTCCGGTGCGTTTTCCCCTTCGTTGAGTTTCTTGAGATTTTTAAATGAAAGGAAGTACTAATAAAACGGCGACGAGAATCCGAGGGATTAGAAAGCTGGGATCTGCAAAGAGCGCAAAAGATGAAAAGACCCCAGCTTCCTGGGCCGCAAGATTTGAGCCGTATTCTGAAAAGAGATCATTCCAAAAGCTGTCCGATGTCAGCGGCGAAAAAAGAAAAACAAATTTCTTATTAAGGCCAGCAACGACGTCTCGTTGAAATTAAACTAAGATAGAACATAGTAGCGATCGCTAGGCCGTGGGTAATATTTTCCTTGCACATTTATTTTCTTTATCGGCCGGAAGAGGCACGTCATGGGAATTTATAGCTATAAGGACCTGGCGGGGCTATGGAATCTATGTAACTGTCTCGACGCAGCTTAAGTCCAGGGTATAGTGTCGTGGGATAACGATAGACTTGCGCTGCGTGTCTACAAAGCGCACGCATTTTCAAGTGCTAAAGCACATGATGGGCAAAATTAGCAATGTTTTACGCCCGTGGGTCCTGTTTGCCGTTAGATGGCCGCTTTCGTAAATGGGATTGTATTTATTTATTTATTTATTTATTTATTTATTTATTTATTTATTTATTTATTTATTTATTTATTTAAAACATAGGGTGGCGAATCATTATTGTTATTTGATATGCGTACACAAGGTCACAGAGGAAGTAGGGAGAGAGCAGGCTGAGAAACTGCCATTTATAGTGGGGCACAACGCCTGCTTACTCTTTCGGGAGTAGGGAACAGATAGAGGAAAGGAAGATGGGAGGAGAAAAGGAGGAAAGAGATAGGAAATTGAGAAAAGAAAATGACGAAGACTTAAACAAAACTAGGTAAAAACACGAAAAAAAAAACCGTCTAAACACGGGTGACCAAGCGTTTGGTTCGTAAAAGTCAGCAGAGCTCCATGTATGGGCATGGTCACGTCGAGCAGCACACCTTCTCGGAAAGCGGTAATCGCAAAGGGTCGCACACATGCATCCAATCTGGCTATATGCTTTAATGAGCAATGCCCGCTGCGTAAAGAATGCGGGACGCACTAATACAAGATGCTCAAGCAGTGGCGTACCAACTTGTTCGCTAGTGTGGGGTGGCAAGCATCACCCGTGTGTGTGTGTGTGTGTGTGTGTGTGTGTGTGTGTGTGTGTGTGTGTGTGTGTGTGTGTGTGTGTGTGTGTGTGTGTGTGTGTGTGTGTGTGTGTGTGTGTGTGTGTGTATATATATATATATATATATATATATATATATATATATATATATATATATATATATATATATATATATATATATACACACGGAGACAGAGACAGAAATTCTTCATTCGCACTGAGTTTGATGTGATTTGTTATATTGTCACGTAGCAGTGACGATAGTTCGGAAGACAGGCGACTGAAAGGCTTGTAAAAGAAGAGCAGAGAATACGTTTATTCGGCTGATTTTCACCGACTAAAAAGAAACTGCACATACAACTCTGCTGCGGTGGCAGCAAGCAACCTGCACGGATATCGTTGACGAACAGAAATGCCCCCTGTAGTCGCCAGCGCTCAATTGAAAGACGGCATAGAACGTTCCAAATACAACCCCCAAAACTGCCACTGCATTCGGCAACTATCTCGAAGCCAATGCGCGGGGTGGCGATCATTCCAGATAAAGCGCGGCACGTCTCGTAGACTCGTATCACAAACTTAGATGATAAAGCTGCGGGCCGGCGGTTACCGGCAAGCACAAAGCAAACAGTAAAAGGCTTCGCGATAATATACAGAATGTGAGAGGGCCTTGTAGGAGACCCGACCTGCACCACTAATGTATCGCAGGACGCGATAATATACAATGAGAATTTGCTTAGCTATGTTTAGTAACATAGCTAAGGTTTTGCGTAACATACACTGGGGACAACCATACATATGTTATGAGTGCTCTGCGTGTAATAGTATTACAAGCAATACTTTTTATACATTAAGCACACAACTTTATGCATGAATACAATTATGTCAATGGCGGCCGTCCCAGTATCAGATTTGTATCATTCAATGAAATTTCGTTAATGTGGAAAAGCTGCTCACTAATAATTGCGTTTTAGTGGCGAAGCACCTAAGGGTCTCGGCTTGTCGGCGGTGCATCGTCGTGATCCATTTGCTTGCTTGCATTGTCGTGCCCTGTCCATTCGCTTGATCGCAAGAGAGGGCGCCACCGCCTCAGCGCTCGCCGTGTGGCGAGAGAGAGTGCGTTGACTATGGAAACGTTCCTTCTGCGATGAACGCTGAACTACCAGCTCGCGAGGAACGAGAATGCGCCCTCGTCCGCGAGAGACGACGCCGACGCAGGCAGCGTCTGCTAGCTAGTTTCTTGAAAAAAACCGGCTGCTCGCGCTGCCCAACCAGGCCCAACCGTTCGTTGCCTACTTGTCACGGAACGTGACAAATTTGTGAAATCCCCCGGCGTTAAAATGATGTATGCACATTAAGGATCCCATTATTATACTGAACTATAGCTAAACTTCTTCGGAATAGCTGGAAAGTGTGTCATTCTGAATGCAATTCAGGAAAGCTGCCCGCCGCTCACAGAGGCAGAGGCTAATTATAGCAGCCGGTGAGATGAATTCATACGATTCTACTAAATATTTTCCGTTGCAGTATAACGATGTTGAGATGTTTCTGCGCGCATGCAATTCTGCGAACGCATCTTTTGCTGAGAGAGGGGGAGAGAGAGAAAGAAAAGGCGCTGGTCGTGTGCGCTTCTTTGCCATCCGAGTGGTATTTTGCGCTGTACAAGTCAATTCAATTTAAGATGAATCAAGACGAACTAGCCCTTCTGTCAATTCAGCCTCCTTAGCCCAGAAAATCGTAGACCTTGACGACCTTTCTGGTCCGGTAGAAAAAGTTGTGGGGCATGCTTGAAAGCTGCGCTTCCCAATGTGCTGGAGTCCACTGCCTTATTCGTCGCATTTTAGCAAGCCGCCGCCATCGCTGAAAGCTACCATATGATAAGCAAGGCGAAGTAGGTTGATTGGAGACTAAAGCGGAAACCTTTTTTAACTCTCACAGTTCGGCCCAAATAAAACACTGAACACTTCTGCACTCTCATCGACCCACAGCAGCTTGCATATAGAGCAGCGGTGGTGCCATTCCTTTTCGATGAAAGAAAATGAATATCCTGAAATAGGAGGAGCGTTTCATCGGTTCATAAAACGTTTACTAGTCCCCGCCCGTATTTGTGCCGTCGATGATGCAAGTTTCAGGTGAGGTAAAGCAGAATAAAAGCATGACATTGTTCTAACTTTATAGTGCCCCTGCTTAGCGGTAGCCTCCTTTAGAATGCTGGAGCGCAAGGCGCGAAAGCGTCGCATAGGCGGCCTGCACCGCAGAAAGCGTGGTCGTGAGACGCGGAAGACAATTTTCATAGCAGAAGATAGGACAAATTCCTTTATTGGCCGCGAGGGCCTCCACTGGAGAGGCTGGCGCGGCGATCGTTTTGACTTCACAGTTAGGATGATGCTGCTCGCCTGGCTGCGTAGTTCTGAAACGTGACGTTCTGATGAAATTGCGGGACGCGCAATGCTCATCGTGTTCAATGCTCAACGTGTGAAGCTTAATTTGGACAGCTGGAGATATTATCGCCGCATAAGCAGTGCTAAGTTGCTTGCAAGTAGCTTCTGCTTGTTGGTTTAATATTTGGTGTCGCAGTGCCAGAAGTTTGCGACAGATCCCGCTTAAGTTTTCATCATTACCCCAAATGTAAAGAAATACGCGACACTTGGCCGGTAAAGCCGAAGACAGGAAAAGACGCCAACGCTAACTCGCGGTTCTGCAGCAAGCACTTTCGTGACGAGGATTTCGTGTACACCGTAGCAGCTAAGATGTTCGGTAACAGTTGACGTGTGCGCACGAGCGCTCCCGGCGGCTTATCGTGGGCGTTTGTCGATGAACTTATTGATGCTGGAGAACGACAGCCTCAATAGATCAACGAAATAACAAAAAGAAAAGCGCCCACGGCTCAAATATCTCTCACGGCGAGGCCCTCACGAAACAAACATTTTATCACGTTTACGCTCGCATCGAAGGCGCTGTAAACTCACATCGATACGTTGCCGACAAGTGTAAGCCAATGCTAAAGGTAAACGTATCAGTATAGCAAAGAAAAAAAAAACGAAGCGGTGATGATCGTCAATCAGATCGGAGCACAACGAAAAAGAGCAGTGGAGGAGAAGTCGGCCCTTTCTTTTGCAGATCCCACCAGCACTTCTAAGCATGTGTGGTGATTCCCTCCGATTACCCTCCCACGTGTTCGTTGACAGTAGTGCATGTGCCCCGCCCGCGCGGGGGGTATTACTGTTCGGCGGCACGTTTCCCCTCTTTGTTGCAAGTTCACTCGTTCGTTTTATACAAAGTGTGGGAATTCTTACGGGGAAAGTATTTCATAATGTATTAGCAGCTTAGCTTTCGCGGCATTACTTGCGTTGTCCTCCATGGCGTCAACTGCACCGGCTTTAGGTCATGATTGCAGCATGCTGTAATCAGACACGCGGGTGCCACCGGGGGCACCGAGTCGCGGTTTGCTTGCCCAGATTATCAGATCATACCGCTTCTTTAAGTAATGAGCTTCAAAACAAGGGTGAAACACGCGCGGTGCCCACAAGAAAAACACACTGCGGCAAAAGCGCAAGAAATGCGGTGTTCCAACAGACGACACAAGCCGGCATCCTATGAGTGACGTCACAACGGTGGCGCCACGCTTTGTCCTCGAGGCCAATATAATGACGTGATTGCTATGTTGAAGGAAAACTTCGCCACAGTGGTTCGTTTCCCAACGTGCAGGCGACAGTCACCACTGTCGAAAGGGGGGAGGGGGGGTGCCGCCCCCCGAACTTTTCTCAGTGAGGGGCTAGCGCCCCCCTTGCCCCCCCCCCCCCTCCCGTGTAGATACGCCTACGTGCTCAAGTGTTTCGCAGGAGGCACAAGATGCTCACAACGGGCCTGTCCACACATCCTTGACGGCATAAGCGTTCGGGCACCAACAGAGCGACAACTCTTTGCTTATACTATAGGAGTGCTCTGGCACGACGAGGCAAGCCATCAACACGGGCAAGGAACGATCCGTTTGCAACACACTGGTCTGGGGACTGCTTTAGTGGGTGTCGGTGGATCAGCAGACCAGCGTTGTCTACCATACTCGAAATGTCTGGGCAGTCACAGTCATTTTGGTTACAAGCTGAAGCGAGGTCATCAGCCTCTTCATTTCCAGCGATATACCTTCGCACGTAGGCGAATACGGTGACGCAAGTACAGTAAGTGAAGCGGTAATCCTTTGCTTTCATTAAAGAATCGATACGCAGTTTGTTCCGTGGATACGGTATTTGCTTCATCGACTATAATGGCACAGAGTTATTTAACATTGCCGTTAATTTACCTCATCGTCGAACCCGACTAACGCTGAGGAGGCAGCTATTGCCTTAGCCGTAGCTTCTAACTCCAATGCCGTTGTTTTCACGAACTCACAGAATACCTCAATAAAGGGTTGATTCACAAGCTTTGGTTGCCACTGCTTATTAAGCATTCATCTATTCAGGCCTCAGACGCCTGGTTACTCGGTCACCTAAAACCACCAGGAGGAAACGAAGCCGCTCATAGGCATTCCCGAGGCTCTTCTATACAGAGCGCTGCTTCTACAAGGCCATTTGCGATTGGGGTCATTGTGGCGGCCGTTCATATTGTGCAGCTGACTGCTAATTTCCGAGCACCTGGCGCTGGAACACAAAGCCAGTCACGTAACAGTCTTATGCTTGTGAAGTTTTTGTGAATACAGGTACAGGGCCCACACTCACAGAAAGCTTATACTGGGAAACTTAGCTTGCGAGCAAGTTCTACCGAATTCCGATACTGCACATTTGATTCGCGAAGGCGGTCGGTCAATATATGATAGAATACTTACAAACCAGAAATGTCTCTCAATTCGGCCCGGTAAATTATAAGTACATAACATGGTATAATGTAACGATTCGCTTTGCTCGATCCCCTGCATTTCTCACCACTTACCACGCACAACAGGTCGACGGCGGTGATAACGTTGGCAAGGCATTGTTTAGACAACTGACATACGAAAGGGCAAGGAAATAGAAAAGAATGGCTACATCATCCAATCGCGCTGCGTCCGTGTCTGTTCTCTTTTTTGTCCTTGTGGAGTCGCGCTTACTCACCCCACCAATCCTCACATATTGCTTATTTAAGGGCGTTTTCATCTTTACCAGTGCTTGGGTTCCGGCCGCGCGTAATAGCAATCGGCAACACGTATACAAACATACGAACACACGCACGTTCATATGTTAGAACTAATCAGAACAACAGTTGCCAGCCAATAGTAATATAAAAAATGTATTATCGCCAAAAACAGCAAGCCAACGGCAAACAGCACCTACAAAAGTGAAAGGCTTTCTGAGTTTGGCTCCAGGATCTGTGATACAGCGTTCATAAAAAAAAAGGCTTAACGTGACAGGCATGAAATGCAGAAAAAAATATGCGGGAAGTTTGCAATAAGTCGCGCAAAGCTTGGTACAGGGAAGCATGGGCCCGTCACCGCTCGTTCGGCAACCTATTGTCTGTTTATTTCTCTATATTTCTGCACATTTCAAATCACAGCACGTGTTCTGGGAGCGAAGCAGAAGATGAAGAAGAGGAAGAGGAGGATGAAGAGAGCGCGTGCCGGCTCATGATGATGATAATTTTGGGTAGCGACACCTTACGCCGAGCTATAGAACAGCTTCGCTGTTAAAAAAAAAAAAAAACATAAGAGAGCTTGAGAATTGGGGACCCAAGACGCTGGGTCCCCAAGCTGCGTTGGGTAGGCTGCTCTTGCGTTCGGAGGAGCAGCAGAGTTTGAGAACTGGGTCAAACGCAAGGTGCGTTGGGTAAAACGCACTGGGGGCCACACGTGGTGAAATTAAAATCATGCGAGACGCGGGCCATACAGCGTCGTGGCTCGCGCGGCGTCTGCGTAGACTCGCGGCGACCCAAGACACCTTGGAGACCCACGCTAGTTTTCGATTTTTGAGTCTTGGGCCAACGCGAGCGCAAGAGCCCAAGAGTGGCTTGGGTTCCGCGCATGCGCCCTGGCGGCTCGCAAGCTTCTTGGCGCCCCAGTTCTCAAACTCTCTCAGTTTCAGTTTTGTGCATAGCTCGCGTTCGAAACTGCACGCGCTGGCCAAATATTCAGCATTGGCGGAAATTGTTGCAACTCCTACGAGTACAAGAAACTGTTTGATTAGTGCACCTGGAAAATTCAGTCGCGCACAACCATTTTCTCAATTACACGTCTCAGTGAACAATGTCCTTGTTCATCGAAATAAACAATGAAGTTTTTCCGTTGAACTAATGCTTGTGTCTGTGGACTGAATGAGGAATGGTTGCTGCAGGAAAAATTATATATAGAGGGGGCATCAAACTAGGTCCAAACGAGACCATTAGGCCACGTGCGGAGATTAAGGAGCTTGTATCGACCAAACATAAATCAATCTGAGGCTCTTTGCAATTAGTTTAGAGAGAGAGATGGTTGCGTGTAATGACCGCAGCCCCCACTCTTACTTCAGAGGGAAAATAAATAAACGAAGGACGGCCCGACACGTGCGTGTATCGGGAGAATAAGTTGTATGACTACCACGCAAACGAGGTTCTTCGCGGAAGAACCAAATGACGTTGAAAAAAGATTGGAGAAATCGAAGTGCCACTTCGATGGAAATGCCCTCGCTAAGTGGACCAGCACTTCACGGACCTCGCGAGGCTAGACACGACGCTTGAAGGACTTGAAATATATTTCCCTCGTTGAGGGAGTCTGTCAAGTTCTCATTCTTCACAATGTTGCTATCTATCAGAAGTACGAGCATGTCGTATGACTGCGCAACAGAAGGGG
This sequence comes from Rhipicephalus sanguineus, assembly GCF_013339695.2. Taxonomy (NCBI): domain Eukaryota; kingdom Metazoa; phylum Arthropoda; class Arachnida; order Ixodida; family Ixodidae; genus Rhipicephalus; species Rhipicephalus sanguineus. Next base: position 143,723,345 of record NC_051176.1, read on the forward strand.
GACTAAGCGAGAACAGACCTGGATTTCTCGTTATCCAGCTGTTGGTGCAGTTCAACTTCGTGATGAATATAGTTGTGTAATTGTAGAATGAACCCTGATGTTATCGCGCTATACCGTAGATTCTAAGAAATTGATTGCAGGTTCTGACTACACTGGGCGCTTTGTAAGCGCGAAGTGCGGCATAAATTTGTGATAATTTGTTACCGCGTCCAAGATAAAAAGCCCGACAGGTGAAAAGCAGAACAGCACATACATGCCGTTGCTGTTCACCTCTCGTCCTATACACGCTACTGTGCGTGGCCTATTCTTCCTAAACTGTGCGTGGTCTGTGGAACGCTGTCGAAATACTGAGCTAAAGGCGCGCTCCTTCGAAAGCTGCAGCCCGGGCGAGCGCTACGTCACAGATCATAGCCGTGGAGAAGGGCGTCAAATGTCCCTTCGAGATTTGCCGGTGTTGATGTTGACCGACGCATCCGCGCTTGCGGGCGAGTTTTTTGTTGACGGACACGAAAATTTTCCGGGATCTCAGCCACTGGCAGCACCGCTGCAAAAAATAAAAAAACTGTAGCCGAAGAACAATAGAAAGACTGACAACGAGGTCGCTGAAAATGGTGTTAAAGTGTCCGATGTAAAAAAAGAAATTCGGCACACAGTGCGCGTCAGTACGACGCTGGGATAGTTGACTGAAGCATCACTAGTCATCAGCAAATTATCCGTACTGCGCCCACCGGCTGTCACTTGTTAGTTTTAACAAACCTGCAACGATACCTTGAATGGACCAAATTAACGAAGCTTTTCGTTCGTGATTATTGATTGACCAGCAGGCCTCGCTAATAATAAGCGCAGTGTCAGGGTGAAAATTTCTCCTGCATACAATTATGCATTAGCCGTTTTTTGTGAACAGCCGTATAACATGTAATCAGCTACCCGTTCTTTATTTATTTTTTGTATCAGTCTTGGACAGAGTAACCAAATGATAACACGCAGAGTATGCGCTTTATAAGGCCACATTATTTTCCGTCGCTTATTTACTTTGCAACTGATTTCTTATGGGAAACTACAGCGCCCTCCAGGAGGCACTTTAGGCTGTGCAAATGTGGTATGCGGACGCAGTTCTGTAGTCAGGAGATGATAATGACATGACAAATTGAGCGATAACAGACGCGACTACGTGACTACGTGATCCATGACTACGTGTGTCGCGAAAAGCATATGCACATCCACATTCTAACACGCTGGTGCCAATCAGGCCATAAGCTCGACACGTGCGCCTCGGGATGAGCGGTAAATTTGCAGCGCGAAATCCCAGCGTTCGGTATATGGAACACCATTTCCTCTGCTCGCTGTAAGATGTGTCGCGAAGCTACTGTTGACATTCGATGATTTAGCGCTTGTTGCCCTTGGCGGCCTAATGCGGCCAATATTACGAATTAGTGCCCAGAAATGTGACATTTTCACGCAGACTACCCTTCTTTACGTCCGTGCGCCCACATATTTGGAGCTCGTGCGCAGCGCCAGTTAATTTCTGTCCATTGCGCACTGGCGCAGACTTCGCGCATGACAGAAAATGAAGCGGGGCGCGTCGCAAGTCTCTTTCGAACAGAGCGGGCCGCGAGCGAAGTCTATGAGCGCGGGGCAAGCGTCTGTGCTCATTCGATCGGAGGATTGTTTCCCTTGAGGGCGCTGTCTGCAGGCAGGCACCACTTGACTATCGCGAAGAAAAGAGGAGGAAAGCAGCGAGGCCGATGCGAGGCTCGCGCTGTCGTTACGCGCGCAAAACTTGTTTGGGCCTCGAGACAGACAACACCTAATTAGGCTTTGATACGGAATGTGAAGGGCCTGCACGCGCAGCAGCAGCGACAGGCAGACAAAAGCAGGCAAGCGCACCAGCAGCGTTGTCGCCGACGAGAGGGTGCGGTGCTTGCGCGGCGACGCGAGAACGACGCTGCGGGCGCTGGGGGCTGTAATTGAATTAAACGGGATTCCTGTCACTCCACCAGTGGGGCAATCAAATCAGCCCGCTGCTGCTGCTGCTTTCGCCAGAGGAAAGAAAACAGGCGTAAGGAGGCAGAGCCTCGTCCTTCCCGGTCGACAAGCGCTTGAGGTGAGCACGCAAGAAGTCGCCAAAGATGACGGTGGCAAGAAGGGCTCCGACGTATTAATTTTGCCCCTTTATTGAATAAGACGCCGCACCCAATGCGCTGTCTCCTTCGTCTCCTGCCTTCGCGTGGGCTTTGCGAAAGGGGCGGACGCCCGATACACGCGGCGCTAGCGTCGCGAACAACGCTTTCACGACGTGCGAATCACGATGGGCGCCTTTGTGCCCAAACGACACTCCCTCGTCTCGCATCAAGCTGTGAGCGTCGTAAGTAAAAAGAAATCGAGTGCGATGGGGAGTTCGCTCTCGTCAACACGTGGTACCAGCACTTACACACATCCCCATCTTCCTGTTCTTCATTCGCAATCGAAGCGCGCGTCTGCTGCTGCTGCCTTGAAACTCTAGCGGATCCGAAAATTCCAACTCCGATCAATGGGAGAGTCCTATGCAAAGCTCACCCGTTTGTGAGTGCATGAGGTGTCATATACCGTACAGCATGTCGTATAACCTTTTCCAGCTCTCTTGTGGCCTACTAAAGTATATGTACGCTGTTGACAGATGCTTAGGCACCACTTTCGTGGCTTTGCCACACCCGAGTGCCACATCGTCAAAATAAGAGCTGCTTATACCTGGAATTATCTTGTTTTATTCCACATGAGTCGTCATCTTTTATTGTCCTTTCTTGCATCACTATGTCACTCAGGGCGCGCTCCGAACCTACTGGATGAATTACAGTGTGCCCCTGAGAAGTGAGAGTTCATTAAAAATATTCTCATTTCCAGAGATAACTGCGCCGAAACTATTCAAGCGTTTCACTGATGGGCCCTGAAGAAATTTATTGATAAATTATAAGAACCCTGCACTGGCCTGATGGCGCAACGTATAGCCCTAATTATAGCCCCATGTTTATCCGACATCAGCCGCTAGGGTCACAAAAAAAATGAAACGACATTAAAAACGATACGGACACATGCTTTGATCGTAAATCGCTCATCGCAAGCTGCGGATTACGGACGCTCTTGCCTCGTGATAAATTCGAGCTGGTTTTCACGGCGAATGTGTATCCCGTTCCTCCAATTTTGCTTTTTCCGGTCCCTAGGCCATTCTTTCGGGTGCTGCTGTGGCATGTAGAAAGCTGTATCGCATAGAGAAAGATTTTGTTTCAATGAATTGAGGACGAACAGAGTCATCTACAATCAGTGATATTGTAGGGAAGCGTCGGAACTCTGTAATGGGTCGTCCTCTCGAGCGCCTTCTAGTGGCACCTCCCCCAGCACCTCCACCAAATTGTGAAGGCGTTTATTGACGGCACTAGGCGACGAGGCACAACGGGGATAGTAAAGACGGAGCGCAGACTCTCAGCACGAGGGGCGTGCTCCCAGAGAAGAGCCGATGAGGACGACCCACTAGAAGGCGCTCGAGAGGACGACCCATTACAGAGTTCCAACGCTTCCCTACAATAGAAAGAAAAATGAACAATGGAAACGTTTCTTCTTTCACACCGTTCGCGCGGGAGAATGCAGTGGAGTCATAGCTGTTGCTCTAAATGGTTGGTTGGTTGGTTCCTCAGTGACCTGATGCGGTACAACAGCGTCGCTTGTTCTCGAGCAAGACCGTGGATCACACATGTTTGATGTGAAATCTTGTGGATAGCCCTGAAGTGACTGCGCATTACATCTTTGTAGTTCTGATAAATCTTGGGAGTTCTTACTTTTGGGACGCAAGTCCGCGCTTCGCGTGCAACAGCATCAACCTATATTCATTGCCCCTACACTTAACGAGATGTCCAGGCGGAATAGTTGCCGGCTATGTGGGCCAGGCTAACCCCGCCTGCTGCAATATAACAACCACCACCCCCACCCGGCCAAGAATACGGTGGTACGTTGGTTTAGAAATTAAAGAGCAAAAAAATGAAATCGAAAAAACGTCGCCGATTGTACATTGCCGTGATTCGCCGTCATTTTTAAGGTATTGTTTTCCATAGATAGCCTGATGCCCCTTCTATGGCTTCCGGCTTCTGCGCGTATGAGCCGATGAGCACCTAATAGTCTCCGTGCGTATACTGCTAAGGTACACAGAGACAGTGGTGTAATTTCTTCGCCTGGCAGCAATGCCGCGACGCACAACATAGGTATATTAGCTGTCCGGGTTTCATAATGCTGTTTTTAGACGCCGCTCTTAAGAGGTACGGTAACGTTCTGCTCTTCTAGGACCTATTTTCTGTACATCGCTCGTCAGTGACACGCTCGAACGCGGAAGCGCGTACAATCTCGTGTGGTAGCTGTCCGCGCATAGGCTCAATCTGGCTCTGTGGACCAACAGTCACTATTGACGGCGTGCTTTCTCATCGTTTCCCATGTCCTGTCCCGGGTCGCCACCTTTTAGTGGCATATTGGTGCTGCCTGGTCAGATTTTATGCTTCTAAACAGTGATCGGCTGCACGGTGCCAGCCGGTTCGATGCGCTGCAAGCGTGCTCAACGGAGTTCTGCGTAGTGTAGACTTTCTGCATGATGGCGCTTCTTACATAACTGCAAGTTTCCTTACAACCAACGAATACGACAATGGCCTCGAAATCTTGCGCACAGCATCGCTGGCGCGGTATATCGAACTCGTTCATTTTAACAGCGGCACATACAAAAAAAGTCAGAGTTTCGCCGCAAGGGCGAAGCATTGAATGCTATAGCAAGAAAGTGGAATGTCGCACGAGGAACGACAAGCAGCTCGATACTTGCAGCGCGCCGCTGAAGCACAAAGAATGACGCTTGAAAAGAACACACAGGCATACACAGGACAAGCGTGAACTGACAACTGTCGCAGTTGTTACGTCTTTGTGCTTGAGCAACGCGCTGCAAGTGTCGACAATTGGGAATGATGATGATGATGATTGCCTGCTCTTAGATGTTTTTTTCTTTTAAACCGCGGCGCGTGGAGTGACCCCCTGCGTTTCCTGCCTCACAGGAGCGTCTGATGCAAGGTGTGCCGGTGTTCTTTGTTCTTTTTTTCCTTCTGCATCACGAGAGGGTACAGAAAAGGGCCACTTTGTCGTGCGCGTCTCAAGGGCAGTTTTCAAATTGAAAGAAAATTAGGAGCGTTGCGTCTGCAAGTGTCGACAATGGGGAATCAGACGCTCTTAGATATTTCTTTTGTAGCGTTAGCTACACTTGCCTAGCCGGAGACGATTTTGCGTGGATCCTCATGAGCCATGCTGCGCATGCGCGAGGATCAGTGATGTCACACAGCTGGCTCACCAGAGCCGGCATCTCACGCCCTCTCCGCCACCGCCGCGCGCGGCTCGCCGCTGCTGGTCTGCGCGTTCGGGAGGAGTGGCGTCGTAGCCGCGGCAGACACACTGGCGCCGGCGCGCGCGCAGCTATTCGCCTTCGCTGTGCAGTCGCCGTCTGACACTGCGCTGGAGCCGCTTGATAGCGCCTCTGACTGGCGTTTGCAGGTGGGTAACGCCATGGAGAAGGAGAGCGCAAATGCTGCTCAACGGCGCAGAAGAGCCGAGAAGCTTATCTCATCGGATCCCGAAGTAGTTGCCTGGCAATTAGTGGTTCAGCGTACGAAGAATGAACAGAAGAAGGCTAATAATCCTAGACAACCTGGAAACCTGAGAATAATCAGCCGAACCTTTGCTAACGCTACGTATATCCTGGCATAGCCGAGCTAAGCCACTGCAATTTTTTTCTTTTAAACTGCGGCGCGTGGAGTGACCCCCTGCGTCTCCTGTCACACGGGGGCGTCTGATGTAAGGTGTGCCCGGTGTTCTTCTCTTTCTTTCCTTCCACATCACGAGTGGGTACGGAAGAGGGCCACTTTGTCGTGCACGTCTCAAGGGCTGTTTTCGAACTGAAAGAAAATTAGGAGTGGTGCGTGATAGAAAACACGCTCAATCTCCTCCGAGATTTGCTTACCACCAGCGGTAAATGGTGTATATAAATAGCTCGCTGTTATTTCGCTGGCGCATGCATGGGGCATGGTTTAGTTGTCTAATGCAGCGGACTGGGGAGCGAGGGGTTGATGATTCGAATCCCCGGTCAATTGGTTCGGAATTTTTTCACCTTATTTTTCTCTGTGCCTTTTTTATATATATACATATACATATCCGGGACATGACGGCGACGGCAACTGCAAAAATCAGCTGAGTGTCCATGTAATTGCTATCGCAAAAAATGCCGGTGTTCAAGGCACACGCGTGTCTCAGGCGACCAACATATATAATAAACAATAATAACACTTCGACCTACGTGCCGATTACTTTAGATGCCCGACTAAAGTTTGCGGGCTATGTTGTTTCTGGGCTTCTGATTCAGCATGCAATGGCCAAAGTTACTACTGTCGGTTGCAACGTTGCAAAAGACAGCAACAAACTCAAGCCAGTGGCACTATAGTATCCTTATTTATACATTTCATAAGCCTCGCACGCAATCAGACTTGTTAAAATGCGTGTTTATCATTTATTATTACCTTACAATTGCTCACTTCAGAAGTCGCTGTAATCGACATAATCAGGTCAAATGCCGTTAGGTTTTGACGTGTGGCAGCTCCACAGAAAAAAAATGTCGTTCAGTAACTTAATCCCTAACTAATGAACGTCCGTTTTTGTGTCGTGCGGCATCAGTATAATAGAAAGTATCAGCCAGTCGTGTCGCTGGACATATTATTAGTGACGAATGCCATCCAACAGCAAACAGCGGTTGCGAAAGAAGGGCTTTGTGAAGGACAGGGGGACCTGTGACCACTTTCACCCTAGTGAACCCTTAACTTGTGTAACTGTGTAACTCTAGGGAAAATTAGTAAGCATTAGCGCCGTTGAGACGTCAGCGACGGCTAGATGTCGATTTTGCTACCGAAAATTCTCGGGATGGAGTTATTTGTGTAATCCCGGCCGTGGCGACCGCACTTTCGATGCAGGCGAAAATGCCTGAGGCCCACGTACTTAGATTTAGGTGCACGTTAAGGAACCCCAGGCGTTCATAATTTCGGGAGCCCTCCACTATGGCGTCCCCAATAATCATATAGTGGTTTTGGAACGTTAGATCTCAACAATTACTATTATTAGTTATTAGTGTGATTCTGAAGTGCATGTTTGAGTAACGATCTGTACAGTACTCTGCTCATTGATCCGCGTTACCGCTCTTTCTTTTTTTCTTCTTCGCCAGCAATACAATATCCGCACTGTTTTCTTCATCTGCGAAGCCAGTAACTTATGTGTACAGGACACTGTAGATTAGTGCTTCCTTCCTAGCTCTGCCAAAAATGCGCAGTAAAAAGAAGTATTCACGAATACTCACGCTGCCCTACTGCGGTAACGGGCACGGAGTTCTAGCCCCGTTGAATCATACGATCGACGAGTTCGTTCGCTTGATGATGGTATATTGAAGAGTTTTTAAAACGAATATGGCACATTCCTATAGTAAATTCATGAAATATCTGGGCGAAAACAAAGGCTCACGGTCACAATTTTGTTTGAGCACCCTTCTCGGAAGAACACTGAAAGGAAAAGAGAATATTTTGCTGGCTGACAATTGACTAAAAATTGTAATGCAGAAAATTAAAAAAAAAGTGCTTGTAGTGTTTGGAGATGTTTGTCATGTGGTGTCTTCTTTAAGGGTACGACGATGTTAATAGCAAGTTTTCGCTAGTGGGCTTTCAGGTAGGCGTTCTGGCTGTAATGGAACGTGAGCTTACTTCGCACTCCATTTGTCTGGAATATTATGCAACTTTTATTAGCCATTTCTGCATGCTTTTCCTTGCACTAGTGAAACCATTGGCCAAACAGTTTCGAGTCTGAAAGAGAGGCAAATTCTGATGACAGTATCTGAGAAAAATGTGACGGTCCTAAATTTTGTGAGCTCTCAGACCACATTACGTGCTCAGTTGCACCTGGCGTTGCACTATTACAAGGCAACGGAGACCAAGTCCCAAATATGAAGGCTCAGTGCACTAAAAGATGTACGCGGATCAGACACGTACCTCTCTGAAAGACTTAGAAACATGAGAGTAGTGCGTCGCTCCTGCCAGGACGACAGTGCGGGTGCCCGCGTGGAGGGCACCAAACTAGGTTTTCTGTTTGATTAATTAACGCTCCTGAACTTTTTTTTCTCTCTCTCTTATGAAGACTCGCACAAACTCTTTTTTTTTCATGCGTTTTTTTTTTGCCCACTGAATGCACGGTTCTTTTTTGTTTTATTTTTCATGCTACGTCTTTGTGTACAGTGACTGTTCTGGTAACAAAAGCCTGTGGTCGGACGTTCGCGTATCGCCATCGCAGCGAGCTCCGGTTTGACATGTTTTATAGCTACCTGCGCCCGAGTTGAGTGCTTTTCTTTTCCCCAACTATTTTTGCTTTCTGCCCTATTTTGGTCTACATTCCCTATGGTACAACTATTAACTTTCAGTGACTGGATCAGCCGGTCCTTTGGTGGCGCTACCTTACCACAACTTCATCGTTCAGCGAACAACAACATCGGCTCATCAACCTTCGTTCCATGACAGTTGCAGACTTGAGAATTTCTATTTTCGTCAAGTAGTGAGTTCTTTCCCCTGTTTTCTCATCGGACGGCAGCCTTAAACTCTGCATTCTCTAAGACGATCGGCTGGCCCCTGCTCAATGATGCGAACAGCTCTGTCTTGCTAAGTTCTTTGTGACTACGAGGCCACATTTTTGCCGGTCGGCGTAAGACAATATTCTTCCCTGACTTCAGTATCTTCCTCTATTAAAGACTTCTCTCCAAGCTACAGAAAAAAGTAGTGCATAGGCAAGCCAGGGTAGTTCAGAGAGCCGATAGTTCAGAGTTCAGAGGGCCCGGACGGATAAGCAATAGCGGTTTTATTTATTTATTTATTTATTTATTTATTTATTTATTTATTTATTTATTTATTTATTTATTCATGTACCCTCAGGACAGAGAGGGCGTTACAAAGGGGGTGGGTACAATATGAGCACAGAAAATAACAATAATAACAACAGTGAAGCAAATACAGTAGTTAGCAATAGCTTAAGAAAAACAGAAAAAAAAATAGCAATAGTTTGCAGTTACATTATGAAGTATTCCGAAACTGTAGACTTGAACAGTGCTTGTTCCTTAGTGGCAGCGACGGAGGAGGGAAGTCAATTCCAGTCTATGCTTGCCTTCTGAAGGAAAAGTAAAAAAAAAAAAGAGGCTAAGGCTCAGTTGCAGCTGCGACTAGCACCGGTTGCGCGTCTATTTGCGACTGGGGACCAAAAAACGACTCAAGGCGGCCGATGTTCACACCTCATTCACGGCTGCTCGCATCGTGGATCGCACTGTAATTGTCCCGTAAAATGAGCTGGCGTCCTGTCCTTGCGCATGTGGTTGGTTCAGAGGTTTGCGACTGCAGTCGCGCAACTGAAAAATCGAACAGCGAGCGGCTGAGCCAAAGCAGTGGCTTTGCGACCAAAGCGACCATTTGTGGCCAGTCGCTTTGCGACTAACTTGGTCGCGTGACCGGTGATAGTCGCAGGTGTGAACGAGCCTATAGTGCGACAGAAAGGAATGGCTACTTTATGCGGGTGGTCAACACGTGGTGACAAGAAAGCAGGTTGTGACATTAATTCCCCTCGAAGTACTTGATTATGGGAGGAAGTTTTATGAAAGAGCGGAGAATTGTAGTTACCAGATTTGGGAGAGCTGGTTTCCTTAAGGTGACGCTGCGAGCACGATCACAATTGTTAAGGATGAAGCGGGCTGAGTGGTTTTGGACAGCTTCTAAAGTTTCAATTAACATTGACTGATCTGGGTCCCATATAGCAGAAGCATACTCGAGTTTTGGAAGGACTAATGTTCGCGGTTCGAGACCGGGACGCGAACTTCGTGCTCGGAGCTTCGCGGTCAGGACTGAGACCGGCCAGTTATTTGCCGGTCGAGCTACAGGCAACCCCGAAGAACCGTAGACCGTGAATGTGGTGCCCTGAGAAAATCTCAGTTTTAGTTGTGTCTGTTCATTGCTGTCGAAGATGGGGTACACAGGCCACGGCACAACAGTGGTACGCGGCACAGATTATTGTACAGTTAGTGGAGCTCTTCGGTCACTGGAAGAACAGTGCCAGTGGTCATACACGTGTCCTTTATACGCGTCCATTTTTCGTGTCTTCGCGACAACGGAAAACAGCATAGTCACTCTGATTCCCAGGTAAATAGGACCTCGAATTTTTCTTGGTGATCGCGCTCAGGAGAGAGACAAACGACCGACATTCAAATGAAAGTAGCGCGGTGAAGCCAAATAGCCTTCATAGCCGTGTCTATAGGAATCAATGAATGTAAGTTATTTATAACTGGTTACATTTTTCAAAAGCGGAATGCCTGCCTAGAAGCACACTGATTCGCAATATTTCGTGTATATTGACTAGAACAGTGTGTACTGACTGGAACAGTCATCTTACGCTCTGTATTGTCTTTCTTGCGATCAGTTTATTGCAACAACAAAATAGAGTGGCACCGTATTAATTCTTGAATATTCATCACAATATAACGCTTGTTTTCATAACATTCCCTCGGTATTCGTTCAAACGAGTTGGATAATCTGCTGAGCTTTATCACATTATCAATGACCTAACAAATAAACTGACAGTTTCAAGTGTCCCTGGTTCTAAGTAAGTACTCTAGGTCAATGTCGGTGCTTAAAATGTTTGCAGCATCACTGAAAGAGAAGTCACAAATAAAAGAGGACGCAGTATAATACAACCTTTCAGTGGAACTTTATTTTAAATTGTGTTTACACCCGTTAAGTGGCTCAACCTGTGTATCCCCCCCATTTTTTTTTTCAGCAGTACGCGCGTTGCCTTAATCTAACGGGAGCACACGAACGTCATATCGCAATTGATGGAATAAAAAATGACACCAGTGTGTGTGTGCGTGTCAGCTATGCAGTCGACTCGCCGTACAGGTTGCACAGTAGTTTGTAAGGTGTAGCTCGGGCAAACGTTATCGCGCTTAAGGCACGAAATGGTGAAGAAAGAATGCAATATTTTTGGTATTTTCTTCGTAGTTTTATTCTTTTTAGCAGAAGCAACGCCAACGAATAATTTGACGTTGTGTAGTCAGCCTCTTACATACAAAATAATCCGTCTACGGTGAGTATCCTTTAAGCACCCCTAAACAACCTATACAGAGAATTAGCGTGTAATTCCCTCCTGGCGTTTCCCGTCACATCGGCACAGTACGTGACGCCAGCAATCTCTTCACGTGACGTCAGGAGGAAATAAGCTCTTGATCAGCGGTGAATTGTCTCCTACCCTGCTTTGCCATGCAGTCGCACGCCTGTTCTGCATTGTCTCGCATGACTATCGTGCGCCATCAACTAATTTCGCTTCGTTTTGTACGTTTTATACTGCGCAAGCGGAGATAGCAGCGAAGGCGAAAAGTGCGAAATCCTGGTAGGCTCAACCCTTAGTGCTGACATTGTCCACATGTTTTATGAAGAAATAAGTGGCGATGAAGAGATAGCGCCGATAGGAAGGGTAGTGAAGGCGAGAAAGAAACCCCTCTCTCGTCTTGGAACTCGGAGTGGTTTAGGGGTCATTTAAAATAACCGATAACTCGACCATCCTTCCTTGAGTCTAAAAGGGCCAGCGAGTCTTATTGAACCGAGCCGGCTGAAGCCCAAGATTGAGATCACCGGTCGTGATCAGGCGCGCCAGCGCATGAAATTATTGGGCACAGTCTGGACCCGGGCTGGTAAACAAGGCCAGATTCGCGCTCTCGAAGAGATAATAATTGATGGGGTTTAACGTTTCGCAACCACGATATGATTATGAGAGACACCGGGCTCCGGAAATTTTGACCACCTGGGGTTCTTTAACGTGCACCTAAATCTAAGTACACGGGCCTCGAGCATTTTCGCCTCCATGGAAAGCGCGGCCGCCGCGGCCGGGATTCGATCCCGCGACCTGCGGGTCAGCAGTCGAGCACCTTAACCACTAAACCACCGTGGCGGGTGCTCTTGCAGAGAGTACTACTATCTGCGTCTGTGACACCACAAGCGTATGAACCCGAGCGTATGTTCATAAAGCAGTTGCGAACAGTTCTATAGAACTGTGAAAAAGAACGTTATGCTATAGCATAATATACTTTTGTATGTTCCTTTTTTAAAGAACATTGCATTTAAACCATGCTCATACTTCAGACAGCGCATATGCAGGTGTATATAGTTTGCCGGCACTTTCATGCTCACATGTGAAAAAATTATGCAGAGACTGCCCTATGAGTGTGGTTGTCGTTTTTGTTATCGCCTCCCTGCATTTAGGACGTTGTGTATTTTTAATATATTTTTTTGATTAAACATTGTAAATGTGCTTGAAAAGTTCAGGATGCGAGTCCCTGCATATTTCGGAGATCGGGGGTTAGATTGAGGGTTAGATGGCTTCAGTTTAAGTTTGCTTATATATACGTAGTGTTGATTCGCGTATTCTCCGGTGATCCTTGTGTAATTATGTAATTCCTTACGTTTTGAATTGCATAATTTCTACAACTGCCTCCCTGCTGTACTTTAGGTTTGTAGGCTCGTCAAGCTGCCTTTGAGCAGCTTTTACCTACAACCCCTTCATCTATATTTGTAAGATGGGAAATAAATTGAATTGAATTGAATTGATACCACGAAACTGGAAGGTTCGAGGTTCGAGCCTCTGTATATTTCGCATTTCGGGGGTTCGGTACTCTACACGCTTGGAAGGTTAGGAGCTCGAGTTCCTGTACACTTCGGAGGTCAAAGGTTCGATACTCTACATGGTCAGAAGGTCGAGGGTTGTTGTTCTACACTATATACCACCATATGTTTCCCATGTATTTCCTATGAAGCTGTATGTATTTCTATATTAAAGGCGTTACGTTACAAATTTGCTGGGGAAATAGCCCAAGAATGCTTCGCATTAAAACGTCCGGCGAGGTCACCGTCAACCTGAGCGCATTGAAGGGACTTTTTCCGCGGCGCCGCCCCCTGGCGGGAGCGTGGCGCAGGGCGCAGCAGACGACGCCGCTCGGGCCGCTAGAGCGGAGCGCGCAGCAGCCGCGGGGCGAAGCATAATGAGTCAGAGCGTCGGCGTCGTCGGTCCAGGCCGGTGTGTCTCCTCCACCGAGCGTCAACGGATGCGCAGCTCGGCGTGAGCTAGACTCGAGTCCCACCCGCCGCGGCGCTCGCGCCTCGTACGCGCCGCAAACGAACGGCAAATAAAGGCGGTGATGCAGCGTCGCTGCACTGAGTGAGTGGTTGTGGCAATGAGCGTGTGAAAGGCGGGAAGTGCTGGTCGCTTTCGCGGCGTCGTCGTCCTCAGGCGATGTTGTGCTCCGGCGCCCTGTGGCGTGCGCTCTGCGCTTGGCTGTCCCTGGGCTTCGCCGCCTTCCCCGTCAGCGCCAAGGAGATCAACGAGCTTGACGCAAGTGAGTGGCTGCCTATCGAACATACCTGACCCAGTGACAATGTGCTGGCCAGGTTGTAGCCTTCGCTTTTCAGTTTAAAGCGAACGCCGCAACCTCGCCAAACTTGGCGCCCCGAATGCGTGTTTCGCGTCCCATGGTGTTGTGTGTATCACGCATCCCTTATGCACGTGCTGTTAGCGTACAGAACTGTAATTTACCAATTATTACTACTGACGACAATGGTAACAAGAGAGTAAAAACATCTAAACGAACGTTGGACGACACGCTGAAAGACTAGTTTTGATTACACAGCTCACGAACGCGTGATTTCTCGTCTGAACTAACCCGCCGAGAAGTTAGCATAAGCGTTTATGAAAAGATGCCGCCCTTCTCATTCAGTGGCATCCAGGGAGTACTAGTCATTCTTTTTTCCATATAGTCGTAGCAGAGAATAAAGCAGCGCGCCTTCTGAAAGTTCCCGCTCCCCGTCATGCTCGAGTTCTTTCCAGTCGGCCGATTTCGGAAGCGGTGGCAGTGGCTAACGAGCTTTGCTTTCCGCGGGACGGGGCACGCTACCGAAGACGGTGATCGAGGAGGTTGCCCTTGTTTTCATTAACTACTTTCAGCGTCGGTGCGGCGAGACTCCGAAGACCGTGGGCGCCGAGTTGATACGTTTCGGCGATGACATCGCCCGTTGGGAAATCATGGTTTGTTTGGCTTGGGTCCGCCGAAGCAGCTAGCGTCACTTGAGATCGTGTTCGCGATTCACCGGCGGCACGATCACACGAGAGAATACGAGCGGGTATAGGCGACAGGACGATCAAAGTCGCTCGTCGTGTGTGAACGCACGCACCGAGCGTAAACATCATCCTGCCGCAAAAGACAAGAATAAACAGAAAAGAGACAGGAGCATAATATAGCAGTTGCGTCATTGAGTGTCTGTTTCATTTGTTTGATTTTTTTTTTTTACGTGCGGCGCTCGCGCATGTCTGTGTATGTGTTTGCATGTGGCTCTGCTAAATCGCATGAAAGCGAGCACAAGGAATAAATATTCCAGCACATCTTGACGGATTCCAACGTCTTCACGTTGTATTAACATGTAGGCTTGAACATCCTTGCGTTTTCTCTCTATTACTGTCTTTCTCAGAAAACAAATTAAATCTTCTGCGTACGTAGCAACCCAAGAATCTAATCGGAACTCACGGTGCACACAAGAATTGTATTGCTAAGGATAGAATGTGAAATGCCTCCTGTTTTTATCAGCTGCAGGAAGCCAATACAGGAGCAGAGGGCCTTGGCTCGGAATGGGTGTTTAACTGTGATTAGCTAAACGATTTCCAGACAAAAGTGATTACCTGACGCGGACTAAGCATTCTGAGTTCTGTCACGCCGCATGAACTGTCCGGCCAGCGCGTCCTTATGTACTTACTTAATAACTCGTCTTATACTTGGGTGATCCTTTTAAGCAAGACGAATTCGTTCTCGTTGTAAATGGTAACTTATTTCTGAATACTCCTTTTATCCACGTCCAGCGTACATGCGGGTGATTGCACCGCTTAACCTCCTCTGCAGTCGCAGCTCGTCTATTACGTTTTTTTTTTTTCAAACGATATAAAAGTTGGATATGCCGGCATGACGTTGTTGCGACAAAATTTTTGTAAACCTTTTCTTCAGATGAATGGACTGCGTTTTAGCGGAGATTTTCGCTTGTTTTTTTCACAAATGTCAGCCACCGTTTCGTGCTGGAAGGCCTCTAACAAATTGGTGGACTGGAAAAATTGATTTGCATTCATTTAAAAAAAAGAACGCGTAAGAGACGGAAGACACGCGTTTTTCGTCCATTTTGTGCTGTTTCAAAAAGTGGTGAAAACGTGCGGCCGGGTAGGTGGCCCCAAAATAACGCACCTATTACATCACTTGCTCTCGTTTGCACTCACCTGCTGTATATTCCATTTGGCAAAGAGCTTCCATTTATAGAAATGCGATTGATGTTTTTCTTAACTTGGAAGGGCGGCGGTTTCGTCTAGTCGGCACTCCGTGATGCTCAACGGTTAAGCATGATGAAGAAGACCACGAGGACGAAGTCACACAGAGAGAAGCGCCAACATTTAAAAAAACATTTCGCAAGGAGATAAGATGATGCCTTACATGAGAGCATGCTCGTTGGCCGGCAAACTACTCGTGTCGGTGTTTTATCAGATTATTCGAAACATTCTAGGTTTGTGCATGCTCACCTGTTCAAGCAGACTGGACGCGCGGATGGATGCATGTTCAAAGCTCCGTGTTGGAAACGAACGCGCGCGCACTTGACGCATTACTGGTCCCGCGTTAGCTGGAACTTCAGTGAATTTCATCACATATTCTCAAGACGCATGCCCCGAAATTTGCGATAAACGGAGAATTTCTGCTAAATGTACGTTACGTATAGTGTCAGGCTTTAGTGCCGCTGTTTGTAAATGTGCTAAAGGTAAGAAAAATTAACTATAGTGATATTAATTATTTAGCTGACATCCATCTGCAATTTGTTTCGCAAGTGCCCGCTTCCTTAAGCGAGCGTTACATCGGGATGAGGGCTTCCGCCTGCACAGGGCCTGAACCGCTGGGTTCGGTGTGCATGAAAGCTGTCACTCATATGGCGCACTGCGTTGTTTCGTTTCGATGCTGCATTACTGCAGCCTCGGTCTGGCTGTCAAATTGCGGTACTTCAAACCGACTGCTGAGTTCGGCCGCGTTCGTCAGATTTGTGGAAAAAAAGTTTAGCGCGCGCGACGCTAAATAAATGCTGAGTATATTATTAAAGATGTCTGGTGAAGTCCTAAATGGGCGGAGACTTGATGTGATTGATGACATGAGGTGTTATCCGCATGGTGATCAGGTGCGGTAAGAAATAAACATTGTTCCGATTCATACTCAATAACAAGCATACGCGTGCAGCAACCAATAAACGTATACATGGCGGGTGTCTCGGGAATACCTTGGATCACCTGAATGTTTTGTGCGGGCGCCTAGATGTGGACGTTTCCATTATTTCTTTTATTTCAACTGCTGCATTGTGCCACAGTCCGAAAACAACCTGATGTTCAAATTGCATAGCATCTCTAGAGGATTCCTCAATACAGCCCTTAACGTGGCAATGCTTCTGAATGTACAACAAAATAACTTCATATCTTATCAGCCTTGCAAGGTTGGACATAGAGAAATACTCTGCAAATGAATTTTGGGTAATATAAAAATATTGAAGAAACATTTTATTAGAGCGCTGGTATTAATGTCAAAACGTTGTCTGAGGTGCAATTGTGAACCCTGCATCTCGCATCTTTCACCCATTCAAGAGCTAAGGAGTAGCCGGCGCCTTATTTGCGTGCCAAGGTCTCCTCAAATCATATCAATAAAAAGAAAAAGAAATCGCGGGCAAAATTCACAAACATTTTGTTTCAAAGTGTTCTTTGCGGTTGGCCAGGCTGCTTCGCGAATGATTTGTTAGGCATAACGACTGGCTTAAAGTTTCTCTTGCGAGCAGTTCCAACGTAGGTCAGCTGTCGGGAGCTCACAATAGCCGATTTTGGTGGCGCAGTTGTCCGCCGCAGCCGCCAATGCCACCGCTGGTGTCCGTCGCAGCTATCACTGACAATGATAAAAAAACATCGTTTGAGCGGGAACCTACGCACTCTGCGTGACAGTCGAGTATTCTACCACAGAGCCACGCCGGTGCTTGGAACTTTGCAAGAGGACCCTATACAGGCGTGATGTCGGGCATGGAATCACGATAACAGATGTAATATTGCGTGTCAGAAGAGCAAGATAACACCAGGCGTCACATAATGGAAATTGCATTACGAGTGGGTAGTTTAAGGCTTCTCGCCCTTTACAAAGAGCTCGGCCACAATTCTTCATTATCCTCATCATCATCCACCGCAGCAACAACATTGTGCAGGTACGTAGGCGCGCATGTTGCCTAAAGGACGCGTAGTCCGCACTTCGCTACTTCAAAAAATTATGAATTAGGGCGAACTGGTTTGGCCTACTTACTAAAATGATGATAATTCTGGCGAATGGGGGTACCTCGCCACTGTACTCGCAGTAGTCGCCCTAAATGAGTTTACAACGAGCTCTCGAAAGGCCGCTCCTCCAGCTTACGGTGTACGGCGTGACCGTGCGGTGTGTTCCGCGCAGGCCTGGCGTTTTAACGGCGGGGCTGTTTTAAGCCGAGTATTGGTTCGTGACGGGTGAACAAAAATGATCATCATCGTGAACCGGCACGCGCTAACTTCATCTGCGCCCACACCTTCTGCTTCGCTCCCAGAACACATGCACCGATTCGTCCGGTGTGGCCTGCAATAACTCTGATGGGTGAGAGAACGAGTACACAGAGAGAGAAAGAAAGAGATATAGAAAGAAAGAAACAGATAGAAAGAAGGAGTCAGAGAAATTCTCGGCAAAAAAAAAAGATATTTCTTGACGAGGCGGGATTCGAACCCGCGTACCCACGATCCGAAGGCGAACATCGTAACCACTCGGCTTTTTTTTTTATCATGGTATTTAATAGAATGCGTATGAAAATAGTACACAGTATCACAACAGTCTATAACACAGAGTTACACTACTACAGTCACTTAGCGACAATGAAAGTACAAGCACTGCCACGCTAGCGGAGCATAACATAGTTAAGTAATTGTTGGGGTTTAACGTCTCAAAACTACGGTATGATCTACGCCAGAGCATAACATAGGCCCTGTATAGTGTAGTATACCAAGGCGGTGGGAAAAGTAAGTGAGGGTGAGGAGGAGGGAAAGGAGCAGGGGAGAGAGTAAAGAATAGCATAGAAGAGAAAGAGCAAGAGAGAAATAGAGAGAAAAGAAAAGGAAGAAAAACAGAAAGAGAACGAAAGACAGAAAGAGAGAGAATCAAAGAAAGAAATCGAAATATATAGAAAGAAAGAGATAGAGAGAAAGTGGAAGCGAGAAATAGCGAGAGAGAGAGAGAGAAAGGGAAGAAAGAGAAAGAAATAACAATGACAAAAATAGGACATAGAAAAAATAGAAAGAAAGAAAGAAAGAAAGAAAGAAAGAAAGAAAGAAAGAAAGAAAGAAAGAAAGAAAGAAAGAAAGAAAGAAAGAAAGAAAGAAAGAAAGAAAGCTGCCGAGCTCCGCACTTCCTTCAGGCTTGGCAGCCCTAGTGCGAAGCTGCCTTGCCCTTTTTTTTTTAATGAGAGCCAAAGATTTAAATTTTCTCGTTAACCGCCTGCAATAAACGGTGTCTAAGGATGGTTCATAAAGCTACAGATGTACTCTATATGGTGTCGCATGAAAGCTACGTTTAAGCGAATGCTATGGAGGGACGTCACCACGTGCCTCTGCTGTGGGGCGCAAGGAACCATCAGTATGAGTCGTTGCAATTGTGCTGCCCGTACTGCACAAGAAAGAAAAAGCAGGGGACGAGAGTGAAGAAAGAGTAGGAGTGAATGCGCACGTCATCGCACCATGATGGTTATGAGGCCGAATTCTGCTTATTCGTCAGCTGTCTTTTTTCTTCATTGTACAGTCGTTTTCGCTAATGATATGAGCAACGTCAGGGTAACCGCACCTACTCTTACGAATAGTTTCAACGTGAAAATAAACTTTCTGCGAATACGGGCACCTCTTTGCATGCTCCGATCAGGCCCGTATTCAGTCTTTTCGCCACAACTCTTGAGCAGATGCTATAGCGAAATCTTAATGTGGGAGACATTAAATGCGGAAGCGGCCGGCCAATACTATAGAGAGAACTTTTGAGCGATAAAGATTCGTGAACTCGGTGACAGCGACGCCGCGCGAAACATGGATTAAACTCGCAAAGCTTTTCGTTCGTAAGATGATCTTTACTATTGGGTGGCTGCCTACGCTAATATGTCCAGCTTGAAAATCGGCCGCAATTTGCTCGTGCGAAGAATTCTAAAGCAAGGAGTTATTGTGAATGCGGGCCTTTATGTCTGGCAGAAAATGGCGCTACCGAGTCAATAGAGTTTTAGAATAGTGCTTGCAACCAAACGTAAACACGTTGCGTATTAAAATAAATACCGGCGTCACCAGTGTGCCTCACGCTGTTTAGCTTGTGTGCTTTACTAGGGCATTTATCATCAGCACAGACGTTTAGGACATTGCAATGTCTTTGCGTAGCAGTCCAGCACCCGCATCGCTCACCCTGCTTAGCATCTTCGCAGAAAGCCGGAAGGAAGCGCTGCAGGGAAGGCTTTTGGTTCCGGCCACGCGAGCGTCTGTTCTTTTCCTCTTTCTCATCAACAAAGTTCCTCAAGAGCGCACACTTTCCGCTTGCATCGAACGTGAAGCTTAGTTGCACTTGCGTTTCGCTTCTTTCCTTGTGTCTATAAATGGTGCGAGGAGACGAGTGCGTGTTGTATGTCAGGAACGATGTTCCGTGTTAGACGTACAATGATCGTAGAGAGATCTGAGGTAAATAATAAAAACTGAGGTAAATAATAAAAACGCATGACAGTGGAGAGAGAGAGAAAAAAAAAAGACTGCATTAATATGTCCACTAAGATATAATGAGGAGCCATTCGAAATAATTCTGAAGTATGTCGAGGCAGGTTGGGGGATTGCGTTTCATTCTTATATTCACGTAGCTCTCTATTATCATCAATCGCCATTAGAAGTGAATAGCATGTCTGTCGTCAGCCTGGTAACCACTTTTGATGATCGGTCATCAAAATGACTGTGCATGAAAGGCCGGATCGTTTAACATTTCTAATGAGCATCATCCGATCGCCCTTTGTTGGCTTCCGACGCTCTCTGGATCAAACAAAGGAGAGCCAATCGCGTGATGGTCCAGCGGGAGACAATTCGCGAAGAGCTTGATATGCAGCCAGGGACAGCGAGAAGGTCGGCCATCTCGGGGAGGCGAGCAACGGCGTTGTCGATTGCGAAGGCACATGACTATAGATGCAGCGCACCGTGCATGGATGGCCCGAACTGGAAATAAAAGTGAGGGAGGAGGTGGAGGCGTAAATAAAAGGGACAGGCGTGTCGGTGACAGCCATGACAGGCTGTGGGACAGGCGGCAGTGAGCTTCAGAACGCGCCGTTACTGGCGTTTCTTTACGCTTACGCATCGCTTCCTACGCTGTGTTATTTGCATTCAGCATGAAAGAGGAATAAAACGAGCGAATAGGAAAAGAGGAAAAGGAAGAAAAATAGCTCGCTTACACACAGAGTTTGCGGCAAGGTGAACGCATCTTGCGGCGGCACATCTGAGGCCATGCAATTGGCAAAGCAAAATCGCGCCAACTTGCGGAGAAGGACTGGTATACTACGCGGTGTAGGCAGTCAGATTACTGTATACGTAGTCGGCTGTTATTAAGTTCCACAAGGCTTAGTACAACACTGGCACGAAGTTCTAGTGCTGCACTAAGCAAAAGTACCAACACTGCAACGAAGTTCCAGTGTTGGTACTTCTTAAGTATTTGCACTTTTTATATGCCTATGACGAGGGGAAAATTTCAACGTCGATTTATTGGTAAACCCTAGAGAAGTCCCTTAGCATAACGTCGGGTGTGGGGAACCGGCGAGATCGAGCAACTCTAGACGATAAGAGCGATTAACAGCGTCGGCAGTGGTTATGCAGGACTCGCACCTTGATGGTGCTGGGCTAGTGTGTCTCAACGTATGGGTTTGTACGAGGGAACCCGTCAGCGCTGTGGAAAACGCGCTTGTTTGCACGCGTGGCATTCCTAAAGGTGTTCATTTCCGTCTGATGAGGCATGCGCCTGTAACAGTGCCTACAGCATCGCATTTTAGCGCAAGAGTCCCAGAGTTCAAAGCAAGCCATCGTAACATTCTTACTTATGTTACTTAATTTATTATTTACTCACAAACGTCACTACACCACCCTTTCCGTCCGACCCCCATTCGCTACTGCGCATACGGCGTCGGCTTCAGATCGACTCAACTGACTATTTTTACGAGCTGACGCACCTATTGCTAACGCACTAAAATACTCTATATAGCTTCTAAACCACTGGCGCGGAAGCTTGAGGTCGTCGTGCGCTCTGAAAACGTGAGTCCATAGCGGCGCAGATCATATCGACTGCACTGTATTCATTCGGGTGGGGGCAAAGCGCCTGTACACATACTATATAATACATGAGGGGGGCCGCCGGACGACAGTTGGCGGCCGGCCGGGGTGCGCGTGTGTGTGTGCGTGTACACGCGCAGCGTGAGGGCGCTGGCGCCGGGAAAGTGCAGCGCGCGTTCGGAACAGCTGGAAGCGGCTGCGGGATCGATAATCGCCCATTCAGGAGAGCGCGTCGTCTCACTTGAACGAACAAGGCGCGCTGCTATACTAGGTGTGCAGTGTGCCGCGCTGTGGCCGCCGTGTTTAGAGCGGCCGTTTGGCTGCTCGGAAAGCCGAACCGGAGCAATAATTCGATCCGTTGGCGCGGTTGGACCCGCGAAACAGCGCCGGAGCGCTCCTAACTGAGTTGCGCCGCGGCCACCACTGTGCGCGCCCTAAATTGGGTTTAGGGCGGCCTAAGTGGGCGACGCGCTCGGCCAGTGCGGCCGCAGTTCCAGTGTCACTGCTTCCCCAAAGACTCGACGCCGCGGACAGCGCGCGTGTCCAGTATACAACGAGGGATTCCGCTCGCGCGCCTGCAACGTTGTCTGCTGCTGTTGTCGACTGAATTCGTTCTCCCTACTTCTTTCTTTTTATTATTATTGTTTTCCTTTACAGACTGCCCATACGATATGCGTGGAGGAGAGCCACAAAGAGGCGAAGACACGGTGTATAGGCACTTGTATGGAATTAGAAGTCTCGTAGCATGTGCTCTATAGTACTCGCTGAAAGAGCTTTGCGTGCCCAGAATAACGTTATGTCTGTAAGGAGAACTATGTTTACGCAAGGAAATCTGGTTTTATCTGCAAGCCTCTTTATGTGACGCCTGCACACATTTAAACCACGAAAGTTCTTCGGAAAGCGTCTAGGGCTTAGGTGCTTCTGATCATCGAATCAATTACGTGAAACGAGCCCGCAGTGCAGCAGCTATACACGAAGGCTGCAGTTCCACAGGTTCAGTCAGAGCGGCCTGCGGCAATTGAGCCTGAGAGCGAGATATAACACCTGCGGTCTCTCACGCTCTTTGGGCGACTTGAGGGAGATTGCCGCCCGGACTAACGATGCGACCTGCCCAAGGACTATAAATTTTTTGTGGCGCCTAGACCGTGTACGTACTCGCAGCGTGTGCTTTCCGACGACCCGTGGGGACTCTGCAAAATGAGAAAGGTTATAGGGCGAGGTGTGTGAAGCACCATCTGATGCTTCTTTTTTACTCTGGGTGAATCACGCTGCTTCATTTCCCTTTCGGATAACGTAAGCCATCAAGATTCACGAACTTTGAAGCTTCCGGATAGCGAATTGTGTGCTGTTGTTTTCGATTCCCCTTTCGTCAAAGTAAAGCTAGGGCCGTGATTCGGGCGCCTAGATGTTATAACGCGATAGCGTTAGAGGGCACGCTCGAACGGTGAAGGCGGCAAGACGACGCATGCTTCTGAATATCGTGCACGAAACACCAAGTGCATGCGGCAAGCCAGACAAGACGACGCATGTCACGCCAAAAAGACGCATGCTGCTCAAACGGAAAACTTTGAAGTAGCATACGCTACATTCATGGCCCGCCAAGCGGAGTACCTTTGTAAAGCAGCTCGCGAGCGGCCACTTCGGGCCAAGGATCCGGCGGTTCGAGCGGTTCGAGCTCGCGAGGCATGAAGAGGCGCGGCACGCAAATGCGCAACATAGCTCAGAAATACTTTAATATACCCACGTGATAAACGCAGGGATAAACACCGGGACCTCATTTTCAGCTTCGCTGGGCAACCACCTCCACTGTAGGGCGTAAGGACGGTGACTTTTTTTCTCCTCGACATTAGTGTACGTATAGTTGGGGTATGGCGTCCCTTCTTTTTGGTTTGTTTTCTGTGCACGCGCGTGTGTCTTTGTGTGCGTGGTTAAGAGGAAAGAATGCAGGCACAGTTTTCTGCCATCCCAATTAGAGCGTGGGTTTGTGTTCAAATAGCCGAAGCGAGCCGTACACCAGCACAAAGTGGTGACGTCCAGACAGACTCCGGCTACTGCAAAGCTCAACTTTGTCTGTATAGGCTCTGCTTAAAATTTAATTGTCGTTGCAACTGAAGCGGCATAAAGGCAGAAAAATCCCGACATACGCTATCACGACAATAAGAAGAGGCCAGCATGCTGAAGGCTGTTTTTTCTCTGCAGCATTATCAAGGTGTTTAAAAGATACCGTCGACGCCGTTTTCTTTTTTTTTTTTTGTCATATTAAGCGGCAATCACTCCGTATATAACTTGCACAGTGCCTAACGAGTAAATAATTAACTTTGACAAAGCGAGTGTGCAAAGTCCAATATTTTTTTCCTGCGTCATCGTGGTGGCTGCGTTCAAATGGATGGCACATCTATTCGAGTGTGAGCTGTATGCGTTGCTGCTCCGGGCCGCTTTTTTAGCTGCTTGAAGTCGTGGCGTGCCGCGCCGGTCATGAGGAACGACGACGTGGGAACAATTACATCGGCCCGTGGAAGAAAGGTCCGGTGTACCTCTGTCAAGCTGAGCTTTTTTAGCCTTATCACGCGAAAATTTTCCGGTAATCTCGTCGCCTGTACAAAAACCACCGCAAACATTGAAGTCGTCGCCATCAAGATATCCCCCTGTTTGTTTTGTACGCCACCTCCTCTCTTCCATGACCTCCCCTCTTCGAATCGAATAGCACAATGAACTCCCGCAGTATGCTTTCCCATTCGCAGATAATGTACGAAATGGCATCACGAAATAGCTCGATATATCCCAACCCGTTTGTGATGGCCCTTGTATCCAAGCGACCACACTGGGTCGAAGATGCGCCTGCCTTTGTATTGCGTGTAAACCGGCACTCAGCTCCGCAAAATGTCATGCTATTATAGTCTAATAGATGGCATGACGCCCTGCTGTGGACACAGCCCGCTGCAGCATTACTTACATACTGTGCACCGCCCCTATTAGGTAACGTTCAACACTGAGAGAAAGCAAACCTCCGGCCGTACAAGTTCTCTCACTGTCGTCATGTATGAATATATAGTCGACAGTGGCCACACGTATAGTGGCGACAGGGTCGTGCTACGTCTTGCAAGGATGGTAGGCGTGGCAACTATTGCGGCGCTCGTCAGACATAGTTAGGTCGCCATCTTCAGTGGGCAGAAGAAAAGCAGCGAACAAACAGTAGGAAAATTTTTATTTGCGTCGCTGAACAATGGTTTTTCATGTACCGTATGCCCGTCGTCGTGGCCTCATTTCCATCCACTCACTCTGATAGTATTCGTCATAATAATCGATTATAAACTACCGTTTCCTGCGCCTCTCTCTTTTTTCAGTCTGAAGCGAACATCAATCCACATATTGCTTCACAAGTATTGCAAATAAAATTCAAAGCAAGACAGTGACATTAGCACGGTGGATGCATATATCAGCTGGAGAAACTCTTCACGAAAGAATGGCGGATAAGTGCAGCAAAGCGAGTACGCAGAGTCAGTTTTTTTTCTGCATCGTCGTGATGGCTGGATTCGAATGAGTGGCACTGTTGGCGACTCGCCGATGCGGTACTGCGTGCACCGTTCTTGGCGCGCACGCGCATTTATTTTCGTCGAACCGTACATAGCATGCGCACGAAGGTCGCGGGTCGTCGCACTGGCGTCCCGTTGTGTCTGCTTCGCCTTTAATGGCTTCGCCCCGGCGGCCCCTGGGTTCCAGCCGGTGTGCCGCACGCCGCCCCTCATCGCGCTCTCATCGAGTATGCATGAACTGTGAGTGCCTTCCGCTGTTGCCGTCGCAAGGACGCGCGCCCCAGATCGGCCTTACCTCGGTCGAGGTTTCAATACCCCGCGCCGCTTTGTTTGTCCCCAGGCAGGCATGGTAGTCGACGGCGCATTCGGCAATGATATGCTGGTTCAGTTACCGCGCGAGCTGTAGAAGAAAGTCCGGCCTGAGAGGCAGTTCCGGAAACAACCGTCTTCTCAGCGACTCCTTGGCGTACTCCTTCCCCCTCAACCACCCCCATCTTCTCCTCCTTGAATCTTTCGCGACAAGAGAAGCATTTTAACGGGCCTCGCTTTGTGCCGGAAAAAGCAGTGGTTCGTGTGGACTGCGAAAGCACGCTGTGATCCGAGCAAATAAATCATAGAAGCGTCGCCACACGCGCGTCACAGCAGCCATGCGAAATTCATGCTCTTTATTCCGTGTAAGGCCCAAATTTCTGTACCTAATGTTAAACAGTGTCGTTCTGTGTATTTATCGGCAATCGCTAGAATTCAAGAACACCTCAGGTTTTTCTTTCTTTCTTCTTTTTTACATGGTTAAGGTTCTTCCAAACCCAAATAAAGTTTACTACCTACCTACCTACCTACCTACCTACCTACCTACCTACCTACCTACCTACCTACCTACCTACCTACCTACCTACCTACCTACCTACCTACCTACCTACCTACCTACCCACCTACCTACCTACCTAATTCCTACCTACCTACCTACCTACCTAATTCCTACCTACCTACCTACCTACCTACCTACCTACCTACCTACCTACGTGGTTAGGCCCGGAGACACGTCTGTGCATAACGCCGTGGTGCTTTAGTGGTTATGTCGCTGTGCTGCAAGAGATCACTAAATGAAATCCCGGCTGCATTCCCATGGGGGCGGAATGCAAAAATGTCCGCGTACCATGCAACGGGGACATGTTAAAAGATCTCGATGGATCAAAGCAACCAGAAGTCCGTCTCTGCTGCGTGCCTCATAATGATGTTCTGGTTTCGGCTAGTGTAACAACGAAATTTAACTTAGTTTAGTTTTAATTGGAAATAGCATTTATTTAGCTGGCACGATGGGTTTAGGATGGACGGACATCCAGTTTCCGCTTTGACGTTGTACACACGCGCGCCGCGCGCCCGTGGCATTAGCGTTGCTCATATGTGCACCTCATAACCATACATAAACATAAATAAAAGCTCTTAGCAATGTTCGGACGGCAAGGTTTCAACTCCGAACCTTGAGTGCCGAATCCCAATGCTATAACCACAACGCCACTGGCGCATGCCTCAATAGGCGGTAGAGAAGGCCTTTAAAGGGACACTAAAGTAAAACAATAAGGTGGTTTAGACTGATGAATTATACACTGAAAACTCTGTCATTAATTTCACCACCATAGGTTTTTTTTAATAGATGAGAAAATCAATGCCACATGTCTCACTTTTTAAATTTCACGCCGAAATCCCCGATGGTGACGTCAATGATTTCAAAATGTTTTTTTTTTTCGTATTTTGGCTAAATTGGCTCAGTTCAGTGCTGGGCAGTATCGAAGATACATGTATCTTAGATACTATCTTAGATACTCTATGGGTATCTTGTATCTGTATCGCGATACGTCTTGAAATACGAGTATCTGTATCTGTATTTCCGATACATTCGATAATGTATCGTGCATCTTAAGATACAAGATACTTCTATCGCAACACAACCGTGCGAAACAATAATCGCTGGCCAACCTCCGCTTCTCAAGCTGGTATTGGTGCCACTAAGCCATCTGAAAACGTCTAAGGGCAGTGACGTTATTTTATTTTTACGCCAGAGTCATCCAGTGACGGTAGAAGATCAGGAAGACAAGCACGCCGACGTCTACGCCCAGCCCACGTACCTTTTGTTTTCTCGATTTCTTTTCTTTTTAGTTGCGCCATTGCAGCGACACTTGCTCTTAGCCACTGTCCTGCGCCGCGAACTCCACTGCGTCTATCGCCCAAATTCCGATGTTGTTACAGTGTCGTTATTGAAAATTCTCTTGCGTCTTGCTCCGTAACGAAATGTGATGCGTGCAAGAATGGGGTTGCTTTGCGTCGCGTGGATTTTACATATCAGCGATTTCAAGGATCTCGTGCATGTAAGTTTGACCTGCATGCAATGAATTAACTTATGATTCTAACAACTTTAGCACCACTGCCTGATGCTAGATCTAATAGAGCAAGCGCTTACCTAACAGAAAATATCTTGGCTTACCGTATTTTTCTCTTCCATCTACATTTATTCAAAAAATTTATGAAACCATAGTTTGATTATTAGCACAAGTGCTTTCTTAGCAGTCATTTTGCATCACATACATAACTTAGGTCTCTGCACTGTTTTTCCGGTCTGGTCGCTGCAGTATGTAGTTTGTAACGCACTCCCAAAATAATATTGCTGCTTTATTCTTCTAACTGTCTGCTTTATTTCTACGACTGTTTACACATTTACACGTTGCCAAGGCGATTTTGAAAACAAGTATATTATTTTGTGGGTGTGCCTTGAGTATACAGTACATAATATTCTGCTTACCGCTTATGAAAATAGCGAAATTGAGTTTGCATTATAATAATGAAAATCATTAGGAGCCATCTTAAAGATGTTAGGAAGGGGATTCGAGAAACATTGTTTTACTGAATGCTCCGTTTTACTCATGAGCGTCCCAATGAGCCATTTCAGGCAATTATCTATAGGCACTGAATTTTCTGTTGTCTCAACAGGTAAGATGACGATATTTCATGCTCATAGCTACTAAGGGCGCCGGCTGTATTGTGTTTCTGTACTCATTCAATGTGAATGTTTGATACACAACGACCTCTCTATTTAACTTATATTTGTTTTCCTGTTTTAGGACTTCTTAAATATTTTTCGTATTACTAATCGCCACGTAATGGGAGCTATAAGCGGCAATAGCCCGAATAGCGGCGGTGTCCTGCGACGCTTTGTGCAACTATACAATACGTCTGAGACATTTCTTTGTTGCACATGTTCTCTCGTTGAAGAAAAATTGCTAAAAGGTTGCCAGATAGTGAGTATATCAACAAAGAATCCCTTACGCCAGCAGTAAATAGAACATGGAAATTCATTGGAGTTTTACGTCATCTACGTATACACCAGGGGTCTCAAACTCGGCTTATAGCCGGCGGGCCGCAGTCGCGAAATTTAGCTCCAAAGGCCGCGACAGTGAAGATGGTGGAGTCGGAGAGAGTTTGAATAAAATGACGTTGGCATTTGAAAGGAAGCCTTTCCCATATCTCATATATAGGTCATTTCTGAAGGGTATTTGGAGTCAGTATTCGAGAAACATCGATACCGATGTACACAACGAGTGAAATCTGGACGCGGATTGAAAGATAGAGTTTTTGTTTCACGGTTATGTTTCAGCACATGGGGACCACATGTCCCTCACGAAAGAAATGCTTGAGACCAGTCATGTCTCTGTAGCTCGCGAACTCACTTAGAAAATAAGAGCAAATGGGACTGATACGGTCATGTGTGCCGGCCGGCCCGCTAGCGAAGGGTATCAAACCCCGTAAACAGCGTGCTTTCCCCGCCCTCCTCCCCCTCCCCCCCCCCCCCCCCCAAAAAAAAAGAAAAGTCGCTACCAGCGTTGTTGCTGCTGTACACCTGTCCGGGTATACGGTATTGTGCAAACTGTCTTTTACGGGCAAGGGAAAACTCCACACCGGTATTTGCGCCGTCGTGCGGAGGCTTCTAATTGACATTATTGTGATTATATGGCAGCCCGCTAGCTGGTCGGCAAGCTGAGCAGCGACTCCCATCAATTGCAAAAATGACAAGCAAGAACAGCAGCCAGCGAAATGTATGAAGAGTTGTCCTGTGAAGAAGCTAAAACAAGCCCCAATAAGTTGTTTTGGAAGGAAACTAATGTACTTTAAGCAAGAAGGGCAAAGCTTTTGAGATACTAACAGACATTTCATTCAATTGAAACAAAATCGGTCACAGTTAAGAAATTTTCAAGCAGGCATTTTTGTGTATAGGCGTTTGCTGCTACATTATATGGATCTATAATAACAAATTTGTGAATGTATCGAAGTATCTTAAGATACAATTGCCTAGTATCGTATCGGATACAATTATTGCGGCAGTATCTTGTATCTGTATCTCCAATACTTCTTGCCTGAGTATCTTGTACAGTATCGCGATACAATTTCAAAGTATCTTTGCCCAGCCCTGGCTCAGTTAAATTTCCTGAAACTTGGTATGTTAAGTCTCTGGCTCCCTCGGAAGGCAATGTCTTTCATTTATACCGATTAGTAACTACGTAGGCCCTATAGTAGACGCCGTCAAAGTATATTACGTCACGGCGACTGGTGACGGAACTTCAAGGTGGCGTCGCCACTCGCATTTTCTTTTTCGCGCGTTTTCGCGCTTACCAAGCGTCTGTGTTTGGTATTTTTGCATGGTGTTTTTGTAGCATGGTGTTTTTGGTATCGTGAAATGGTAAGAGGAAAATCGTTTTTCTCTTTAGTGTCCCTTTAAGAATGTCCCGTATACAAGCAAGCCTGTTTTCTACCACGCTGATGGTTTCCTAAAGAACTTAAGCAAGGGGCATTGAGACGTTTGGCGCGTTTTCAGAACGCCAGTGCAGTGTCGTGGAGTCGCTGTTACACTAGTCGCATTGATAATGATAATAATTAACGCCAGGTAATTTCTGATATAACTTGCCAGAAATGCCTAAAGCACTCTGCCATATATACGACTTACTTCGATCTTCACATTCCCTCTCAAGTTTGACAAATCTGACTCTATCCGAAGAATGTTCAGTGCGGTGCACTCGCACGCTCAAGTGCGAAACGTAACGTTACACGTTTTTGTGCCGATGTTGGCATACGAAAAATAGCCCGCTACAATTCTGCTTCGTGCTCATTTGCGTGATACAGGCACCGTTTCGCGCGAAGAGTATATTGTCGCTATCGGTGTATCCTGACCATAATAATTTGCCCCTTCTTGACCGGGCATTTATTTAACGCAAGCAAATAATTACCAACTTCATTTTCCGTCGCCGCTCTTTTTTTTTCACCAGTTATCAGCCACTTGAGATCTTAAATGAGCAACAGTAAGTAAAGCAAAGGAATACGTAAATAACTAGGGTCACAGCATGCCCTGCGAGCGAAAGCGTGCTAATTGCTCATCTTATAACGAGCTTGTATAGAAAAAAAGACAAAGTATTTTCGCTGATTACCTTATTCTTCAGCGCGCACTTCGCAGAGTCAACATAATGACGACGAAAAATTTCACCGAGTTGGAACTGGAAAACGCGAGTACACAGATGTGCGACGGATAGCGCACACCAGGATGTTCACGTTACCGACCATGCCTGACAGAAAGGCCGCGTGTTGGCCACACGAAAAATTGCGCACAAGCTCGCTGGACGGTCGCGCGCATGCGCAGAAATGTCGCAGCCTTTCCTGTGGTACTACACACTTTTGCAGCACCGGTGCGCCGCCCATTTCTCCCCAGTGCACCGGACCTTTTTGTTGCGCCCGTAGCTTCCGTCCGGCCTCAGGCGCTCGAGGATGCATTGCATGCTCACTTCTCCGGAGCTTTCCGACGCAGCCAGGCGTGAAGCGAGACTGCCGCCAGCGACACAGGCGGCTTTCTTTTTCAGCGGCGACTCGTTTCAGGCCGGGGCCCGATTGTTTACATGGAGTATGAATGCGCTTGCCGGAAGCGACAAACACTGCTCGGCGCGCTATGTGATGGCGGCAGCGGCGCGCGCCGTCTTGGCGACCGAGTGCGACCGCGCAATATACGCGGGCGGTGAAAGCCTTTTGTCCTCGAATGAACAGGGCGCGCCAGGAGTGATGAGGGCGACGTCCACGTACACTGTCGCTCTGCCGGGCTGCTGGCCGCCACCCTGCACCGGAAGACCGCATCGGGGTGGATTCTTGCATAAACACGGATATTTATTTCGGCTTAAACTACAGGTAAATAAAAAAAAAATACATTGGCTTAGCTCGGCTACGCCCGGATATACGTAGCGTTAGCAAAGGTTCAGCTGATTATTCTTAGCTTTCTAGATTGTCTAGGATTATTAGCCTTCTTCTGTTCATTCTTCGTACGCTGAACCGCTAATTGCCAGGCAACTACTTCAGGATCCGATGAGGTAAGCTTCTCGGCTCTTCTGCGCCGTCGAGCAGCATTTGCGCTCTCCTTCTCCGTGGCGTTACCCACCTGCAAACGCCAGTCAGAGGCGCTATCAAGCGACCCCAGCGCAGTGTCAGACGGCGACTGCACAGCGAAGGCGAGTAGCTGCGCGCGCGCCTGCGCCACTGTGTCTATGGCTACGACGTCACTTCTCTCGAATGCAGCGGAGACCAGCAGCGGCGAGCCGCGCGCGGCGGTGGCGGAGTCTGCGCGCGCGCCGGCGCCAGCGTGTCTGCCGCGCCTACGACGCCACTCCTCCCGAACGCGCAGACCAGCAGCGGCGAGCCGCGCGCGGCGGTGTCAGAGAGCGCGTGAGATGCCAGCTCCGGTGACCCAGCTGTGTGACATCACTGATCCTCGCGCATGCGCAGCACGGTTCATGACCCTCCACGCGAAATCGGCTCCGGCTAGGCAAGTGTAGCTAACGCCACAAAAGAAGCTGCAGATTTCACAGTGTCATCCTACTCTGAACTCAATTACAGTTACTTGCATAAGTTGAGAGCAGTGCTATCTTCTCAAACATAATATATTTGCGACGCGCACAACGTCGTCCACATTTCGCACAAAGTTGCCTCTTGGTCGAAATACACGCGCACACGGCTCAAATCTATAACTATTGTGGCTTGCGCAACCTCGCATAAATGACGAGTGTGTAGATTGATGTTTCTTTCGTAATTGTTCGAGAAATAAACGGCGTAATGTTGAGATTTAGATGTATGCAATGTTGGTTTTATGCGGTCCTCGCAGAGCCCTACGAGCTTGAAAAGTGCTCACCGAATGCGCCGTGCACCATAACTTTCGCCATGCAAGCGAAGGAAGAAGCGCCTATTAACCCTCTTTTACAACGGCCAGGAAAAAATGCTCCAGCAATCCATCGTGTACTTTTTGAACCGTAAGGAATGGTCTAAAATAAAGTAGAATGCCGGCCCTGTGGATATCATTTGTTAGGGGTTATATAAACCTTGGATTGTCTTGGAACGCTCACGCGCGCAAACACCCACACACACGCACACACACACACACACACACACACACACACACACACACACACACACACACACGCGCGCGCGCGCGCGCGCGCACACACACACACACACACGCACACACACACACACGCACGCACGCACGCACACACACGCATTACTTTCTGTGAAACACACCGTGAATTCTCGAAAGAAAACGCTGTGTACAATTGATTGCTTCTAATTAGTTCAGTGTGCGCTTTAATGTATTCGTTCATTAAAAAAAGAAGTAACCGCGTATTCAAATTAAAGGGGCCCTTTTAGTCATTTAATTACTCACGCGATGGCGCGTGCGGGCTTTAAAGGGCGCCCAATTTTAAAATGAAACAATGCAATTATTCTCTCTCTCTGAGCAACGACAGGAATGCGTCTTTCTCTTGCATCGAAAATGATACGTGCACGGCTCTCCAGTGATGACCCTCCGGGCAGAATCAGGTATGCTGCGGGCTCTTGTCCACCATAATCTTCTGGGTAAACGATTTGCCGACGATCGTCATTTCGAACGAGTTCCGTAAATACTTCCTTTCTTTTCGTTATCTGGGGCCGCTATCGCTTGACCCAGAGAAGATACTTGTCATCTCCGAATAAACATTGGTCGAGGGCAAGAAAATGAAAGCGCTTTGAAGATGTCGGAAATGGAAAAAAAAACGGAGAGCAAAAAAAATAAAGGACGCGAGAGGTAAATCCGCGTCGAGAGATAAAAGTTCCACAGGAGGATCTCAAGAATTCCTCAATTTTTCAGGCTGGAGAAGAACGCGCTGAGAAAGAAAGAAAGAAAGAAAGAAAGAAAGAAAGAAAGAAAGAAAGAAAGAAAGAAAGAAAGAAAGAAAGAAAGAAAGAAAGAAAGAAAGAAAGAAAGAAAGAAAGAAAGAGTTTAAAAAAAAATCGCGATGGAAACGAAAACTCCGGACGGAGAATTGCTCAATGCAGGCGGCGCACACGGCGAAGAATGAGCACGGGGGAGAGCAGAGAATAGGAAGGAAGGGAACAAGATTTACCAAGTGGGCCTACTTTTCCAGAATACGTTTCTCGGTCGCTTCTTTCTTTCTATGTGCGCGCGTGACGCCGAAGAACGACGACGCGGTGCGAACATGTCGACTCGGTTTTTCTCGGAGAAAACCAGCCCCGGACTTTGCATTCCAGAGCGGGCGCTCCTTACCCACCCTCTTTTTCCTTCGTTCGTCACGATGACTTTTCGCCCACCGCATTGCTTTCACTTGAGCGTACAAACGAAAGTACTTTCCAGCAGCTTTCCATATTCTTTTCCTTTATTTTTCGTTTTGCTTCCTCTTCTGTGCGGAATCCGAATGTATAGCGTGCCGCCCTCTCGCTATGTAATGCCCGCTTCGTAGCCGAGTGTTTGCCTCTCAAATATTCATCCTCTGCCTCTTTAACTACTCCTCCCGTTTCACATCTTGGTTAACGGGCCGCGAGGTCGTATAAAATTTCTCGCAGCACGGCGACCCCGGTGATTAGCCCCGCGGTGTGTTTGCGATTGGCCGACCGCGATTAGCTTGCGGCTGTGTACTTGACCTCCGCCTCTGCTCATTTTCATGCGCTCGTAATTTGGCACCCATCTACGGGGCCTGCCACATTTTTTTTTCTTTATACTTTCTTTGTACTCCCCTACACTGTCTGTCTTGTTTTCTCGTACGGACACGCGCTATACGGAGAATTATTTCTTTTTTTCTTCCTTTTCTGGACCGATTCGGATGCGTGTCTAAAACGACGGAAAGCGCGAGAGACCTGTAGCGCGCTCGACGCAGAGTTGTTTTCTTTTCTCGGGTCGACGCTTTGCACAAAAATGGCATCATTTGATGCCCCGCTCCAAGCTTCTCTCTCTCTCCCTCTTTTTCACTTCAATAATGCGCGGCTTTGCGTGCTCGCCGCGTACAGGCCACCCAGTGCTTCTCGACGAAAGTACACTGCGGCGTGTCTGCGCGCGACAGATACGGCGCGCCTGCGTGACGCTGTCGTGGGGAGGTCTTCGTGGGTGCCGCTTCTCACGGAGCCTGAAAGGAGCTTCGCGGCAAAAAAACAGATCGAAAGAAGGAAGAGCATTCGATATGTCGTAGCGCATATATCGCATTCGCTAACACGGGTCTGGTTAGGTGTGGCGTAATTGTACTATTCTTTGCTTGCTTGTTTTTTTTCTGTGTGTTTTTTGTTTTTCAATTGCCATAGAAGATGCACTGACCAAGGCGCAGCGACTCAATACAGCTTTTTTAGTAGTAGGTGCGTTAAATTGCGGGTAATCGCTGGTGCTCGCGCGCATTTGAGAGCCCGAAACACTATTACGGTGGTGCTGTTATGCGTTTCGTGATGCCGTTGCGAGTTCGCAAAAACTATCATCATGAATGGCCTTTACCTTTCTAGCGCGTGCAACGCAATAATTCTGGCCGGCGCGCGCTCTCCGGCTCGCCAGTTTGTCCGGCGTGGGATGCAATAACTCGGATGGGTGAGAGCACGAGTACAGAGAGAGAGAAAGGAATCGAGAAAGAAATACACAGAGAGAGAAAGAGGTAGAAACAGACACAAAAAAGAGATAGAAAAAACAGACAGAAAAAGAGAGAGACAAAGAAAGAAAAGAAAGGAAGAAATATGTACAGAGAGAAAGAGATAGGAAACGAGAGTAAGGGAGAAATAGAGATATAGAGAAAGAAAAGGAAGAAAGTGAAAAGAAAAGGAAGGCAAGAGCGAAAAAGGGAAACAAAAAAGATAAGGAAAGAAAAGAAAGCTGACACAATAAAGAGATAGAAAAAATAAGAGAGAAATGGTGAAAGAAAGAGAGGGAGAAAGAAAGAGAAAAAACTTGCGCAGCTTCCACTAAGTCGCGCTAGGCTGGGCCACACATAGCTGGTGGACACCTAGCCGGTCCTGGCTTGTCTAGGCTATCTAAGACGCACGGCAAACCTCTACCGTAACAGCTGCTGTAAAATAAAGACAAACAGGGAAGGCCGTCCAGCTCCGTTGTTCCTTCAGGCTTGGCAGCACTAGTGCGAAGCTGCCTTAATCTTTTTTTTTTATGTCGCTTGCACAATCGGCATAGACAGACAACTGCACTCTTTCCGTGCAGAATAGACAACAATGGTTACGAAATTTCCAATGTAGTATGCCCGCCTTGCGCCAAGCGATAAGTCGATTACAGTGAGAACGCCGGGGAAAATGGTGTGTGTAATAAAGAAAGAGCAAACGAATGTACGCGTATACACTCTAAGGCTATAAGGCCGGTACTTGGAAGGAAGCAACCTGTACAAGGCATTCTATATACATAGCTGATATTTTCTTTATCAGTTTTTCTATCTCTTGTGGGCGGTAACATTGATCGTCGAGTCTGTTTTGTTTTTCGAGTGTTTCACTTAATATAACGATGGTGTGCTCCGATGTGGAAGCTTCGGCGGCGGCTGCAGTTGTTTTGTAGCCCGTCCCTTATTCGCAGCTGCTTATTATTTCGTAAAGAACGTGACAAGCAGCGACGGCCCCTCCTTCTTAACAACTGGGTCTCACTCCTGTTACGATTGAATAGTAATTATGCACCGAGGCACTGTACGGGAGCGTAGTACGTTATATTGCTCCGTGTTTGTTCATGGAGACGCGAGAAAGAATTATTACGCAAAAAAAAAAGGAAATCGAACGATGTCGACAGCCGCAGACGCCACGAGAAGGCGTTCATAAAGGACAGCTGCTCTCATATGACTGACAATGGCGGGGATAAAACGACAGCACAAAGGGGCACGCGAGTGGAAGCTTCGCTGACACGCTGTCACGCGGCCATAAATAAATGCGCCGCGAACTGGCTCTCGAAAACGCGTCAGCCCCGACGCATCTCTCTCGCCGACAGGATACGCCGTCGATCTCGCGGACGCTAAACAAAGGCTGCCCTGTTGCGTAATCGTCACCCATGGTGTTGCGCAAAACGCGGACGCTTCGATTAACCGTATGCTATATACATTTATATTAATGTTTGCGGAAGAGAACACCAGTAATAATGGCTGTATATTTTGTTGACACGACTTCTCGAAAATGGATGACAAACCATTCAGCGCTTCTTGCTAGAACGAATCTTCCTTGCCCATTTCCAAGTGCCTCCGACACGAAAAACACTTTTCGGAAAAATGCAGAGGCCTTGAGAGCAAGTTCTCTACGTTACATTGGAAAAAGTCACCTGTTGCCAAATTGTGTAATAATAATAATAATAATAATAATAATAATAATAATAATAATAATAATAATAATAATAATAATAATAATAACAAGAAGAAGAAGAAGAAGGAGAAGAAGAAGAAGAAGAATAATAAGAAGAAGGATTAAAGAAAACAATGGACAGTCAACTACAAAACCACAATGTTGAAAGTGAATATATACATATAATACAGCATGCTGGTAACGAGCACGCCGATAGCGCTGCTCTGTCTCCTCGTCGAGACAGGCAAGAGTAGTTAATGGGACACTAAAGAGCAAAACGATTTTTCTCATATTATTAAAGTACTCTTTCACGATACGAAAAACACCACGCTTGCTGCGAGAAAACGCTTAGTAAGCGAGAAAACGCGCAAAAGCAAAATGTGGGTGGCGACGCCACCTTGAAGTTTCCGCACCATTCGCCGCGACGTCACTTGTTTTGACGGCGCGTACTAAGGACTACGTAGTTCCTAATCGGTAAAAATGAAGTGCATTGTCCTCTGAGGGGGCCATAGACTTAGCATACGACGTTTGCGGTAATCTTGTTGAGCCAGTGGCGCCAAAATACGATAAATGTACTTTGAAATCTGTGACGTCACGCGGGGAGATTTAGGCGCGAAATTTAAAAAGGAAACTTTCAACTTGATTTTCTCCTCTATTAATAAACCTATGATGGAGAAATTAACGACATTAGAGTTCTCAGAGCACAATTTATCGATCTATACCGATTCACTGTTTCTCTTTAGTGTCCCTTTAAGGTCGCTTTCAAGGTGATATACCACTAGAAAACTTCGAATGCTCGTACGAGACTTCACATGCTTCTCGTCAAGGACCCGACTTTTTCAAACCATAACGTCGATCCGGTGCTCCGCCTTCGCATCTAAACTGGACCTTGCCGACGCGACACCCCACTTCTTGTCGGCAGGGAGGAGTTCTTCGCTTTTCGCACTGAATTGGCCGAGCACACTTTTGGTGAGATTAAAATCGCGAGGAGATCCTTCAACAACGTTGTGGGTGTCTGTGCGCGTTAGAGTCTTCATAAATGGTCGTTCATAATTGCACTAGCTCGCTCTGATCCAATACATATGACCAAACCATTATCGAATGCCTATCTTGTAAGACGTCGCATCTGAGGGTGACGAACGCACCGTTGCGGTTTTTAATGACAACAGAGCTGCAAAATTGGCTGTTGATCGAATTTGTGCGCTATGTTGTGTACGAGTGATCCCGTGCTGCGATATTCTGCTGTAAGATTGATCGACTGTGAATGTGTATCTATGTTACTTTTTTTTTCTCAGCATAAACACTTATCTAGTTTTCTAAATTTCCTCTTCCTCCCCAGTGTAGGATATAGAACCGGACTTCCTTTTCTGGTTAGCCACTCTGCGTTTCCCCTTTCTTATGTATATATTTCTCTCAACAGCGGGAAATAACGCGGATCTCGATATCTTTCAACTCTAAATACGTTTGCGCCATAGATGCGTCATAGATAGCCTTCGGTTTGTGTAGGACATTACACCGTTCCATTAACTGTAACAAAAAATGGCATTGGAATGAAGGACATCGTATCAACTATTAAGGAAATGCCCCCCCCCCCCCACACGCATGCGCACACGCACGCACGCACACACATATTTTAATCTTGCGCTCTAAACATAAGGAATCACCTACGATAATTACTTTTTTCGCTGTTTTCATTTACTGCTATATACAGCAAAGGCCGGGAGAAGACTTCTGTGCGCTGTTCCGATGATTTTGCCTAGTAGGAAAAGGAAACGTAAGTATCGATATTAAAGTAGAAGGGAAAACGCGAAAGTATAGGTTATTTTGCCTGCAAGTGGAAACGTTAGCTTTAAAAAGTGCACGCATTTAACGAGGGAAGATATATTGGGGAGAAGGAATCGAATAAAAATATCAAAACTAACCTGAATATAAGAAATAGCTGGTTCGGTTTTGTAAAGAGTGAAAGAGAGAAAAACGCGAGCTGGCGGAGGAGGCGTCGGGGTAAACATTAAGCGCTTCTACGCTTTGGCTCTTTATTGCGCTTTTGGGATGACGCCGTCGGTGTGCTTAGAGATCGGAGTGCAAAACCCGTAATTATATTTACAGGCTGTAATACCGGCCTTGTGCATCCTATATATGACGAAGCCGGCAATCACTTGAATGTTATTATTAATATGCAGAGAACGTCCGAATATTTGTAAAACGAAGATGAACAGAAGTTTGCCGCCAGTTAGCACGCACTGTCCGGATTATTATATGTATTAATAACTGCTGCTTTCTTCTTTTTTTCTTTTCACTACGTACGTGCGCGCCGCACCTCGAGATGCAAATCGCAAGGATAAACGGATTAAGAATTCGCGAAGCGAAAATGTGCATAAAATATAAGGAGCTTAGAGCGGCTCCTACTTTTTCCCGCTCGTTCAGCGATACCGGACAAGAGGGAGAACGTATTAGGAAATTCGAGCATGATAGCGAAGCATAATTGACGGCTTTTGCTTCGGTATTAATATACCGCTTAGTAAGATTCAGGTAACAGAGTAAAATGTTTGATTCTTTCCCTCCAAGGTGAGGGAATCGTATCCACGACCTGTTCATGTCACCGGTGACGCTGTTTTGAGCGCCTTGGGGCTCCAACGGTTCATGTGTGGTAGGGGTCTAACGACCAAAACCAACTCAGTGAAAAGCAAATGAATGAAATGTTGCATGAATCATGAACGTATAGTGGGATATGGGAGTATAGTGGCCTTTTTTTTTTCGGAATTCATTTGGCTCGTAGTAAAAAGACATCAAATATAAACGTGTGGCGCCTTTTTGGCCGCAACACCACCTCCCAACGACCCGGTCAAGTGTCGTGCAGGTACAACGCTTCCCGAGTTCCATCTGATCCCCAGTCGGGGTGTCAGGCGTTTCCTGTTGTTTTCCCTGTCAGAGCGCGCGTCCGCTAGGTTACCTTTCAGAGTGGTTTTCGAGTCGTGAGACGTCTACCACGCTGGAATTGCGGCAGCCCGCTCAATGTTACGTTGTTTTCTTGTTGTTTCTTTATGTTGCTCCTGTATTGTGTTAGAGCCCCCGCGTTGAAAAAGCACGCACGAATTCACGGAATGCGCAGAGCGATATATATTATGAAGATAGTTTGAGCGTCTTGGTGAAAAAACAAAACAAAACAAAAAGGCACGCGAAAATCAAAGAAGCAAACCGCGCTTATCTCGTCCGCTTTGTTGCATTTCTCCTGCGTTTTGTCACGCTGCTTTATTGAAGATGAACGAACGGATAGCGACGTGCTCAGATTTCGGTGCTTCTTAAAAAAGGGATGAAAAGAAAACCTGAAGGGCGCGTGAATTCACAAAAGTTCTTTTTTTTTTTGCGCAACAGCACTTTGTGTGTGGTTGGCCGCGTTTGCTAATAATGTATCCAGCATAACGGTTAGCTGAAACTTGCTCTTGCGAACAATTCTAATGTAAGAGCATATTTGTAGATGCAAGCGCAGGTGCCTTCTTTCGATAAAGAGGTTTGCCGATTGGCCAGTATTTTTATTCACTTGTCGGCGTGTACTGTCGCAAAGCAACCCCCCCCCCCTTTCAGAACTCTAACGATATCTATGCGACCGATACCCGTTTGGGTTGAGTTGAAGTTCTGTTGTTCACCGTTACTTCGTAAACGACAACTATAAGCTCATCCGTGCGCACTTAAAAAGCGTGCACACTGTGAACCGCTAAAAGCGCCTCTTCAATTCGCCGCCTATGTTCGCCCATAAGCGTTGTTATATCTGCAGTACGCCTCGTTGCTACCGCCGATGTCGGCCTCTGTTCGTTGTTTGCATGTCGCTCTCGGAAGCTTTTTAAATGCAGGCGAAATTGGTCATTGTAGTTTTATCAGGTCCCTCGAAAACTCGCTCCAGCATCTTCGCGAGGGCCAGACGCTTTCGTCAGCGCCGCGACGATTGTTTATTATTTGTTTGCGAAGCACTTCGTTGGTTCGCATTCAGTTATGCGGTCTGGAGCGAAAGCGCACTTTGCACAATGTCTTCTTTTTTTGCAGCAGATAAACCACGTTGTACGTCGTTCTATTCGGTCATTTCATTCGGTATATATATATATATATATATATATATACCGAATGAGATGTATATGCTTTCGGGAGATGCATGGGCGGACACAGATGCAGATCTGCGCGTCTCGGCGCCTCGACTCTTGTCTCGCCACTTCCGCTCATCGGACACGCGTTTCATTTTGAATGTAAGCGATCATCCGTTAAGATACCGTCATGGGGTGCACCGGCGGTAGGCAGGCAGAAGAAATACCCGAAAACAGGACTGAGAACTGAGAGCCGGGACCCCCGAATACTCCGACTGATAGTTCTGCACATGGTGCACGTAAATACAAAGAAAAGAGCCATTTCGGCATCCTGCCCTAGTCGGAATGCGGCTCGGCAACCGGGAATCGAACAGTCAACCTTCTGCTCGGCAGCTGATTGCCACAGCCACATAGCTATGCACTGAATTACGCTGACGCTAGAAGGCTATAAATGGCATGAGATTTGGTATGAAATGGTATGCACGAAGCTACAAAATAAAAAGAAAAAAAAAGCACCACATATCCCGCCTTTCTTGCCGCTGCAAGCCCACGCAAATGTATCTGCGGACCAATTAAAAATACTTCCCTGTAATTGGTCTTTTAATTAAGCGTTGTGATATATGGCAGTAAAAGGACAAGGGAAACGGGTTAAACCAAGGGGCACACACGCACACACACACACACACACACACACACAAACACACACACACAAACACACACACACACACACACACACACACACACACACACACACACACACACACACACACACACACACACACACACACGTACGCGCACACGCACGCACGCACGCAGAGAAAGAGAGAGAGGAGCCACTAGCTCATCGATGGACGTGCACATGCCGGCTGCAGCCCCCATCGCGAAGGCATGAAGGCCCAGTGTCAACAGGCAACCCCTCACGCAAGCGCCGAGGTAGCGCCTCGTACAAAAGTGCTTCGTCTTCGCTCCTCGGTGAAAACAGAGGAGCTTCCTCCTGTTTTTCATGCTCCTGGGTATTGCGTCAAGTTGTCCTTTCCTTCGCTGCCACATTCGAAGGCGTTAGTAAAACGACTAAAGATGTTTCTTCGAAGCACGAGGGCGAAGGAAGAAACGTTTTCACTTTTCTCTTCTGTCGCAAATACACATATTTTTTGTTCAGCCGATACAAAGCCAATGAGCTAGGGCTGGAAGAGGACGAAGCGTGCACCGCACGAAAGAAGCAAAGCAAGTGCAACCGGTGAATGCGAGGTAAGAGGGAGCAGTAAAATAATAAAAGTAGCAGAGAACAAAAAAGATTGCGCTGAGGCGGGGGCAAAGGCAAAGTACGAGGCTTATGAAATTTGCTCCGCGCCATTCAGCGTGGAAGGCAGCCACTTTTCCTCTCGCGCGCCCTTGTATACCAGAGGCCCGGCCCCCAGCTGCCCACGTATTCTCTCTCTTTCTCTCTCTCTCTCGTGCACACGCAAACACAAGAAGAGAGCACCGCGGCATCGGAAGCATCGTTTATCACCTGCGCGCTAACGCGGTTATGCACGCGGCTATAAAACGCCGCAGGTCCGCAGGTGCGACGTGCGCGCGGCAAAGTAACGATGGATGTTACATTATAGTGTCGGGCATTCTTTTGCTTTCAACCTTCTTTTGCCAGTCTCTTTGCTGCAAGCTTTCGAGGCAGAAGATTAAGGCAGTCTGAAACAAGGTTTGCCTCGGCTTCGCAACGTGTATGCTTGTTGATACTTTCCTTCACCAATCTGTTCCTTTGTCTTTCATACTGGCTTCCTACCGTATCGCTTCTCCTATCTGAATTTCCTGACTGATGCGAAAGAGTGGAAAAGAAGAAATTGAAAAGAAAACTAACGCGTTCCCACTTTAATGGCACCTAATTTAACCCAGCGGCGTTTTGCGGAAGCCCCTAGACCGTAATGCAAATGTTAGCCGTCACTCCTTCACACGCCGACGCGCTTCCTCGCCATTTGTTTGCCTATGCGGCGGCTGGCTTGCCAAACAAAAACAGCCTCGACTCGAACTGTGCGGGATAGTTTCTTTCTCCTTTCTACGTGAGCGTCGATGCTTGCCCGCAGTAGTTGCTCCGGGCTACGGTAAAATAAAAGCTAATTTGCATAGCAAAGCCCTTCCTTTATGGGGATGAGCTCGGCGAGTGTTCGAGCAGCGAGTGTGAAGGCGGTAGGGGCCTGGGCGCGCATACCAATGGAGATACAGCTCCCGCTTCCTTTCTTTCCTTGGCGCGCACTGAGCGTGCGCTATGCGGCGGCGACCGAGAAACGTTCTTAACGGCGCAGTTCGCTTGAAGTGCGCGCTGCGTGGCATTTCCCCTCGAGGCGTTCCTGCATGTGTACGGTCTGGCAAACAAGCCAGAGTCTCGGTGTGTAACCATGTGGCTGTATTCCATTTCTTCCCCCGGCCTCACGACGAGGCGGTCGCTGCATTCCGCTTTATGACAGGTGCCCATACGGAGCCTATCTACACGGCTCACTCTGTCTGGCAACAACGCAACTGTGCAGTGCACTCGCGGCAAGCTCTGTCGTGTTCGCCGTGTATATATTCACGCCGTTACAGAAGCCGCAAGTTGGTCGATAGGCGAATTGTGGCGATGTTTTTAATTGCTTCCATTCGGGCGTTAAGTACTTAGCTTAGTATGTGCTTGAACAGATCATAGCACACACGAATTAAATGTTAAAAATGCGTTTTGTTTAGGCAAGGTTACCTATGTTATGCAATGTAAAATAAAAGGAAGTTTAAATTCTGCTGTTTTACGTGTAGAGACGAGGATGTAACTATGAGGCATATCGTACTGGGAGCTCAGAATTAATTTTGACCGCTTCGGCTCCACTTTATCGAGTACCCAATGCACAGAACGCGGGTTGTATTACAGTCCTATGGTTGGTTGGTTGGTTGGTTCCTCAGTACTTTGGCTCAACCCACTGCGGGGGATAGGCCATGAAGCGGACGGTGCTTTGCTTAGGAAACTAATTCACTTCGTGAAGGAAAAAGCTGAAATGAAATGTTTAGCCTTTACATATAAACTCGCAAGATTTACAGAAGAGAAAAAAAGAAAGGAAAAAAAACGCCTATATGGAAACAACAAGAACAATAAAAAAAAATATATGTACAGTTGCATATAAGACAAATGAGGCTACACTCAACATTCAATTCTTTGGATTCTCGTAAAAATTAGAGACAGCGTTGAAAACGCTCCTGTGGCTAAAACCAAATATGGTTGCCCCAAATAAAAGAATCACCGGAAGTTACAAATTCAAGCCCAACTTCCGCAGGGGTTCTTCTAGTAGTCTTTTTCTTTGTGTTTTAAATTTTCGGCACGTCAAAAAGAAGTGCTCCAGAGATTCCCTCTCATTACAGTGGAGGCATAACGATGACTGAGCCAGACCCGACCTTTGAAGGTAAAAGTTCAGTGGCGGGACTCGACAGCGTAGCCTAGTAATTTGTATTTCTTCCTTCCTAGATGAACACCACCTGCTCTTCCAAGGAAACTTTAGCTG